>NC_052031.1:2136089-2488846 GCF_015832195.1 Motacilla alba alba | reverse complement strand
AACCCAGCAGCTTAGTGGTTCAAAACTTGAAATGTTTGGGTGGGAGCATTTCTCACTTGCCTTTAGCCTCATTCTCCCACAGTGGGAGATTTCCTGCCTGGAATAAATCATGGAAACACAGCATGGTTTGGGTTGGAAGTGACCATAAAGTTCCTGTAGTTCCAAGCCCCTGCCATAAGCAGGGACACGAAATCTCTAACAGGGTTTAGAGATTTCCACTCTTTTTCCTCTAAGATCCTAGAGGAAGATGCTTATCAAGAAATATATCCAGAAAAAAAAAAAAAAGGAGCAATTTTCTTTAGGCAGCAGAGAATGATCCATTGGAATCAATTTTTCTTATTTCCCAGCCTTTGTCTTCCCGAGTTAACATTTTCACTGAAGTGAAAACTTGTAAGTACGTAAAGATAGAAATGTCTTCATCCAGCTGTAACTGCAATGGAATCCCATGGAATAAAAATAAAAAGGGGGTTTCCAGCTATCTTTCACACTTCTGTTGAAGTTAGTTCTTTGGGAGGGAGCTTGGCATTCTGCTTTGGGATGACAGAAAAGATGTTGGATGATTTCAGTGATGCCATTTCTGGGTTTGCTCTGTCACTGCTGCTCATGTCTGTTCAAGAGGCTGAAAAGTCATCCAATTTCCCCTGGACAAGTGGCCCTGTGACCTGGACAGCAGCTCCTGTCAGCGGAAATATCCTTTGGCTGGATTGACTTTGAGGCAGTGACCTGGAGGGGAAAGCCCCTGGTGTTCCCTTACTAATCGTGGTCAAGCCAAAGGGACTTGTAGGACACGGTGACAGGAAAAATAGCAAAGCACCTACATGAGTATTTTGAGTCCCAAACATCAAAGAGCCACTAAATCCACAGAGAATAGCTCCGAAAATAACATGTTTGGGTGGAAGTAAGTAAAGAAAAAAGAGCTTTACCCTGACTTATTCCTGATTCACAACAGCCTGAAAAATCTAGAGGAGACTGATGGCAACAGCTTAATCAAATGTGGTATCCTTGGAAGAAGGGAAAATTATGCAATTTGAAGAAGTGCCTTGGGCTAAACCAAATTTTTAGGGAGCTCAGTCACCTCTGGACACTGAACTGAGTCACCCAGAGGAGGCTCAAGGGCTTATTTAGAGAAAAGCTTCTCTTAAATGCCTGACTCTGAGTTTATAGGAGAATATTTCACATCCTCACTTCCACCTGGATGGAAAATGGAAACAGAAGGGGTTTGCTGCATTTGATTCCAGAACTGGGAAGTTCAAAACCAGAGTTAAAGTCAGATATTTAAGAGGAAAAAGGGAGAAAAAACCCTAAACCAGCTTGATGATGAGGTTTGGGGCAAGCCTTGCTCTGTTCAAATTCATATTCCTAGCCCCACTGGTTTGGCTGTGGGAACAGCTGGACCTCAGGAGTCACCAAGACATGGGATACAACCAAGGTAGCTCTTGATGTTCCATCCCCAGAACCAGGAGAATCCAGATGAATTCTCTTCTCTTAGACTGGGGTGGAACTGGGAGCTGTGCCTGGGTGCAGACCTCAGCGCTGGAGAAGTCTCCTGCAATTTTCCCTCTCAAGTTTCCTTCACCTGGGTGCGCCCAAGGGGCTGGCACAGGGTCACCCTTTTCCTTCTGCTCCCTTGACCCCATAAACAATCCAGATCAGGGCACAAGGCGCCCCTACCCACTTTCAGCCCAAGTTATAGGACAAAGAAAAGCAGCTGCCTCAAAGAGCAGGCCCGGGATGAAGTCGTCCTCACTGAACTGCCTCGCCAGCGTTTTTTACAGCAGTTTAAAACACCATCAAGGCACCATCAAACTGCCTTTCACTTGCAAACCCAAATGGCCATGGAATGGAGCCCAGAGTGAAATGCTAAATTGGATCCCATCAAACCAGGCCCAGATCACACAGGCTGAGCGGGGATGAATGGTTTCTAATGTCGGAGTTCATCATTATAGAGTAATGACAAAGGATACAGACCCACCGAGGTCTCCAGCAGAGCAACCAAGCCTTCACCCACCCCCTCCCCTCTCTCCAAATGCCTGCTGATTTTCTCCTATTAGGGTGAAACTTTTTTTTTCTTTTTCTTTTCCTAGGGTGTGTTTTTTTTCTTCTCCCTGTAACTGCCAAAGGGTTTCAGGGCTCATTCAGGATAAATTATTCAGTCTAAATGGAGATGCCATAAATCTTAAATGGCAAACAATAGATGATTCTCCCTTTAGACACACGGAGCCTGCAAAACTAATCTCCTGCTAAGCAATGGTGTGTCCCACTCCAGCTGCTGATGGCAAAATTTACAGGGGGTAGCATTTGTTTCCTTTTGTGCATCTATATTTAGGTTGCCACAGGGCCTCCACTTCCCACAACAACGTGTGAACTGGTCACCATGGGAGAGAGACACAGGGAAACAGCTCACCCAGTTTGGGAAAGGCTCCATCATGCAAACTTCCAGCTATTTTGCCTGTTAAATAGGGATACTTCAAAGAGGGAGAAAGGATGGAGCAGCTTGTGTAAGTGAATTAGGATTAGCAGCCCCATGTGTTGTTTTGCTGAGATTTAAGCCTCTCACGTAGCGGGACTTGTGCTCCTCTCTTTGGAAAGCTTGGCATGAAATCCATACTGTTTAAAGCAATTTTATGCACCCTGAACCCAGCGGGCCCAGCTGGAAGGAGGTGAAGCTTCAGACCCACCTGCAGCACTCTAATCCCTGCTCCACCACCCAGGCCAGCTCCTCCTTTTCCCTCCTCCACAATTCAAAGCACACACATTTTAACTTCGCAGCATCTGGAGGGTGTTGCCGCTCCTTAAGGAGGAGAACCAGCTCCAAAAACACGGAAAATCCCCAGCCCAGCTCGGGTGCCAGGAACCAGTTGAAACAACACTGTGGGCTAGCACCAGCTCCGGCCACCGCGCGGGAGCGGCTGCCAGCGGATCCTGGGGAAGGCACATTTCCCCTGGCTGGGTGAGGAGTGTCGGCCTTCTGTGTTTAAATCTTCCCTCACACTGCACATCCCACTCCTCCCCGCCATCTGCCAGGCGCGCCGTGCCCCGGGCCAAGTCTGGAGCCGGCTGCTTCTGCCGGCAGAACCTTCCCCAGCCCGGATCTGCCCGAGCGCTTCCAACGCTCCAACTGCTCCTCTCCACACCCAGAGGAGCCAAGTTGGGAGCCCTGCTGCCATTCCCCCTACCCCCACGTCAGCTGTAGCAGCACTGAGCAACTGCTTGGGCTTCTCTCCACCTTCCAGGGCCATCTGGACAAGCTCAGACCTCGTGCCCAGGGGGATGGAGGAGGGCCAGCAGCACCTTGGTGTTGTCAGCCAGGAAGAAAGTTATGGTCTGGAAGCAGGAGGTTTATGTACATACATGAAATGCTCACGGCTTCCTGCAGCTCCTTTATGTCTGCCGAGTCCTCTGGGGATGGCATGGACTCCTAATGGATGCTGCATTAGCTAATCCAGTGATTCAATTACTCCTAAATACTCTCTGGTGGCCGGGGCTGGCCTTCCTGCTCACTTACTGGAAATAAGGGGAGGGGAGCACGGCTTCCATTATAAGAAGCATCCCCCTCTGTTTTCTTTGTCTTGGCCTTCCACAGGGAGTGCTCAGCTTCCAAGGGCAGGGATGGAGGCAGACAGACCTGACTGGGATCCACTGCCTCCTTCCCCATGGGACAGGCACAATGACAAGTGACTCCATGACTGCTGGGTCACACCAGCCCAGCACAGCGATGCTCCCCAGTAGCCACCAGCTGCTGGGAGCTGCTTTGTACCCACCTGGCTCAGGTGAAGCCAGTCCTGGTGACACTCAAATCCCTGCCATGCTGGGAACAGAATCCAGGTGATGGCACGGGTTGCCTCACCCATTTGCTGTGGCCATCCTTCAGCTGGATAGCCCTGCGTGCAGGGTGGTGACAGACACCTTGAGGCGCTGGAGCGTGTCCAGGGAAGGGAATGGAGCTGGGAAGGATCTGGAGCACCAGGAGCAGCTGAGGGAGCTGGGAAAGGGGCTCAGCCTGGAGAAAAGGAGGCTCAGGGGGACCTTGTGGCTCTGCACAAGTCCCTGATAGGAGGGGACAGCCGGGGGGGGGTGAGGTTGTGCTCTCAGGGAACAGGGATGGGATGAAATGGCCTCAAGTTGTACCAAGGGAGGTTTCTACTGGAAACTGGGGAGAAATGTCTTACCCTGAAAGGGTTGTCCAGCCCTGGAACAGCTGCTCCAGGTAGTAGAAGCACCATCCCTGGAGGGATTTAAATGCATGTGTGTGTGGCACTTGGGGACATGGTCAGTGGTGACCTTGGCAATGCTGGGGAATGGCTGGATATGATGATCTTAGAGGGTTTTCCCAAGCTAAATGATTCCATGATTCTGTGATCCCTAAAGGGGATGGCAAAACTGTGGATACTGGGCTGGACAGATGCCCACCCAAGAAATCATTATGTTTTCTACTGCCCAAATTCACATTGCAGCTTTAAAGGGACATTTCTTCATTTCCTACACACTCTGCCTCTGGATGGATAAACCCGTGTGTCCTACAGCAAATCTTAGTGCTTTGCAGTATGGACAGAGATTTATAAGCCTAAGATCACCATCAGTCTCAGCTCTTGAAAGTACAGACAAGATAAAAGACAAATTTGTCACTTGGAGAAGTTAAGAAGCTCCTCCAGAGAAGAGGAGGTTTGATCCTGGAATGTAGGGTGGCTGCAATCTGGGGTGGATACACAGATGGAAATAGCTGCCCTCTGGAAAGTGCTCAGCCACACCACGGGAGGGGTTGCCAGCAGTCTCAAGTGGCTTTTACATAATAAAACACTTCCTTAGAAAAACTATTTCTTAGAAACAGACAGAAAAACGAAAAATTTGCACGGAATGGGAGTGCCAGGCACACTTCCCTTTGATTTGTCAGGGATGAGCCATCAAAGAAGATCCACTTTTGGCTTAACTTTCACATTAGGATTTCTACATTCACTTTTGACCAGGGAAGAGCTAAAGTATGTACAAAAGACATTGTCTGCATGGCCTTGAAAGGGAAAGATAAAATCTTACAAGCTTCTGCCAAAAGCTTCATATGGCCAGAAACCACAAGGCAGATTTCTTACACTGGTTCTTAGCCCTAAAGAGCAGAAGAGACTAAATAGATATATTAAAAAATATATATATAAAAAATTAAAGCACAATAAAAATAAAAATATTAAATATTCAAAAGTATATTTAATGTCTATGTCTGTATATACACAAATACTTCTCTTTAGGGCTGTTCCAGTATTTTCAGGGCTGAAAATTCCCCATTATATTTAGGGAAAACCCTTTGTCTTAATCCAGCAGCCATAGGTGGTACACATAACATGGAGAGAGTGGAAAGGGAGGTACAAAGAGAAAACCTGCAACACAGGACAGGCAGAAGAGACCATAAATTCAGGGGGAAAGAATCAGACAGCCACAGCCTGAAATTCAGATAAATAGTACATTTTCTTTGCATTTCAGAACTAATTTAGAGAAGAAATTATGGATGAGGAAGGATTGGGATAGGAGTCACCTGGGAAGGTGGAACAAAGTATGAAATACCTTTGTTGCTGTAACCCAGGAGGTGCAAAGCTCCTGCTGTTCTTTGCCTTGGTGGGTCTGGAGATGACCACGTGGTTGTGGGGACCACTCAGCCCCAAGGACAGGGGACAGCCAGGCCAGACCCTATTTAACATCCCTAAAATCCTTCTCAACCCTTCAGACCAAACCTCAGGCACTCAGGAAGAGCCAGAATGAGACAGGAGGACCACGGGCCTTTCCAAGCCCTGTTTGTGCTCCTTGTTGGTGGCAATGATGGAGTTAACTCTGCTCCCATCCCCATGTGGAGCAGGCAGCCTGCCAGAGGCTCCAAGTCTGGGAAATCAGCAGGCACATCTTGGCTCCCTGGGAACAGATTGTTACCTCGGCTCAGCTCCGGCTGAGAGGATGCCACAGTCACGCCCGAGTGTCCCCGTGTCACAGCAGGGGACTGGGGACCTGCAGGGAGGAAATGGCTTTGGATCTCCACCAAGTTCTGGCACCAAGCTATTGCTCCACCAGCATCCCCTGTCCTGGTGTAACCTGCTGATCCCTGGATGCTTCATGTCCCTCCCCTGGCAACCCTTGGATTTCCATGCTGCTCTCAGGGGGTGAAAGTTCCCCAAATCTGTCCTGAATCCTTCTCCTCGTGCTGATCCCAGTGCAAGAACCACCAGACTTGCTGGTTTGAGCTGCAGCAAAACCAGTTTGGGTTGGAAATGGCTTTGGATCTCCACCAAGTTCTGGCACCAAGCTATTGCTCCACCAGCATCCCCATGTGTAACCTGCTGATCCCTGGATGCTTCGTGTTCCTCCTCTGGCAACCCCCAGACTCCCACGCTGCTCTCAAGGGGTGAAAGTTCCCCAAATCTGCCCTGAATCCTTCCCCTCGTGCTGATCCCAGTGCAAGGACCACCAGACTTGCTGGTTTGAGCTGCAGCAAAACCAGTTTGGTTGGGTTACAGGGCACTGACAGACTCGGAAATGTTGTGGGAGTCTAGAGGGGGCAGGGTGGGCACGGCACCATCCCCTCTCCTGGCAGCCACCTCACCCAAAAGGCCGTGGCTGTGCAGGTCAGCAGCTCTGTCCACCTGAGGAGCACCTTCCCAAGACAATGGACAAGATCCATGAGGGAACTGCCTTCTCCAGTGAATATTTCTGGGGCAGAACCATCAACTGAGCTTCAGGTAGTGGAGCTGACACCTTAAGTTTTATATTCCATATATTCCAGATTCTGTACTGCATTAGTGTGTGGCTCTGAACTTCATTTAAAGTGTCAGCAAGTTCTCCTCACAGCTCAGTCACACAGAACAATCCTTTTCCAGCCCCTTGGTTTTTGGGCAGCTTCAGGCCCAAAAAAGTGCAAACAACAGCAATCTGAGGAGAGCAATCAGGGAGGATGGGACTGCATAACCTGGAGCTGTAATTGGGCAATGAACCCCAATATGGAAATGGACCAACACTTATAAAAGTGTGAGAATTCATGGCTCAGAGTCCAGCTTGGGTCCATCTTGGGTGTAGCCCTCACTGGGCTCCTGCACTGCCCAAAGTGTGTCCTTTGAAGGCTTTTTTAATTAATATCTTCTTTATTCCTTTAACTCCGCCTAGCCTCTGTTCCAGGCAGCCTCTCCAGGCACCAAAGCCACACCACCAAACCCCCTTCTAAAACCTGCCAAATCAGAACACACAGCTGTCAGGAGACCTGGCTAAATTCTGGAATGTGATCCATTTAGGGGGGAAAGAACCCAGCAAATCCACAGCTCACCCTGAGCTGTTCCCTCGAGCTGGAGCTCAGACATTAAATTATGGGCCTGTTATTTGGGCTGGAGGGAGAATCCATCAGAAGTCATCAGTGTCGGGCACGCAGTGCTCATTGGCCAGCACAAGCCAGGGGGACTCCATCTGCTCCAGCCAGCTTTGTCACAGTGCCATGCTTGCATTTCACTTGTGCATCCTCGCTGCAGTTACCAGGATCTGCACAGGAACCCCCTCTCCAGCCCCTGTTTGCTCTCAGCATGCAGAGGATTCAAAGCTGCTCTCCCCACAGCACGAGGAGCTGGAGCAGAATCGGCCACAGCGTCACCAAATCAGCTGGAAAGTTTGCAGAGCTGCAGCGAGGCAGGCGGGCTCATTTTTCTCAGCTGATGAAAAGCCTGGAGAGCATTTTTATTAAATCCATCGAGGGGAAACCCCAGGATCGGTGGCAGAAGGGGACAAGGGGTTGTTATGGAGAAAAATCCTCTCTTAAACCACACAGAGCTCTTGGAGAGAGGCCCAGCGGAGGCACAATGAATTATGAAAAATTATCAACGACTCCTACAATTGAAATGGCCACAGTGCTGTAACAAACCAGCTCTGAAAAATACACCCTAAAACCCCCCTGGGAGGTGGAATTCAGACTGTGTGACGATATGGCTTCATCGCAGCACACAAAACAATCTGGGGACCAGTGCTTCTGCAGGCACAGAGCTGCTGTTTGCCCACCCAACCCAGAACAGACCCACCAGGGTTACACCCAGCAGCCAGACGCCGAGCAGGTGCTGGTGGGAAGCCCCTCTGTGATGTGCAGCTTTGAAAGCCTGTGCTGTACTTTGAATCCTTGCTCTGGACCCACCCCAGTCCTTCTTCCTTCTTTACTGAAGCCTTCTGCTCCTTGGTGTCTGTCCCTGACCAGGAATTCAGCTGTGCCTGCTGCTTGCACAGAGCCTTTCCCTGACGTAGTGCCGGCTTCTGCCCCTTCCCTGCTCCTTGATTTTGTTGCTTGCCTCCTTCACTGTTTTTTGCCTTCCATCCAAACCTGCTTTGTGCAGCAACAGTCACAACTTGAGGACCTCCAACACTGGCTTAGCTTCCAATCACAGAATCATAGAACGGTTTGGGTTGGAAGGAATCATAAAGATTATCTCATTCCCACTCTCTGCCATGGGCAGGGACACCTTCCACTACCTCAGCTTGCTCCAAGCCCCATCCTAGGACACTTCCAGGGATCCAGGGGCAGCCACAGCTTCTCTGAGCAACCTGTTCCCACAATAACCTGTATCTGAACATAGAGAATATCCAGGTGTCCTCTTGCCACTGCAGGATTTGCATGTGCAGCCTTCCTTTTACATGGAATGCAGGATTTGAATTTAGCCTGGCAGAAGAATTGGGGTTTTGCCATCAAAGAGGCCAAAAGGAAGTCGGCCAAGTGCCTTACCCATAGGGAGTCTCTGTGAGGGAATCCCTCACACCATGGAGCATTTCTGTGGCAGATGCTCGGTGGAGTTGATTAGAGAGAAACAATCTCCCCCTCCCAGACCTCCCCTGGCCCTCCCTCTCAATTCAGATGGAGAAAGGGGCTGAAGAGAGAAATCTCTCTCTTTTTCAAGCGCTTCCTCCCCCTCTCTACAAAGTGTCGTTCCCACACTCCTGTGCAAGGTGGGAACGTGCAGCACATCAACCTTTCCCTGGGAAGCAGACTCCCAAGGAACAAGTCCTACTATTTTCTGCAAGTGAACTTTAAAGAGGAGGAAGCCTTTGTTTCTGGGCTCCTTTTAGGTGCTGATCAATACCAGAGCTTCAAACCCCCACAAACACACCTTTCCCTGCAGCCAAACCGAGCCTGGAGGCTCCCTTTGCTCCTCCTGATGCTGGCCAGCCTTTCTTCCGGCCCTGCTTCCCCACCTTGTGGGAATGCATAAAATCAGAGGGTTTTGGGAAAGCTGCAAAAGGCAGGCCTCAGAGACAGCAGAACTGTGATTAGAGCTCAGCAGCAGCCACGAGAAAAGTCAGCAGAAAAATTATGTAAGAAGTAGAAAAGTAAGGACAAATGGAACAATGGTCTGTGCATTAATGCTTGTCTAGAATAACTCCCCAAGCTGCAGAAAAGTCTATCTAGTGAGATACTAGGGAGTTCTAAGCTTAATAATGCAGCTCTGTGCATTGTGTTTGAAGGCTTCCAAGCAGGTATTGTATTGGAAATAAGCAAGCATTGTTTTAACCAGAGGTACGTGTGCTTATAGTGCTTGGATGGAACTGCTGTTGGTGTGCTTTTGCTTTGTGTGATTGGGCAAAACACTTACAAAGTGAGTTGTAACATTAAGTTCTTTGTCTGCTGCCTGGGATGTGAGCTGGTGGCATCTTCCCATTGTCATAACCATGTACTGAGACTGATGCTGGAAAATAAAACAGCTCAAGGCACATCCTCAGCAGTCCCATCCTGTTTGTGATTCGTACATCACATTTGTGATTTGGGCTGGGGATACACCCCTCTGCCCCCAGAGCAGGACCCAGGGCAGGCACATCCTGTATTCCAGCCAGCTCCACATCCACCGAGCCAATTAGTGACCGATGGCACTGCCCGGGGTGGGCCAGCAGCGAGGGTGACATCTCGGTGACACGGGGCAGCCCATCTCACTGCCAGCTGCGTGTCCAGCTCATCCATAATGCAGCCGGGCTGCTCACGGCTTCTCCCTGTTGCTCTCAACACCGGATGAGCAGGAAAATCACTGATCATTAGCAACAACAGACAGAGGGATCCCAAGGGCAAGCTTTGTGTTGTATTCACAAAACCAACCCTCCTCGCAGGCAGACTGGCTCCCCGTGGCAGGACTGTTGCTCAGAGCATCTTGGAGAACACAGGTTTTATTTCAGCAGTGCCCAAAAGTCAAGGCCACCTTATGTGATAGAGTAAAATCAGGACTTCTGACGAAGGAGATGATTGGCATCTGACTCCAAGGCTTCAAAGTGTTGACCACTTTATTAAAACTATAGTGTATTACAATATAACTATATTAAAGAGAGATGCTATACTATGCTATATCATACTACTACTGAAAAATTCATGACTGTCTGTAGACTGATAGTCCACACAGCTTGGACCTGATAGGCTAATTAACATAAACAATCTCCACCAGAATCTAATTACTAAATTCCTTCAGGTAAACAATTTTCCCAACACATTCCACGTGTGCAAAACGCCAGGAGCAGCAAGCAGAGATAAAAATTGTTTTCCCTCTGTGCTTCTCCAGGAAAAAACCTGAGAGAGAGAGAGAATTATGTCTCTCTCTGTTCAGAGAATGTGAATGCCACAATGTGAGGCACAGCAGGGTTTAAGGAGATCATCTCTGCCCTGTCAAGTTTAAAATTCAAATAGTCAAAAAAATGTGGGAAGGGAACAAGAGACTTAGGGAGGTGAGCTGGCTTTCCAAAATCAGATTGGGAATTAGTTCAGGGCTGGGGTGCAGAATCACAGCAGCATGGTGGGACTGTCCTGTTAAGGACACATTTAAATATTCCAGGTGCTGGAGTGTTTATCATTTTTCGTGGTCCTGCATCCTGGTCATCAGGAATTGATGCCTCTGGTATTTAGCCTGAAGTGCTACTCTTCCCCAGTCATAATCCAGTTTATTGCCCAACATTATTTCTCTCCTTCTCTGGTTTTTACACACTTTAGGGATCTTGAGTGGTTTTGGATCTGTTGTAGGATGTGCTCCTACCTGTCACTGCCTAGTGGAATTACACACCTGCTCCCTGATCCTTTCACTGCTCTTCCCTGAATAATTCTGGTTTGTGAAAGTAATTCAGGTTATACTGTGCCAAATTACCAGCACTGGTCACTTGAAGGGAGCTGCACAAGAAAAAACTGCTTTTATTTGGAGATCATACCAGAAAATAGTGTTTCCCACCCAGAATATGTGCCACCACCATGTGCAGACACCTTGCAGGTACCTGAGAGGATGGCACCAAAATGTCCCACACTTAGCCCAAGCCTTGGTAAACTCAGGTTGATTTAAAACAAGGCAGTGGCCTGACAACTTCTTCCCAGCTGGGAGCAGCAGGGTCTCTCTTTGGGATGCAGCTGATCCCTCAGCCTGGATTTATAGGGGTTAAAGAAAAACCTCTGACCTCATTTGGGACCCATAAACAGAAACCATAACACCTGATGCCAGCCCAACACCACGACTGGCTGCGGCCAAAATTATGTGTCATTGCTAGATAAAAATTCATGTTTGAAACCACCCTCCATGGCTGCAACTTCCTGTGAGGAGGAAACCATTCCTCTGGAAACCAGGGAAGGATGTTTATAGCAGCATTGTCCTTGTAGATTTAGAGAAATAAATACATAAATATAGAAAGGAAGCAATGCAGGCATGACTGTTCTGAGCAGCCTGGCCTAGTGAAGGTGTCCCTGCCGTGGCAGAGGGGTTGGAACAAGAGAGTCTTTAAAGTCCTTTCAAATCCAAACCACTCTGTGATTCTTAATTTAATTATTTTTTTTTTTAACTTGGCTCATACAAAGGTAGTTTGAAAACTGTATTTTGCTGAGCTGGAAAAGCACCAAATCTCCAACTGAGGCAAATCACCAAATTTGGGGCTGGTACCCTCTAATGGTTTTTTTTACTACTGATTCAGACATGGGAGATCATTGCATTTTTTGGGGATAATGAAGCGAGGGTTGGCATTCAGGAGGACTCAACCATTTTTGCAGGCTGATCTTAACAGGGAAGGTGAGGAGGCACAGAAGTGGAATATGAAATTTACTGTGACCGAGCGTGGAGTGACTCACAGGGGTAGGAGCAGTCTCAAGTTAAGTGCAGCCTAAATGATGCTGAATGAGCAACACCAGCAAAATTCAGATTTCACCCACAGACTCAGCACTGCACAGGGGTGTAATATAATGTCAGGGGGGGTCAGGGGGTCAGCAGGAGAAGCAGATGAGGGCACCAGCAGGCTCAGCTAACGACCACTAAGGTAGTTAGAGGAAGACTCATTTGCTTCCCTTTCTGATGCCAAGCCCCATTCTCAGCTGCTCCTCAAAGCTGTCAGGCCACCCGGGCTGCTCCCACCCTGCTTCCTGATCTTCATCACTTTGCCAAAGTTTAATTGGCCCAGCTGATGCTTCCCAAGCTGAGTGCCTGCTGCAGGCTGGGGACTTGGTTGTCATTTGCCAGAGGAGGTGGAATCAGGGAGGAGGGGAGGGAGCTCAGGTTTCAATATAAAATGAGTGCAGGGCATTCCGAGTCAAAATCCATGGGACAAACCACGAGAAAAGACTGTTCCAGCTTTCTAGAGGAGCAGGGCTGGCTCTTCCATGCTTTGGAATAGGGTTTTGACATGAGAAAAGAGAGGTAGAGTCATTCTGATACCTGGGGAATGGCTTTTTCCACTCCCTGGGAGCCGTTTGTTTGCTAAGTTAAAAATCCTCCAAAACCTTCAGCTTTCCAATTATTCAAGAAAAGCTTGCTAGTACATGGTGGCCACATCCCCTGGGTCATTTGTGTGCACTGGCCATGCTCCATCCCCTCACCCACCCAGGAAAGCAGCTGGACAAACCCTGGAAGATTTGCCTTGCTAGCCCACCCCAGTGATGGTCCCCTCTTACTGAGGACAAGAACTTGGAGCAAGAACATTTTTCTCCATAAACTCAGAAACTGGGCCCCTTTTGGCTTCCCAGGCAATGGCTGAGGAAAGGAATGGAGTGGAATAGAATAGAATGGAATATGGAATTCAGAATAAAAAAAGCAGGATAGGATGGAATGGAATGTAGTGGAGTGGAATAGAATAGAATATAGAATTTAGAAAAAAAAATAGGATAGACTAGAATAGAATATAGAATTTAGAAAAAAAATAGGATAGAATAGAATAGAATAGAATAGAATATTTCAGTTGGAAGGGCCCTAGAGTGACCATCCAGCCCAACTGCCTGACCAGTTTAGGGCCGTCCAAAAGTTCCTGCTTTTAAGGGCATTGTCCAAATGCCTCTTCAACACTGACAGGTCTGGGGCATTGACCATCTCTCTAGGAAGCCTTTTCCAGCATTTCAGTGAAGAAATTCTTCCTAGTATCCAGTTCAAACCTCCTCTGACAGGGTTGGAACCATTCCCACATGCCCTGTCAGTGGATACCAGGGAAATCAGCACCTCCTTCTCTGCTTTCCATCCTCAGGAAAATGTAGAGAGCCCTTCAGCCTCCTTTTCTCCAGACTAGACAAACCCAAAGTCCTTGGGCATCCATCACAGGACGTTCCTGTCACCAGCAAGAGTGAAGAACAGAGAAGGAACAAGAGAGAAGAACTTGACACGAGCAAATGTTGGCTGAGAGTCTCTGGATTGACAGGACAGATATTGATTGTCCAAACCATGACAAGGCATCATTTTGGGATGCACTGTTGGGCTTGGACCAAAACCTCTCCAAGAATCCTGCTCCCAGCCCAAATCCTGGCCCATGATTGTCAGCACTGACATAGCCTGCTGCTCCCATCCCACAATTTTTCCACTGTCAGGAGACAGAAATGAGATTTTTCTACTCTCACCTGCTGCTCAACACAGAGCACCCATCACATCCAGCGCAACTCTGCAGGATGAATCGCAGAGATGAATCCTGGTGACAACCAACAGAGCAGGCACGAAGGTGGAATTCATGGAAATTCAGCCTTTTTCCTTATAAAAAAAAAAGGAGAAAAGCGAAGAAGGAGAAAAAATATGTTTATAACCCTGAGCAAAATGAACACTGGTGTTTTAAGGCCCAAATTGCCAGTGTGGACCCCTTTCATATATATTATTACATTATAATCTTGATTACACGGCTGAATGGGTTTTGTCTGCAGAGTTTGGCTCTCAGGACACAACTTTCTTACAGAGGCAGGCACCAGGTTTCTCCCTGTCATTCAGGGGGTGACCCCATCCCTTCTTTCCATGGAATTATGGATTTCCTTTCAAAACACTCTCCTGAGATGAAGCTGTGGTGTGATCCTCACATTAAATTCTAGGAGCTGATACACAGATAAAAAACATACATCCATTAGGGCTGCTTGATTTCAGCTGCAAAAATTCATTTCTTTCCAAAGCTGAGCCTTTTTTGGAGCTTTCTTTGTTAGATCTCTGAGGTACCATTAGGTTTTAGCTGCAATTTTAACTATTCAACATTTTTACAAAGTGGATTGCTTGGTTGCAATGAATGGTCAACAAAGAAGATTTTAGTCTAAATTACTTTCTGTGTGTGCGAGATGAAGGGACTTTTGTGGGAGAGCCAAGGCTGAAATAGGGCTGGTCACAACCCAAAAATTCTCTTTTGAAGGAGGAGAAATGAAAAATCAAGATTTAATTTTTAAAATTACTAATCAGGATTTATATGTTTGAAATACATTAATGAATCTGAGACCTTCTACAAAGGATGAGAGGGCAAAAAGGAATCGTGGTCAGGTTGTGTTTCTGGAATGAGTTTAGGCCAAAATTTAGTCCCTGATCTGAATCAAGCCACTGCTGCAGACCACAGCCATCACAATCCTCTGCAGTAGAGGAGAGAGACCTTGTTTAAAAAAAAAGAAAATGTGATCTTTATGACAGTTTTTCTTCCCTTAATAAGTCAAGGAAACTGGTGATTTGGTAAACCCCAGAGTTTTAAGCTAAAATGCCACACAGTTAACAGGAAACAAAGAATAAATTGGAGAATCCCAGAGTAACTTGGGTTGGAAGGGACATCTGGGGGTGTCTGGCCCAGCTCCCCACTCAAAGCAAGGCCAGCTGCAAAGTTAGATCAGCTCTGAATTCAGATGAGGTTGCTCAAGGTCATCTCCTTGGGCTGTGGGTTCAGCAGAGAAACAGTCAAGAGCTGTGGTTTAATCCCAGCTGGAAACAGCTCCACACATCCATGGGATGGGGAGACAGCAGGAAGGGTAGCAGTGAGAAAACTCACGGGCTGGGATGAAGATATTTTGATAGGGAAAGCAAAAGCCGCTCAGGAGCGAAGCAAGACAAGGAATTGACTCCCCACTTCCCATCACAGCCACTGCCAGGACAGTAGGGCTCCATCACATGGAATGGTGACTTGGGAACAAAACCCCATCACCCCAACCATCCCCACGTCCCTCTCCTCCTCCCAGCTTTATGTACTGACCAGATGGTCTGGAATATCCCCTTGGTCACTGGGGTCAGCTGTCCTGGCCCTGACCCTTCCCAAGCTCTTGGTCTGGAATGTCCCCTTGGTCACTGGGATGAGCTGTCCCCTCCCAAGCTCTTGGTCTGGAATGTCCCTTTGGTCACTGGGGTCAGCTGTCCTGGCCCTGACCCTTCCAAGCTCTTGGTCTGGAATGTCCCTTTGGTCACTGGGGTCAGCTGTCCCTTCCCAAGCTCTTGGTCTGGAATGTCCCCTTGGTCACTGGGATGAGCTGTCCCCTCCCAAGCTCTTGGTCTGGAATGTCCCTTTGGTCACTGGGGTCAGCTGTCCTGGCCCTGACCCTTCCAAGCTCTTGGTCTGGAATGTCCCCTTGGTCACTGGGGTCAGCTGTCCCCTCCCAAGCTCTTGGTCTGGAATGTCCCCTTGGTCACTGGGGTCAGCTGTCCCCTCCCAAGCTCTTGGTCTGGAATGTCCCCTTGGTCACTGGGGTCAGCTGTCCCCTCCCAAGCTCTTGTGAGCCCCAGCCTCCCCAGGGCTGGGTGGGGTGAGGAGTTTAAGAGGCCTTGGCTCTGTGCAAGAGCTGCTGAGCAGTAACCAAGCATCCCTGTGGTAGCAAATCCAAAACAGCCCAATTCCAGCTGCTATGATGGAAATTTGCTTTACACCAGCCACAAGCAGCACATCCAGGGGTTTCCCTTGGGAAGGCTCCTCAGTCATGGGCAGACACTTGTGTCCAGGGGCTCTTCCACCTCTGCTCAGGAGCTTCCTGGCTATAAACGTGTCCTGATTCACCAGAGTAATAAATTGCCTTGTCCACATCCCATCTGTACAACATGGATGTGTCCATACACTGCCCTAACCCAAAAATGTCCCAGCTTTGGAAACCATCACCAAAACTGCCTTACTTTGTGGTGGGATAACCCAAACCATGTTCCCTGCTCTCCCTGAAGAACTTCACAGCCCTCATAATTAAAACACATTTAATTGCATCCATATTATGTTCTGTATATGAAAGAAACGAGTGCTGAGCGTGTCACCAGCCAGAGGTGTGACAAAGGTGATGTTCCAGGCCACGGGAGCACCTCATGAGGGACAGCTTTGGTGACATCCTCCCATCCTTTACCCTCGTGCAATTACGGCTCTTCTCCTAACGCCTGTCCCCACGTGGGCACAGGCCACCAGCATCCTGCCCCTTCCCGACTTCTGAGCGCTCGTCTTTGTAGCCTTAATGTCCTTTTAATGCAGAATTTGGGATGTAATTATTTATTTACATGACCGTGCAGCCTGGAGGGGCTCGCTTACAAGGCTTGCGTGAGAAGACTGTGATTACTGGGGCTTTGCAGAAGATGATTAAAGCAGCGTGACTAAAGTGTTTCAAGTGATCTGTCCTGAAAAAGGGCAATGCATAAAGTGCCCTCTTCCTGCAGCTGCTGCCTGTGTTCAGAGACAGATTTGTTAACTGCAGTGACAAAAGGAAGCTTTTTTCCACTATTCCTTCTCATCGCCTCGGCGTTAATCAAATACAGCCCGCGCTGGGTTTTACTCCTTCCAGTTGCTCGCTCAAATTGTTGACTCATTTCCAGGCAGCTCCACGCTCACCAGGCTCTTGACAGCAGCGAGGTGGGAGACGGGTCCCCAAAGGCATAATTTGAAGACAGGATATTTTACAGAGCTGTCAAGAAGTTCTTCATTTGGGCTGCCGAGCCTTTATTACTCGTGACGTGCTGTAAAACAGAGAGGACCCAACTCGCATCTCGCGTTTCAGGATGAGTTTGCAAGAGTGAAAAAGAGTAAAAAAAAATAAAAAACTCACACCAGCAAGAGCCCTTCTCGTCAGTGCGGAGCTTATCTAAGATGCTGCTCGCCCAGGGAGATAAACGTGGGTCCTCTCAATCTGATTATCACAGCCATTTCACAGGCTCGATACCATCGTTAATCCACGGGCCACTATGAAATTAAACTGGCTGATCTGCTCGGATAGAGGCCAGGCTTGAATGGCTGAGGGATGAAAAGGAAGGGTGTAAAAGGGGAGGATGGAGGAATTTCTTTTCATCCCTTGGTTTGTACAAAGCCAGGCTGAATATTGATGGTGGGTGGCAAAGTTTGGGAGAAACGGTGAGGGGGAAAAATAGGAGATCTTAACTTGAGGGAGTTTGTCTGGTCACGAATATTTTCCCTAAACATTTATAATGGAAATGCTGGATGCTGCCTGCTTTTGGTACACGGATGGAATTAGCTATCTGCTCCAAAACCACAGAATAATCTGAATTAGAAGGGACCCATGAGGACCCTCAAGTTCAACTCCCAGCCCTGCAATGAGAAAGGAATAAACTGAGGTGGAATTTAGGAGCATTTACTGGGATTTTAGAGCATTTTCCCGCTGGGCAAAGTGGGTAAGATGTACCTTGGAATTACAAAAACTCTCCTGAACAGCAGCAGCAGCCTCCTGTCCCACCTGTGAAGGTCAGGTTTCCATGAAAACAATCCTGTGGGGAAAATCATTGGCATGGCCACATGGCCTTATCCAGGAGAAAGGGGAGAAAAGGATGAAGCAACACCTGAAAGCGGTTTGAATTTGTAAAAATGACACTCACAAGGAGGGATCTCACGAAGGCAAGATCCAGAAGGCAAGACTCCTCCTTCTAAATAATCCCCACCCGTAGGCAAAACTCCCCTACACAAATACCAGATTTACTCCCCAGAACAGCTTCTCCTCAAACAGAGAATGAAGGGAGGGAATTCCACCCCAGGCAGCCAAAGTGTGATTTTCCTGAAAAGTGGCAAACCCCACCAGTTTCAATGTCACAGAGATCAGAGGTGTGACACAGAGCAGGCTTTGGATTGTCCCCACCACCGCGGGCTCGCTTTGGTCCTGTCAAACTTCCACCTCAGCAGCACCAACCCTGCCAAACCAGAAGCAGCAGGAGAGTGTGGGAGAGGCTGGAAAGGCTTTCATGGGAGGAGAGAGGGGCTGGTCACCTTGCCTTTGAAGTGGCAGAGCCCCAGCCAGGAGTTGGAGCCTTTAGAAACAGCTGTGTGAGGAGTTACAAATGGAGGGAGCTTTTAATCTCCCAGCGAGCTACAAATCGAAGGTGAACCTCATTAACTTGGACACTTTGTGTGTTAAAAAATGAGAAGCGTTTCACCTAATGAGGAGCTCTTAATAGGTGTTGTTTTTTTTGCTAAATTATCATATTAAGCAGAAGATAATTAACAAGCATTTTCTTAATGTGGTGCTCTACTGATAAAATCTCATTGTCTATAAATCATCAAGACGCTGCAAAAAAAAAAAAAAAAGCCAAAAATTGCTTTTTAATTATGCTGGGCATGATGGACAAAAAGACCAGGTTCAATTGTTGGGAACTAGGAGGGAAAGACAAGAATCTCCAACCTGCTGGGTGGGGCATGCATGAGGTCCCTTCAGACAAATCAAACCCTTAGGGCTGGTTTGTAAAACACTTTACAGGACTTAGGGACACTGATATGTCATTATTGAAATGGCTTCCTCAGGGGCATGGTGTGGCAGAAGTTTCAGAGGAAATGTCAGCTCTTTAGAGGACATGGGGGTGTTTCCTCTAAGAAAAAAAAAAAATCCTGGAAAGGAAAATGAGCCAAGATGAAACCTTCAAGGCATTTTTTGAAAGTAGTGGGATATTTAATACCCACTTGCTGTCAGAAAGATGCAGCACAGTGATGATGCACTGGCTCAGTGTGGCCTGAGAGCAGGGAGCTGCCAACACAGCCAGCCCTGGATGGCTTGGTGTCTTAGGTTGGAAATGCAGGATGTGGCTGGAGGTGTGTGTTCCATCCCCATCTGTCAGAGCTGGGGCAGTTCTCTCTGTCCATGGGGCAGGTTTCTTTATCTCTCCCACAGCCAATCCTCCCTCCAGGAGATCTCTGCTGTCCATGGCCACTGAGTGTCCCTGCAGGGCTGATCAAATTCCATCATCCCATGGGGAGATGCTCTGCCCAGGGCAGGAGCCAAGCATTCCTACCTGGATCCAATCTGAGCCTGGCAGCAGCACAGCAGCCTTTGCCCCCTGCATTCCCAGAGGAGCAGCTTTCTGCTGCCCTGCATTGCCAGAGGGAGAGCAGGCCCATCTCCAGCAGCCCTGGAGCTGCAGAGGAAAACTCCAGCCTTGTGCAGGATCCCTGCTCCAGCAGAAGCACAGCTGGCCCTGCAGGAGGGCTGAGCCACCATGGAATGGCACTGCTGCCACCACCCTGAGCCACAGGGCTCAGCTCCTACTCTAACTTTGGCAGTGGTTTGTTTTCTTGTTTGTATTATTGCATTTGCATTTTAATTTTCCTAGTAATGAACTGTTATTCCTATTCCCATATCTTTGCCTGAGAGCCCCTTAATTTCAAACTGACAACAATTCAGAGGGAGGGGGTTTGCATTTTCCATTTCAAGGGAAGCTCCGGCCTTCCTTAGCAGACACCTGGCTTTCCAAACCAAGACACTTGGAGAGCAAAACTTGGGGAATTTCCAAAGCACCAAGGCCTCACCAAGCCCCTCTTAGCTGTGGCCAGGAGATGTTGGAGGGGGCCCTCCAGTAAACCCAGTGCTGGAAAGACAAGTTGGAATTGGTGGGAAGCTCGTCCCATTCTACGATGCCCTGCCTTCCACTTTGATTTCTAGCAGTTTTTACTCCGTGTAGCCATCAAAAGAATCTCTAAGAGTTTTCTGTACTAATTCTAACCCACGTCTCTCTATCCCTTGCTTCAGGACAAAAGAAAGCTGTGGTTAAACCCAAAGCTGACCAGCAATTTCCCAAGTCCCTCCTGTTGCCCCCAGCCCAGCTGTGTGTTTATCAGGACAGTGTCTGCACAGAAGAATGTCTCCTCTCTGTCTTGTCTTGTGCCCAGCCCTGGGACCAGCACTGAGGCAGCTGCTCTGCCTCTTCCCAGCTCTCATGGGAAAAGGAGAGAGCTGGAGAGGCAGCATGAGGCAGAAAATAAGGGAAGAAGAAGGAGAGCAGAGCCCTCAGCCTGACCCTGTGCTGGGAGGGGACCAGCCCCAAGCACAGCCCCCCTGTTTGTGACCCATCCTTGCCACTTGATTTTACATCCAGCAGCACGAGGGCTTGTCAGAGGTAACTCAAGACCACCAGGAGCCTTCATCCAGCGCTCACACAGTGGAAACTCTTCCATCAACACCCCCTCCCTGACAGCTGCTCCCCCTTTCCTCCTTGCCTCACCTCTAGGTTAGGGCCGGAGCTCATCTGGCATTACCTGGGGCTGCTGCTGCACCAGCTCTGACCTCTGCTGCGGATGTCCCCAGGGCAGGGGCTGACAGGGAGCCCTGGCTGAGCAGTGGGAGCTGCCCACCCCGCGTGTCTTCTCCCTCCAGCCACAGTGGGGAGGGCAGGCTTCTTTGGGGCTGTTACAGCGGATTTCCTCCGTGATTTATGGGCAGGGAAAAGCCATTTGTAATTTAAAACGGCTTTCAGCATTCGTGTGTCTGTGTGTATGTAATATATATATATATATATATAATTTAAACCTTAATTTTATTTATATATTTTTATTTATGTATTTTTATAGTTATATATACATAATAAAATGAGGGGCTTATTATAGTATATATAAAATTACATAATATATATTTTATACATAATTTTATATATTATATATTATATATTATATATTATATATTACATATTACATATGATATATGATATATGATATATGATATATTATTTATATTATATTATATTATATATATCATATATTATATATTAATTATATTAATTATATTAATTATATTAATTATATTAATTATATATTATCTATATTTAAAGAATAGATATTTATACATATTCATATACATATTTATATACATATGTAAAATATATTTTTAAAAATATTTAAAATATATATTTTTATATATTAATTTATATATACTTATAGACATATTTTATAAATATATAATGTAATTAAATATGTAAATATATATCTAAATAATTGAAATTAATTACATTATGTATATAATTTATGTATTATGTAAAATCATATATATTAAATTAATACTATATATAATGATTTTATTCTATAAAGTTATATATATGTATTATATATATAACTAAATGCAATATATATAAAATCAAACCTAGCAAATAGGAGGGGCACGGGGGTGTTTGCCAGGCTGGGAATGTGCAACAAGTTTTACAGCTCTGGCATTTTCAGGGCATTTGGGCAGGAAAGCTGTGGATGGCATTGCTTAGCGTCCCTCTGTGTGTCCCTGAGACTCCTCTGTGCACCATGCTGGAGTTCCAAAGGAGCTGTTTCTGTGAATGAGATCATCAGTGCTGACTAATCAGCCCCGCTGCCTGGTGTAATCCCTGCTCCTGCAGAGCAGGGAACAAAGCCACCGAGCCCAGATAATCCCTTGGGCTTTGCCTCGGAGCACTCCGTGGGCCCTGTGGCAGGGGAGGAAGGAGGGATTGTCCTGTCAAGAGCACAAACACCTCTGTGTGTTTACAGGGCACAGTCTCAGCTACGTCAGGGAAGGTATAGGTTGGATATCAGGGAAAAAATTTCACCCAAAGAATAATAAAGCACTGGAATGCTCTTCCCAAGGAGGTGGGAGAATCACCATCTCTGGAAGTGTTTAAAAAGACTGGACATGGCACTTGGTGCTGTGCTCTAGTTGAGGTGTTGGGGCATGGGTTGGACTCCATGATCTTAGAGGTCTCTTCCGGCCTCATTATTCTGTGATCCTGGGATTTTGTGTTCTTACAACTGGGGCCTCCTTAGGCCAAATTCCAGGCAAAGAACTCCAGGAATGAGGCCACCGTGGGGCCACCTTTGGCTGCCTGTGATGGTGGCACAGAGGTGACCCCACTGAGCAGCCACGGTCAGGCCCAGAGCCCTGGGCCCTGCAGATGGGACATCCCACCCCTGAGATCAGCATCTCCTCAGCAGCTGGGAACAGGCCTCCACCACAGCTGTTTTGTTCATTTTTTTGTGCTTCTGAATGCTTTTCAGGTTTTCTAAAGAAACAGGTTTTCTCCACTTTTCTCCAAGGAAATATTTTCCTGAACCAGCTGAGGAACAGGCCACTTGAATCTGCTTTCTAATCACAGAATCACAGAATTTTTTAGGTTGGAAGAGACCTTTAAGATCATCAAGTCCAACCCATGTTCCAACACCTCAACGAGATCATGGCACCCAGTGTCATATCCACGCTTTTTATAAACACATCCAGGGATGGTGACTCCACCACCTTCCTGGGCAGATGATTCCAGTATTTGACCACTCTTTCTGTGAAAAACTTCCTCCTTAAATAACCCCTTTAGAGGTTTTCCTCCCAAATTTGCCCTAAACCAGGACAAAGGTGAAATCCCAGCCTATAAATGCCTGATAAATAAACATGTTTTCTCCACTTTTCTCCAAGGAAATATTTTCCTGAACCAGCTGAGGGATGGACCACTTGAATCTGCTTTCTAAAGAACCCCTTTAGAGGTTTTCTCCCAAATTTGCCCAAAAGCAGGACAAAAGTGAAATCCCAGGCCAAAAAATGGTGCCAGGCTGCCTCTTTGAGAGGTGTAGGACCTGGGGAAAAGGAAATCTGGGCTGCTGAGAGTGCTCAGAGCACCTGAAGGAGGGAGAGGAGCTGCTCTGGGCTCTGGGCTGCTCCTGAATTTCACTACAGAGCCCCTGGATCAAACAAACAGCAAAACCCAGGAGAAATCCCAGAAACTCTTACATCCCCTGTGGATTTATGTGCTGTGCAGGGAAAGGTGGGCAGGAGCACGGCTGTGCCCGTGGGTGAGGGTGCACAAATGCACACCTGTGGCTGCTAAAAAAGCACATTTCTAACCCCACACCTTCTGCAGGAGTCAATTTTGCTGATAAAAATAAATGAAATTTTATAAAATAAATTTTAAAAAATATGAAAAATATTTTATAAAATAAAATAAATTAAATAAAAATTGCTGCAGTCAATTTGCTGACAAAAACAGCCTCAGAGCTGCCTTGCTGAAACCAAGAGGTGGACATCCATCCACCCTTGGGATCTGTGTGACCTGTGTGAGTGGGCAGCATGGGCTGGTCCAGCTCTTGGGCTGGCCTGAAAGGCAGGAGGGGGTATTTTCCTCTCTTCCAACAGGTAATTCACAGGATGAGATGAATCCAAAGGGTTTGGGATCAGAATGGGGGAGGCTGCAGGGATGACAGGAAGGCAAGGTCCTGGCCTGCTCAGTGGGGATGGTTATCAGAGGGAAAGAATGGCCAGTCATTAATTCGTGTGTTTTAAGGCCTCTCAGTGGTTAAAAACACCAAAGAGATGCTACAGAGAGAGAGCCTGAGTGAAACCTCCAAGCCAACAGGGTGGGTTTGGCTTCCTTCCCCTGAAGTGCTCTGCACTTCAGCTTAAAACACAGAAAGCTGCATTCCCCTTTCTACAAAATCCCCTCCAGAATGAAGCAGCTGCTCCTGCCGACTGTCTTTGGAGAGCCCTGCTCCCTCCAGACAGAGGAATCTCCCGTGCTGACAGACATCCTCACCCACCTCTTCCTGCCCTGAGCGTCTCCAAAGGGAGCCATCACTCTCTCCAGAGCACTCTGCTGCTGTCAGTGGTGATGGGCAATGTAATAATGCCTTTTATTGGGTCAATACATCAGCTGGCATACAGCAGCCGTCCCTTTCTGCAGGGGATGGCCAGAGAGTGACCTGTGTGAGTGGCCAGGATGGGCTGGTCCAGCTCTTGGGCTGCTCTGGAAGGCAGGAGGGGGTATTTTCCTCTCTTCCAACAGGTAGCAGGGTGTATTTTCCTCTCTTCCAACAGGCAGCAGGCTGTATTTTCCTCTATTCCAACAGGTAGCAGGGGGTATTTTCCTCTCTTCCAACAGGTAGCAGGGGGTATTTTCCTCTATTCCAACAGGTAGCAGGGGGTATTTTCCTCTCTTCCAACAGGTAGCAGGCTGTATTTTCCTCTATTCCAACAGGTAGCAGGGTGTATTTTCCTCTATTCCAACAGGTAGCAGGCTGTATTTTCCTCTGGTTTTTTGTCTCTTGGTGCTTTATTGCATTTCCTGTTCTCTGAGCAGCCTCAATAAAACATCTTTCTGAAGGGTTCTCTGCTGGGCAGTAAATATCCTCCTTCATCTGCCAGCTCAGATAGGGATCAATCAATCAGAGGAAGTCCCTGGGGATGCCAGGGTGCATCATTCAAGGTTGGGGACTAGACAGACAGGTGACAGCAGAAGGATTGCAGAGCTTCTGCTAGGCATTAACCCCCACACCCATCCCCCTGCTTGCTGAAGTAATATTTTTTTCAAAAAGGAGTTGGAGAAACCTCCAAAAATGGGAAAGTTTCGTGTCCCATTCTCAGCAGGGTTTCCTCAAACAGCCTGGAGGGAGACAGGCAGCCATGGAATCACCCATCTGGGTGGCTTGCTGTGGTCCCAGCAGGACGCTTTGGGCTCCTCCTGCCAGGGGACATCAAATCCAGACATGGATTTGGGGGCACCACACTTGCAAGGACCTGGGGACCTCCCCATGGCCAGGGTGGAATAATCTCCACAGGCGAGGACTGGTGGTGGCTTTGTGCTGCCAGCACAACATGAAATGGTAAATTCCCAGCTGGTAATGCCAGGGTGGCTCCACTTTGAGCCACAGAGCAGGTGACAAGGAATCTGTCCCCATGGAAAGAGTTTCCCGACAAATCCTTGACAACAAGCTTTTCCTGCTGCCTGTGCTTCCCAGCTTTGATATTAACCCTTTGGTGCCTTCCAAGATGCAAAGAGGAATCCAAAGGATGAATCCATTGCTCTGTTGTTAACACATTAAAATGTCAATATTGGCCTTGGGTGGGAGAGGGGAGTGTGGAAGCTCTTCCTGCAGCCCTAAGTGACAGCGACCTTTTAATTGGTCCATTATAAGGTTGGAGCTTGGCCACCACGCTGGGAGAGTTCCCTAAGCAGTTAATCCACTTAGCAGAGCCTGGATCTTTGGAGAGGGTGTAAGTGGTGTGGTTGTTGTCTGAGCTGCATTTGAGAGTCATTAAAGGGCTGCTTTGTGCAGGAAGAGTCTCGTTTTAACAGCATCAGCTCCTGGCTCCAGCAGGAATTACCCTTCACTGAAGCTGCAGCTATAGATTTCAGCTTATAGTTTCTGTGGGTAATAAATGACAGCTCTCAGACATCCTGGAAAAGGGCTTCCAACTGGAGTGGGGGAGCAGAGAATCCATCCAGGCATCCAGGCTCAGGAGTGAATTAAACCCCAGCTCCCTGCAGACAGCTCCTCTCCAGCTGGACAGGGGATGGGAGGCTGGGTAATGTTTGTGGGAGGAGTTTCCTACATGCCTGATTTCCTAATTTGGGATTTGCAAAAGGTTTTTCCTAAGGGGAAAGGTGCCACTGTTTAGTCACAGAAACCCCTGACCAGGCAGCTCCAGCCAAATTCTGTCCTCTGGTAAATTCACAGGATGAGGCAACTACTGAATCCGAAGGATTTGGGATCAGAATGGGGGAGGCTGCAGGGATGACAGGAAGGCAAGGTCCTGGCCTGCTCAGTGGGGATGGTTATCAGAGGGAAAGAAAGGCCAGTCATTAATTCGTGTGTTTTAAGGCCTCTCAGTGGTTAAAAACACCGAAGAGATGCTACAGAGAGAGAGCCTGAGTGAAACCTCAAAGCCAACAGGTTGGGTTTGACTTCCTTGCCCTGTCTGCTCTCCCAGCCTTTCACTCTGGTGGATCTTCGACTAGATGCTGGGCTCTTCACCTTACAAAAATGATTATCCCAACTGCAGGGGACCCTCTAAATCCTTCCCTGGTGAGAGGGAACATCTCCTCCAAGACAAAGAGCCCCAGTTTCTGAGAAATGAGAGGGTGGATGGAAGTTGTGGCCCAGCAAGGGCACTCAGACCCCGGGGCTCACCACAAGGCTGCAGCAGGACTAAGTCCTGCAGGCCCTCTCCTGAAAATGATGGAATCACGCTGGGATCACCTGCAGGGAGAAGAGTTCAGGCTGTGGAGGTGCAAACTGCTCAGGTGGGGCAAGATGACCCCAAGAGTCAGGGTCAGGAGGGGGACCTGAGCCACCCATGGCTCCTCCTGGTGACCCCAGCACTGGGATGAGCTGCCCCATGGACAGAGCTGCACCTTGCCCAACCTCCAGCTGTCCATCCCCTCACACCCCTCTCTCTCCAAACTGCTTTTCCCAGAAATTCACGGCTCAGCCTCCCAGCCCCCAGACCCGTCTGCATCTGAGCCAGCTTTGACCCCCAGCCTCAGCCCAGATCAGAGCCTTGCAGACAGAAGCTGCTTTGTGCCCAAGCCCTGACCTTTGGCTCAGCTCCTGGTCCCAGCAGGCTGGATGTGTCCAGCTGTTTGTCTTGCTGGGAAGAAGGACGGGGAGCTGAATGAAGCAGGGGTCTATTCTTGGCTCCATCTCAGACTTCCTCCCTGACCCTTGGCCAGATGACCTCCTCTGTCTATTCCCTGCTGCAGTTGGCATCCACTGGAAGTGCTCACAGCAGCAGGAGGATCAAAGGATGGAGGATAAATTTGGGTGGACAAGTGTTGCTGCAATTGAGCCTAAAATCCAAATCTGGACTTTCCGGACTCTCAGAAGGACTGCAAGGAAACAAGAGGAATTGTACATATTTACTGCCACACCCTCTTCATCTCCCAGACCTTTTCCACCACCACATCCCAGCCCTTCCCAGCACAGCCTCCTCTTCCTCTGGGCAGGATAAATCCAGACCCCACATCTGCCCCTTCCTCCCCATCTCTGGGGACACTGGTCTTACTGATGCCCCTCCACCTCAAACCTGGAAAATAACCAAAACTTTGGCATTTCTCAAGTGTCAGCCTTGGCCTCTGGGTCCACAGGCCACATTCTTGGAGAGTTTGGGTCCTACACCCAAAACTTTTTTGTGGGCAAAACCAGATCAGGCCAAACTGAGGAAAACAATGGGTTTAATGAGTGGGGGTGTGATGCTCACCTTGCCAAAATCCTTGTGGGTCCCACAGTCCAAGAGCAGAAGTTCAGGTGGGTCGTCACCACCCTCAGGAGGTCCTGCAAGGATGGGAGGGATCTGGGAACAGATCTCCCCAAAGAAGTTGTGGAGTCTCCTTCCCTGGAGATACTCAAAAGCTGTCTGGACACAATCCTGAGCAGGTGCTGGAGCAGGGGGAGTGGGGCTGGGTGACCTCCAGTGGTCCCTCCCAGCCTTCCCCATTCTGTGATTCTGGTATCCAGCCCAATCCTAAAAAAAACCCCACAAACTGGGAGAAGGTATTGGCCTGCACTGTGCATGGGAAGAGGACCACATTTCCTGCACTGCACACAAGTACACTCACAAGGGAAACAACCAAATCATGCTTACCAATATTTTTTTGCAAACTCTTACTTCATTAAGCGTACCCCTAAAAGTAAAAACAAACAACAGCCCCACATCCACAGCTCAAAAACAGCCCCATTTTTAATAGATTGGAGTGTTCACAACACTTTTAGAATTCCCTATTCCCCCACAAGTCAGACAATTATTAAAAGGACACACCACACTCTAAAACACATTCTGGATCAACAGAAGGGGGGAGCAACACCTCAGATGAGGTTGAGCAAAGCTTTGTATGTCTTTAATTTTTTGAATAGCTCATTTGTAGAACCCAGTCCTTGTTAGGATTAGGCTCCTGCAGAACCTAACCTTATTAGGATTAGCCTCCTAATCCTGGAGGCTGCAGCCAGACCAGCCCAGGCAACCCAAGGATGCTGTCAGTCTGTCCTGGCACTACAAAGACCCTCTTGGTCATTGCCACGAGGGCAGGAAGACCCAACAGAGCACTTCAATGTTCCTATTGCCTTCCACCCTCAAGAGATCAGCTCCACCATCATCCCCATGTCCATTTTTCCATTTTCTGCATTGCAGACATTCCATGGCAGCACGAACAAAGGAGGACAAAGCTGAGCATCCCCAGGGAATGCGCTGATCTCCACCCTCGAGCCCACAAAGGTCAAACCCCAAAATTCTTAGCGCTCATTTAAAGTCCAGATACAAGATTAATTTGACTGACAAAGGACTAATTGGTTTCAGGACTAATTAAGTACATATACTCATCTTTGCTTAATCAGTGAAATTTCCAGTGGCATTAAAATGTCCAAGAATACAAATCCCAGGAGATTTAAAGCAAATAGTTAAAATCAACTTAGATCCAATTATCATATAAATCACTAATGACCTGGGTAAATTGGAAGCTCTTTGGCTCAGCCTCTAGGGAAGAATAAACCTGATAAAAATGAACATGGTACCTGGATTAATGCACAGGCTCAGGGGAATTCAGGGCAAATATTCCAGGAGGACTTTTTCCCTGACATTGTTATTCTGTGCAAAATGCCAATATTTCTAAACAAACAGTTTCCACAGGAAGGTTTGGAGGAAACTTTCAGCAGGAACTTTGTGTTCAGCATCCAAAGATAAAATTATTCAAGAATTGCCATCTATCCATTGCTGGGCATATTCCTGATGGATGCTTTTCCTGGGGGGCAATTAGTAATTTCCATGTTGTCTTCCCATCCTCTGCTTTTCATCTTGCTCATGGTTGCAGTCTGATATCTCAATTAAGAAAAAAAAAAAAAAAAAAAAGACAATAAAAAACTTGAAAAAATACAAAGGATAAAAAGAAAAAAAGAAGAAAAAAGAAAGAAAAAATAAAAATGGGAAAAAATTTAAAAATAAAAAAGAAAAAAGAAAAAAAAAGAAAAAAGAAAAGAGAGAAAAAAGAGAAAAAAATAAAAAAAGGAAAAAAAAGGAAAAAGAAAAAATGGGAAAAATTTTAAAAAGGAAAAAGGAAAAACAAAAAGGAAACAAGAAAAAAGAAAAAAGAAAAAAAAGAAAAGAAGAAAAGAAGAAAAGATGAAAAGGTGAAAAGATGAAAAGAAGAAAAGAAGAAAAGAAGGTGATTAAAGATTTTGGGGTTGGGTTTGGATTATTTTAATCCACACTCATTTTTAGGTGCAGCTACAGAAGTTTCAATCTCCACTAACCACCCAAGCTGTCTCATCTTGACCTGTTTATTTTGCTTATTCCACCCTTATTCTCCATTCCTGGCAACCTGAAGCTTGGAAAAAGTGGTACATGAAGGGAAGAAAAAAGGAATAAAAAAGATTAAATACGTGAATAACCTATGAAATCCAGTTTTTATACATCCAGTGATCACAAACTCCAGAGTTTCCAGATTGCAGTGCACTTTAGGAAGTGTTGCCAATAACTGACATTCAAATCCTGCCTGTCCCAATGCCAGAGTTCAGCCAGGAACTGCTCCCAGTCAGAAAATCACAGTCCTATTTTCTGGAAAAATCCCCTTGCCCAGGATTCTGATCCTGGGAAGCTGAGAAGCCTCAGAGGAAAAGGAAAACAATATTATCTGATTTGCTTCTCCTGTGTTTTGCTGCTTTGGAATGTGGTTGGAGATTGTTTATCCAACAGGTGATTGTTTCATTGGATTCATGGGAATTGTTTTCACTCTTTGGCCAATCAGGGCCAGGCTCTGTTGAGGCTCTGGAAAGAGTCACGAGTTTTCATTATTATCTTTTAGCCTTCTGTCTGTGTCCTTTCTGTATTCTTTAGTGTAGTTTAGTTTAGTATTCTTTAATATAATATAATATAATATCATAAAATAATAAATTAGCCTTCTGAGAACATGGAGTCAGATTCATCATTCCTTCCTGGCACGGGGCACCCCGAAAATACAATAATCCCTGCGTTGTGTTACGTTACAAAAGTATTCAACCTCATTTTGTATTAATTTATGCCCTCACTTGGCAGCTCTCTGCCCGGCTCCACAGGCAGGCACGGTGTGCTGTGCTTGCCCACCCAGATATTCCTCACACTGGGCAATTCCAGCCAGTCACACATCCAGTCATTTTGTCATTGGGCCTGAATTTCAGAGTTAAAAATAGCTTTACATCTCTGTGAGCACTGTCTGGGCTTTCCTTCAGGCAGGGAGGGACGTCCAAGTGGAAAACCACGTCCTCCCTCACGTGACAAGTCACATTTGGCCTGGAGAGGTGGCTTTTCTCTGGGGAGTCAAGTCTTCATCTCTAGTCAGTTCATGAGACAAAAATAGGTCAGATCTTGTTCCCCCTCAGGGTTCTGCATTGTGGGTTTGTTCTTTTTTTTTTCTCTTCGTGCTGGAAAATCCCTCCCTGCTATCCCAGGGAGCTGAATCTGGGATTTCCCTGCACATGCTGGGAAACCTGCACACCCAGCTGGGGTGTCCCCAGAGCTGGAATCTGCTCTGCTGGCTGCAATCCCCAAAATCTCCAGGGGAACACCCTTGATGCCTGAGGGTTTAGCTTTTTTGTGTTTCACATTCTGTGCTGCTTCAGCATGTGGGGCTGGGTCCATATTATGGGATGGTGAGCTCTCTGCACAGAGCAGGGAGACAAAACAATTCCTGCTCCAGCTGGGACCAAGGACAAATGAGCCAAAGCTCAGGCCAGGAGCACAAACAGCGTGGGCTGCAGAGAGACAAACAAGCAGGGTGGGAGTGCCTGGGCCAAAGCTGGAACGGGACAATGAACTGCAAGGTGCAAATGGAGCAGAGCTGAGCCAAGGGAGAGACCCCGGGAGCGCTCGTGCATTTTGGGACCATTTGGGTTCCTCTTGGCTGCAGCCCTGGCTGGGCTCTTGTGCTGCCCAAGGTGGATCCATGGAGGAGATCCTTGGAATAAATCCCCAATTTATTCTGTGACTCTGTTCTAGCTCAGCCTTCTCAAGGCATCACCCACAGCCAGGGCAGCTCAGCACCGGCTGCAGCATCCCCACAGTCACTGGGACACTGAAATTCCCCCTCTCTGTGGAATGTAAGCGTTGGCAAACACGGATTTGGTGTTGCTAAGCTCCGTGGAGCTGATGGGTGAGCTCAGGGAAGCCCAGATCCCAAATCCATGGGGTGAGGAAAGGTTTGTGTGTGCACAGGGAGCCACAGGAGACACTTCCCTGCGCAGTCAAGGCTGCAAATGCAGCTGCTGGGATAAAATCCAGGGATAGGCCAGGGCTGGGTGGCATGGATAGCACACAAGGAGGCTTGAAGATGTGGCTTTTAGGCTCATGGAGGCTTTACAAAGCTTAGCCCCTTGCCGTAAAAATAAAATCAAACTCTGTTATGTAACTCCCAACCCCTTGAAAGCTTCCAGTGCATCCCTTGAAAGAAAAAAAAAATTAAAAATTAAAAAATGGGGAAGATTTTAATCTGGAAAACCCCTCAGCCATCAAAGTAGTAAAAAAAAATCCTAACAAACAAACAACAGCATTTCAAGCAAAGCAAATAAAACCCACACCCTGACTGGGGGAAGTTACAATAGAGCCAGACTGGGAGCCTTCCCCTCCCACCCTCAGCAGGGTCTCCCCAATGTAAGGGCAGATCCCTGAGGGTTTTGCCTGCAAGTTTTTTTTGCTGTGTGAGCTTTTCCTCAGCTTTTCCTTTTCCCACCAGTGCTGTTTAATGAATAAAACCTAATCAATAGTCCTAATAAAACTTCCCAGGTGGTAGGAGGGAAAGAAACACCTCAAAATTACCATTACAGTGGGAAAATTGATTCTCCCTCCAGGGACTCAGCACCCCAGGTCACAAACCTGACTTTTTGTTTGGCTCTGACTGGTTATGGCCTTGCCAGCGTGGACAGATGTCCCCAGTGTCACATCACCCAGAGAGCCCAGGGTGTCCCAGCTGCAGCCTGAGGTTTTCCAACACCCCAGCACCCCATGGAATTGGCTTTCCTGGGAATTGGTGGTGTTAATGCTCCATAAATCCACCCCATCTCTTGGCAGGTGCTTCTGAGAGCAGGGTTTGGACTGGCTGGTGACCAAGGAAGGGATGTCACAGCCTGGCTGGGGAAAGTTCACCTGCCTCCTAGCAGGGCATTTTTGGGGGTATTCCTCCTTGGAGAAACTTGGTGTCCAGCAAATGTTTTCATTTCCAGAGCAGCAGAGCTGGGTAGCAGGGAGAGCCTGAGTGCTCCTGAGGGGGGAAGGACAAGCAGATTCCCTGGGAAATTCAGCTCCTGGCTCTTCTGCCAAGGCCACCAGCCCTTGGGAGGAATGATGAACCTGACCCCATGTTCTTAGAAGGTTAATTTATTATTTTATCACTGGGGGCAGTGGGTGCCTCTGGACAAACCCCTCTGGGCTGGATCCAGGGTGATCCTCCGGGTCTTTTTCCAATCCAAACAACTCTGTCATTCTGTGCTCACTCATCTGAGCCTCCTGCTCCTGCCAGGCTGTTCTGGGACAGGAAAAACCCAGCATCCAACGAGCACCAAGGGCTCCAGGTTCTCCCTGTCCAGGAGAGACAGGGTTCCCCCTGTCCAGCTTTTTTTTGTGAACGAATTAAAACCAAAAACTGGTCTCGGGAAAGAAAACTGCTGTATCCAGCAAAGACCAGGGATCAGCAGGCAAGCAGCTCCCTGAGGATGGGATTATTTGCCCCAAAAAATTCCCTTAGAGGCACAAAGACCAATGCTCCCCCTGCTTCTGTCCCACGTTTGATGGAGACAGGGACAAACAGGGAGCACAATCTGCAGCAGCACAGGGAGCTGAGGAGGGAAGAGATCAATCTCTGTGCCAAGGCATGCCAGAGATGCCCTGCATCACCCACAGCCTCCAGAGGGTGCCTGGAGCAGAGGCTGGACAGAGTTACAGGAATAAAGTGGGGATGTATTAAAGGCCTTCAAAGGACACACCTTGGGCAGTGCAAGAGTCCAGCCATGGCTACACCCAAGGTGGACCCAAGATGGACTCTGAGTCACGAGTTTTCACACTTTTTAATAAGTTTTGGCCCATTTCCATGTTGGGGTTAATTGTCCAATTACAGCTCCAGGTTATGCAGTCCCATCCTCCCAGACTGCTCTCCTCAATTCCCTGTTGTTTACACTTTTTGGGCCTGAAGCTGCCCAAAAACCAAGCTGTCCTTGGTTCTGGGGCTGGAAAAGGATTGTTCTGTCTGACTGAGCTGTGAGGAGAACTTGCTGGCACTTTATATGGAGTTCAGAGCCACACACTAATGCAGAATCTGGAAAATATGGAAGCTAAACCTCAAGGCACCTCAGGGATCTCACCCACCTCTCTCCACAGAGAAGAGCTTTCCCAACCTCTGGATGCAGAGCTGAGCTCAGCACTCAGCACAGAGCAGAGGGCTGGGTTGAACACCCTGAATGCCATTTTTCTGTCCCATTTTCAGTGCTGAAGAGTTTCCAGCAGCAGCTCCAGCCCCAGCACAGCCTGGCAGGGGCCCAGCCCCAATCCTGTGCAGGAGCAGCAGAGGGGGAGTGAAGACAAAGCTCTGGGAGGGTTTGATGGACGACAGGCAGAGCTGCTTCCCAGCCTGGCCGCTCACCCAGCACCCAAACGAGGACACAAATCAATGCAAAGTGTTTGAACTCCAGAGAGAAAGAGAAAATCAACCCATCCATCACACTCTGGCACACATCCACTCGAGTTTGAGCACTGGCAGAGCTTTGGAGCAGTGAGCAGCTGGATTAATGCAGGCTGGGATGGGCATTCAAAGGATGTGAGGTCCCTTTTCCTTCACTCAGAGGAAAATGCTTCCCAGTCGCCTTCAGTGTCATCACTGGGATACACAATTTTTCCTTAAAATAAAAGGATTTAGCCCCACTTTAAGGAAAGGACATTCAGGGGATGATCCTACCCTGTGGCTGAGCTGTGGAGAGGAAGAATAAATCTGGGTTAGGAAAGATTTTAGGGGGGGATTGTTGGCTGGGAGGGTGGTGAGGCCCTGACACAGGGTGCCCAGGGCAGCTGGGGATGCCCCTGGATCCCTGGAAGGGTCTGAGGCCAGGCTGGACAGGGCTTGGAGCACCCTGGGATAGTGGAAGGTGTCCCTGCCATGGCAGGGGGTGGGATGAGATGAATTTTAAGGTTCCTTCCAACCCAAACCATTCCAGGATTCTAGAGAGGGATAAGAAGCCAGACTGCAACCACAGATCCTCACCTTTTTTCTAGCTCTGGAATATGGAAGAGGCTCCCAGGGACCTCCTGTCCCTCTCTGTGTCCCCACTTCATGAAGGGGATGGAGTTCACTGCAGGCACAGCCTGGAGTTTATTAAACCCTGCCAAGCACTGATTCTTTTACCTGTCTGTGGTGTTTTCTGATTCCCCAGATGAAGGGAGGAATGATGAATCTGACTCCATGTTCTCAGAAGGCTCATTTATTCTTTTATGACACTATATTATATTAAAGAATACTATACTAAACTATACTAAAGAATACAGAAAGGATACAGACAGAAGGCTAAAGGATAATAATGAAAACTCGTGACTCCTTCCAGAGTCCTGACACAGCTTGGCACTGATTGGCCAAAGAGTGAAAACAATTCCCATGAATCCAATGGAACAATCACCTGTTGGAGAAACAGTCTCCAACCACATTCCAAAGCAGCAAAACACAGGAGAAGCAAATGAGATAAGATTTGCTTTCCTTTTCCTCTGAGGCTGCTCAGCTTCCCAGGAGAGAAATCCTGGGCAAGGGGATTTTTCCAGGAAATATGGCAGTGACACCTGTGGGTGATCAGCAGCGTTTGGGGGGTCCTGGGCATACAAATGAAGCTTTAGCTGGATTCCAGAGAGCTTGGTTGGTCAGTTTTATCTGACACTGGGCACTTTGGCAACACCACAGGGAAAAGTTGTCTTCTCGCCAGCCTGGATGTCTGAAACACCACAATGTTCCACAGCCTGCTCCTTCTCCCGGGCTGAGCCATCCTCTTTCCTCCTGGGAATTCCAAACAATCCACCCTAACAAACAACTGCTGCACCAGTTTGTTTAAGATTATGAACATCATGGCTATCAGACTGCTCTAAGCATTCAGAGAGCCTAAAAAAATTTATTAAAATCAGATTTAATGAGGAGCTTCCTAATAGTGGGAGTCATTTAGGGAGACTTTCCCACGTGGCAGAAGTCACTGGGCCCTGGCAGTGTGTCCTGCAGAGATTCAGTCTGTCTGCACACCCTGGTGGGCACTTCCAGCCTGCTCCTGCTTTGCCATGGCTGTGACCTGACTTTGCCCAGAAAAATGCAGAAGTGCTCATTTGGATTTATCACAGAACCATGGAATGGTTTGGGCTGGAAGGAATCTTAAAGATCATCTTGTTCCAACCCCCTGCAGGGGCAGGGACACCTCCCACTGTCCCAGGTGCTCCAAGCCCTGTCCAGCCTGGCCTTGGATCTTCCAGGGATCCAGGGGCAGCCTCAGCTGCTCTGGGCACCTGTGCCAGGGGAGAATTCCTTCCCTTTAACCAGATTTAGAGAGAAAAGCACCAGGACCTACCTCCCACTCCCAGATGAGCTGGTTTGAATCTTGGACAGAAACACCAGTGCAGAGATCCACTGAAATCCATAAGAAACACTCTCCTGAGCATTCCCAAGGCTCACCTGGGTCACGCAAAGAGACTGGGAGGACTTAATCGGAGTTAAATTCAGATTTATAACCACAAACTCATTTCTAAACCTGCACCACTTTGGGGGCATTTCCCAACTCACAAGGAGCAGAAGGCCTTCGAATTCCTGTGGGATCCAGCAAAAGGGAAAACTTGAAGCAGCCCCCTGGGCATTCCCATGCTCCCTACAAGGATCAGGGGTCACTTTATGGGGAGCACTGGCTCCCTGCTGCCCCTAAAATATCCCTGCTGCAGAGGGCAGCAATCCCTCCCTTTTCCTAAGAACAGGATGCAGCTCTTCTCCTGGATTCCTCCACCCCAGGCTGTGAGTGCAGGATTTTCTGAACCAATGTTGGTGTGAAAACAGAAGGTTTGGAAAATGGACTCATCAAGGGCGCTGTAAACTCTTGGATGTAGGGAGCAGGTTTTGTGCCAGCCCATGTGGTGCCAGCCACCAAAGCATGACCAGAGATGCTTCAGTGATCCCAAATAATTCCCTTTTAATGGGCAAAATGAGAGTTGGTGCAAACTGGCCAAACATCTGCCAGGGAGGGTGAGGTGAAGTTCATCCTGCCCCAGGGTGGGGAAGGATCTTCTGGAGCTGTCTGGAGCACACAGGGGCTTCATCCAAAACATCCAAATCCTTTTCTGTGACATCTCCTTATGACACCTCTCCCTCCCCAGCCTGCCAGGCCCAGGGGTCTCCTTCTCCCCCAGAAAATGCACCCAGACCCCCAGTATTGCAAATTACAACAGCTCTGGGTGTGAAGAAAAGGCAATTTTGTTATTTTAGTGGATATTTGAAAGTGCAGGGAGCTCTGGAATCTGTAGAACAGGGCTGTGCTTCCATTCTCACAGAGACATTCACCTCTCCCCACCATGCCCAGGCTCACCTGCTGGTATTCCCTTTCTGCCAACACAGGGCCAACAAGGAAACCAGGGCGGGGCAAACCAGAGAACAGCAAACCAGAGAACAGCAAACCAGTGAATATCAAACCAGAGAACAGCAAACCAGTGCCAGCAAACCAGAGAACAGCAAACCAGTGATCATCAAACCAGTGATCATCAAACCAGTGAACATCAAACCAGAGAACAGCAAACCAGTGAATATCAAACCAGAGAACAGCAAACCAGTGATCATCAAACCAGTGATCATCAAACCAGTGATCATCAAACCAGTGAACATCAAACCAGAGAACAGCAAACCAGTGAATATCAAACCAGAGAACAACAAACCAGTGCAGGGCAAACCAGTGATCATCAAACTAGTGAATATCAAACCAGTGCCCAACAAACCAGTGAATATCAAACCAGACAACATCAAACCAGTGCCCAACAAACCAGAGAACATCAAACCAGTGAATATCAAACCAGTGAATATCAAACCAGAGAACAGCAAAGCAGTGCCAGCAAACCAGTGCAGGGCAAACCAGTGCCAGCAAACCAGAGAACAGCAAACCAGTGATCATCAAACCAGTGATCATCAAACCAGTGATCATCAAACCAGTGATCATCAAACCAGTGCCAGCAAACCAGTGAATATCAAACCAGAGAACAGCAAACCAGTGCAGGGCAAACCAGAGAACAGCAAACCAGTGCCCATTAAACCAGAGAACATCAAACCAGTGAATATCAAACCAGTGAACACCAAACCAGTGCCCAGCAAACCAGTGCAGGGCAAACCAGGGCACAGCAAACCAGACAACATCAAACCAGTGCCCAACAAACCAGAGAACATCAAACCAGTGACCAACAAACCAGAGAACATCAAACCAGTGACCAACAAACCAGTGCCCATCAAACTAGTGCCCACCAAACTAGTGCCCAGCAGTTACCCCAAAACTCTCCCTGAGGACCCCATGCTCCCCCAGCTCAAACTGTGGGTGCTGATCCCCAGGTTCCCCCCAGCCCAGCCTTCCTTTGCTCCCTATCTCCATTACAGAAGCCCCCAGTATCCTGTTCTTGTCTATATCTCAAAACTTACTTTTTAAACGGCTTTCATCTCTCAGGAACTCTCAGAAAAGGACCAGAATAAACATTTGCCTTTTTAATCAGAGCACACACGAGCAGTGACCCCTGGGGAGAGCCCGGCAGCTGTGGCCAGATGTGTCCTCAGGTCAATCCCCAGCTGTTGTCATTTCCCAGGAGCAGACAGGCCCAGCTCCATCTATTAGAGCAAACCAGACAGGGTCAGGGCACAGAGCAAACTCCAGCCCACAATTACACATCCTTTTAAGCTCTGGCAGCTCTGTCACAGCCTCAGAGCACCCTGAGCAGCCTCCCAGCCACGGGGCAGGCCTGGGAGGTCTTCCTTGGGTTAAAGGACTCTGAACCATGGCATGGTTTGGGTGGGAAGGACCTTAAAGCTCATCTTGTTCCCATCCACCATCCACCATCCCAGGCTGCTCCAAGCCCTGGCCTTCCCAAAACACAGACTGGGTTTGGTCACCCTGCCCTGGAAAATGAGGAGATTCCGTATGGAAACACAGCTTTGCCACGCTGAATGATCTCTTTCCTGTTTTATTTGTGGTGGGCAAACAGCCCTGGGCTCTTCTGCACCCTCTGCTCTGGAAGTGCCACCTGACTGCAGAGTCCTCCTCACACTCCAAGGGTGGAAGCTGTTCAAACAGAGAAAGGGGCAGAGAGGGCTGAAGGAGGAATTCTGTAAAATAAAACCAGACCCCAGGCTGCTCCCCAGGAGCTCCAAAGCTGGGAACAGCGTGGCCCTTGAGTGCCACCCTCCTGCCCTGGGAGCAGCCCTGGCTGCACAGCTCCTGGCAGAGGGAAAAGCCTCACTCAGCCTCGGGAGAGTTTTGGGAGAGCTGTAACCAATCCCCCACCCCTGCACCCCAAACTTCAGTGCCTGATGCTTTTACATTTTCCCTGTGGAGTTGGGAAGAAGGAGGAGCCCTGGGATGGGGCAAGTCTAGGGTGTGTGGGGAGCCTGGGGGGAGCCTGGCTGCCCCGTCCCCTCCTGCCACCCAAGCTGGGGGAAAAACTGGGGGAAAGAACATGCTGAGAGATTTTCAGCGTGCTGTCACCATGGAAACCCCTTCCCCAGCATCCCAGGGATGCTCATGGTGGCCACAGAGCCCTGGGAGAGCACCTGGGGTGGGAGTGGGCAGGGGAAGCAGAACAGGGGCAGGACGGAGGCAGTCTGCACATCCCAGCCACGGCGAGTGCCAAACTGAGCCCTGCTGTAAATGGGCAACCCCACGAGGGGAGAGAATGATGAATCCGACTCCACGTGCTCAGAAGGCTCATTAATTACTTTATTATACTATTTTATATTAAAGAATACTATACTATACTAAAGAACACAGAAAGGATACTTAACTGAATGCTAAGAAGATAATAATGAAAACTCGTGGCTCTCTCCAGAGTCCTGACACAGCTTGGCCCTGACTGGCCAAAGAGTGAAAACAACTCACAGCAGAATCCAATGGAACAATCACCTGTGGGTAAACAATCTCCAAACACATTCCACATGAGAGCACAACACAGGAGAAGCAAATGAGATAAGAATTGTTTTCCTTTTCTCTGAGGCTGCTCAGCTTCCCAGGAGAACAACCCTGGGCGAAGGGATTTCTTCAGGGAATGTGAATGCCACAGAGCCCTGGCAGTGCCTGGCAGGGCTGGCAGCCCCTGAGGAGCCTGCAAGGACATCCTGGGGGCACAGCAGGGAATAGGGCCAGTCCAGGGTGCTGCAGAATGATAAAGGGTCAGATAAAGGTCTGATAAAGGGTCCTTTAGCCCCATCCTCTGGGGTTACCCACCATGGGGAATCTGCCACAAAACCAGGAGAGCCGGACAGGGAAAATACTCCATAAAAATACTCTCAGCTCAGCATTGCCTCCTGCAGCAGCTGTCCTCAGGCATCCCATCATCCCATCACAGTGCTCTCCTGAGGAGCCCCGGTCCCTTCTCCACCCCATGCTCGAGCCAACACCACCCTGGGCACAGAAAACCCCCCCAAACTCACGGGGTGTTCACAGGGAGCTGTGCAAATCCTGTTCTGCTTCCCAGGAAAGTGGTGAAGGGAGGATGGAGGATGGATGGGGCATCCAGACCCCACCATCACAGTCTCCCTCTCCTCCACCACCTCAAGCAGCTGCTCCCAAGTCTTTGCAAGACCAGGTCTGCAGGAAAGGAGTTTTGGGGCCACACCATCATCTCTTGGAGGGGCTCCAGAAACACCTGGAGGTGGCAAGCCCCACCTTGAACCGTGCCCGTGGTTTTAGGCTCCTCAAGGGAAACTGAGCTGGACCAGGATCTGATCAGGATCAGAAAACCTACATTTTGTAGGTGTTTGACAGTTTTTCAGCACGTCTCAGGATTATTTTTTTTTTGTTTGTTTTGTGCCGCACAGTGTTTATTGTGTGTTTTACCAAAGATGTAAACAGCAAATGATCAAAGCAAGAGAACTTCTCTGTCTAAAGGCAGGCGAGCCAGATGGAGTTGATTAATGAAGGTGTTCAGCAGGAGAGGGGCTGGTATGCAAACAGGTTGTTCCCAGGAGTGTCAATCTAATCCAACAAACAACTTGTGGGGGTGTAAGAAACGCTGCTTTTGTCCCTTCCTTCCCTTTACAAAGAGCTGAGTGAAAACTTTTGCTGTCGCTGTTTCATCCTGGGTTTGAATTAACAGCACCCAAAAAATAATTCCCTGCTCCTTTGGGAACATCCTGACTGCATGCCTTGATCCTGTTGCTTGAGGCAAAAGAGGAGTCAGGGATCCAGAAGCAGGTTCCATGCTCAGCCTGCCAGCAAGGGAATTAATTATGGCCAACAAAAACAATGTGGACATCTCTGCAACAACTGCAGCCAGCCAGGAACCTCTTGCCCATCAGAGGATAATTCAGGAGGTTGTGTCAGGTTTTATTTTTATTCCACGAGGTATTACCAGACATAAACCTGTGTGATGCCCCAAGGGATGGCCTCTTCAATCCCCCTGCTCCGTGATCTGCCCATAACTCAGGTTTACAGTCCAGCCTCTGGCACAGATCATTGATCAATTCCCTGGCTGGGGCTGCAGCAGGACAGGAGGCTGAGTCAGGGGGAGAGGAGCTGGCAGCCTGGGATGTGTGCAGAAACAGGGGGGGTGCTCAGAATTCCTGGGGGCTGCAGGGATGGGCATCCAACAGTGTCAGCTGTGAGCTGAGGGAGGTTCCAGAGCAGGGCAAGGAGTTGGCTCCGTCTAAACAGCTACAGGATGGACCATGGGACGAAACGATGATCCAAGTCTTATTCAAAACACATGGTTTGGGCTGGAAGGGACCTTAAAGCCCAAATCCAGTGCCACCCCTGCCATGGCAGGGCCACCTCCCACTGTCCCAGGCTGCTCCAGCCCCAGTGTCCAGACTGGCCTTGGGCACTACCAGGGATGAAGCATTTGGGAAACCACCCCAGGTCCTCCCTGAGGAAAAAGGGATGTTATTTTCGTGCAGAAAAAGTCTGAAATCTGTGTCTGTGCACCCTCACCTGGGTTTTTCCAAGCCCAGGCTCTGAGACAGGTGCAGATAAATGACACTGCTGGAAAAGGAGCATCCAAACCCCTGTGGAAGGGATGGAGGGGGGCTGCAGGAAGCAGAGGCACTGACTTGAGGGCTTCCAGCTGGAGGTGATGAACAGGGGGTGGTACAACCCTGAAGTAAAATTATCCTGGTATTTTCTTTCCCTGCCATCGCTCAGGAGCAGTTTGGGGGTGCTGAGTGATCTTCCCTCAAGACAAACAGGTTTAGGGTAACTACACCAAGGACAAACACCAAATAACAGCTTCCCCTGAGCAGAGAAGTCCCCAGGACAGCTCCAGACTCAGTGTGTCTCAAAGCAGGAAAACTCCCAGCTGTGGGATGATGGAGCAGGAACGTGACTGGAAAATGGCCTCCCTCATCTCCATCTCAATTTCCAGCAGTCTGTGCTGGAAAAGGAGGTGGGAGGAAGGGCAGGGCTGGATGGTTTTTGCAGAGGCAGCCCTGCATTGGCATCTCCACAGGAGATCCTCTCCCAGTGAGAATCCGGTTTGTCAAGGGGAACATTCCCTCTGGGGCTCCTGAGGTGTGGGAAATGGATTTGTGGATTTGTAGGGTCCAACACTGCAGTGAGACCCACAAGAAGTGGTTTTAGATTATTCGCTTTAAAGCATCTACAACAAAATGTAACTAAAAGCTGACAAACCAAGAAACACTTAGAACGTTTTGTAATTCAGAAATAATTGGCTTCTGGTTGTGATGGTGTGAATTACAACATCTGTATTGTCTCACCCTTGACGTGAGACTGAAAATGGAATAAAAGCTTTCAAAACACCTCTCAGCTGCCCCACCTCTGGGTCAGGAAAAAAGCACTGTCTGACACTGAGGGAATGAGGGGGTCTCAAAGGTCCCTTCCAGCCCCACCCAACCTTTCTGTGATTCTCTGAACTTTCAGGTGAAGTTTTAGACCCACATGGGGTGGGACTTGCTGTGCTGTCCCCACACCCTGGCTAGGAAAGGTCAGATTTGGTTTTAGACCCGCTGACACCCCGTGAGTGCTGACACCTCCCCAGCCTCCCTGAGCACGGATCAACCGCAGCTTTCAAAAATTATCCTTCAGGGATGAAAAGTTTGGCACTCACACCCCCTTGGGTGGCTGTACCTACAGAGAATCAACATCAAGCTGCAGCCAAAGCGACCTCCCTGGAGCCTGGAACTGCCTCGGGGATGTAAATTTGTGTCAAGTGGCAGCAATCCTTTGTGCTCCTTTCTTCAGCAGTTTGGCTTCTCTCTGCCTTAAAGGGAGATTTCCTGGCCATGGGGACAAGGCCCCGGCACTGATGGGTGTCTGAAACCACAGCCCAGGTGTGTTCAACACCTGTAACCACAGCCCAGGTGTGTTCAACACCTGTAACCACAGCCCAGGAGTGTTCAACACCTGTAACCACAGCCCAGGAGTGTTCAACACCTGTAACCACAGCCCAGGTGTGTTGAACACCTGTAACCACAGCCCAGGAGTGTTCAACACCTCAAACCCCAGCCCAGGTGTATTTAACACCTGTGACCACAGCCCAGCAGTGTTTAACACCTGAAACTCCTGTCCAGGTTGTATTTAACACCTGAAAACACATCCCAAGTGTGCTTAGCACCTGAAATTAAAGCCTAGGTGTGTTTAGCACCAAAACCCACAGCCCAGGTCTGTTTAACACCTGTAACCACAGCCCAGATGTGTTTAGCACCAAAAACCACAGCCCAGGTCTGTTTAACACATCAAACCCCAGCCCAAGTGTGTTCAACACCTGTAACCACAGCCCAGGTGTGCTGAACAGCTGCAACACCAGCCCAGGTGTATTCAGCACCTGTAAGTAAAGCCCAGGTGTATTTAACCCCTGAAATTACAGCCCAGGTGTGTTTAGCACCAAAAACCACAGCCCAGGTGTGTTGAACAGCTGAAATCCCAGCCCAAGCGTGTTTAACACCTGTAACCCCAGCCCAGGTGTGTTTAACACCTGTAACCACAGCCCAGGAGTGTTTAACACCTGAAACTCCTGTCTAGGTTGTATTTAACACCTGAAAACACATCCCAAGTGTGCTGAGCACCTGAAATTAAAGCCTAGGTGTGTTTAGCACCAAAAACCACAGCCCAGGAGTGTTTAACACCTCAAACCCCAGCCCAGGTGTGTTTAACACCTGAAACCCCAGCCCAGGTCTGTTTAAGAGCTGAAACCCCAGCTCAGGTGTGTTTAGCACCTCAAACCACATCCCAGGTGTGTTTAGCACCTGGAACCCCAGCCCAGGTGTGTTGAACACCTCAAACCCCAGCCCAGGTGTGTTTAACGCCTGAAAACACATCCCAGGTGTGTTTAGCACCTGTAACCCCAGCCCAGGTGTGTTTAGCACCTGAAACCCCAGCCCAGGTGTGTTTAACGCCTGAAAACACATCCCAGGTGTGTTTAGCACCTGAAACCCCAGCCCAGGTGTGCTCAGGAGCTGTGTGCTCAGGCCCACAGCCCCTCTGCAGGCTCCAGGGCCCTGCAGCATGCCAGGCATGGAGCTGCACTCACATCCCCGCACTCCTGCTGCTGCTCCCAGGACTGGAACACAAACAAGAACAGAGGTTTGGTTCCTTTTCCCTCCCTGCTCAGCAGAGAGAAGGGTGTGAAATGCAAGCAGGTTGGAGAGAATTTCCCTGGCAATATTTCACACTGCCCCCAGCCCCTTTTTTTCCTGCTGAGGATTCCCAGCCTGAATATTGAGTGACCTGAGCTCCCAGACGCTCTGGGAGGTGATGGATTGCTGCTGAATGCAGCCTGAAGTTTTAAGCCAACAATTACTTTTCTCGGCAGACTTTTTCCCCACCAGAAACTGGGGGGCAGAGCATCTCAGAATTGTTTTTATGAGCAATGCTGTCTCCTCCAGGGGAGCTGGGATCTTTAAGGGAGGCTGGGTTATGAATTGCTCTCATTACTGGGGGGGGGGGGACGCCCAGGGCCACGTTGGTGATTTTTGTACATGATCCTGCTCTGTGTGAGGGGATTAATCACCACTTTTAAGGAGGATCAGAGCTGAAATGATTTAACCTCTGAGCGGAAACTCCATTTAAAAATGAAGGAGCCCTCTCAGGGATCCTGAGCCTTCTCCTTCCTGCAGCAGGGAGGGAACTGGGGCTCCCCAGGGGCAGCTGGGATGGACCTGGGCAGAAGGACAGTTTGTAATCCCTTAAATCAAGTGGAGAACAAGTTCAGGCACAATAAACTTCTCTTCATCACTGAAGAACAAACCCAGGAGAAGGGCTGAACCCCCAGAGCACCAGTTGGGTGTTTTTGCTGCTTGTCTTTAGTTTGTTGGAAGTCAGAGTGCGGCACGTGGTACACCACCCCCTAAAAACTGAAATAATCATTGAAAAAAGGGGCAGCTTTCCCCTTAATCCAACAACATTACACACATTTAATAAAAGGTTGTCTCTGCTCGAGGGTCATGAACTTCCTAAGGCAACTTTTGGGGCCTTTGCCTGCCCTCAGCACCTCATGGTGTTGAGCAGGTGATTGTTGCAGGCTGAGATCCAGGGGAAGAAAACACCACATGATCCACAGGGCACCAGGGACAGCAGCGACAAACGGGTATTTTTGGGGGGCAAAGTGGTCGTTTGGACTCTGCTGTTTCTCACCTGCCGAGCCCAAGGGCAGAGCTGCTGAACCATTTCAGCTTTCCCAGCAAAGCCAGGGAGGACTTGGTGGCCACAGAGCTCCAGGACTGATCCAACACCATTCCTCAATTCACCTTGTCCAAGGAAAAACTCAGAAACAGGAGAGACACAGCCATGAGGACAGCCAGAGCCCACCCCTGGTGGGTCCATTGCACACTCCGTGTCCTCCAGCCCACGGAGCGTTCTCCAGCCTGGCAAAGGAATTTCCACCTGGAGACAGAGGCTTGAAAAGGCTGAGTGATGCATTTAGTGATGCTCAAATCAGAAACCACATCCCCTGACCACAGAATCACTGGGGGTGGAGAAGATCTCTGAGACCATCGAGTCCAAGCTGTGCCTGATCCCCACCTTGTCCCAAAGCACTGAGTGCCACATCCAGGAATTCCTTGGACACCTCCAGGGTTGGGGACTCCAAACCTCCCTGGGCAGCCCCTGCCAAGGCCTGACTCCCCTTTCCATGGGGAAATTCCTCCTGATGCCCAGCCTGGGTGACCCCCACGGTGCACTTGGCATCTCTTGCGTGGACCAAAACTCAAATTCTGGTTGGTTCACCTGGGGAAAGAAGGCAGGTGACACCACCTTGTCTTGAGTCCCACCACCTGGAATGTTCAAAAACCCCCCGGAGGTGGCACTTGAGGACGTGGTGGCTGTGGGCTGATGGTTGGATCTGATGATGTTTAAGATCTTTTCCAACCTTAACGATTCCACAACCTCACCTGGAGCACGGGGTCCCCTGGGACCTGCAGGAAGCTCCAGCCTCTCTGGGCAGCAGAAGGGAAGGAGCTGAAAGGCCACCAAGTCCCAGAGGTATTGGGAGGAGCAGCCCAGAGAAGGGCAGGGGCTCTGTGGGAGCCCTGAGTCACCGAGCTTTGATGACACGCTCGGGTTTGATTCTCCCCCCGGTTCTTTGGTAACAGCTTTGCTCAAACCCCCCAAAGTGCTGCCACATCACACTAAAATCCTTCCTTTTAAAGAAAAATCAACCCCACAGCAAGGCCAGGCTCGCCGGTGACTCACAGTGACGCTGCTTCAGAGGCTCCCTGAGGGTGCACTTGGCATCCAAGGAGCACTGAGAGCTCACTGGGAGGGAATGATTCTGATCACAGCACATCCCAGACCTCACGGCGCTTCCTGGGAAAACACCCACTCCAGAGGGCCTGGAGTGGAGCACAGGCAGCTCTGGTTTTACTGCAGGGTATTTAAGATCCCCTGCTGGCTCTCTCCCACCTCCTCTCTCCAGCAATTTCCCCCCAGACCTGCAGGAACAAAGAACTCAGGCACTCTTCTGCCACCAACATTCCCTTGTTGCTCCTCCCAGGCCAAACTGGGACCAAGGCACAGGAGCTGGGAGATTTCCCTTCTGTTTGATGCTAAAAAAGTGATTTTCTTTCTAAATCAGCTCCAGCTACCTGCTCCAGCCTCACTCAGGTGTCCCCTTCCCAGCACTTCCCATTATTCCCAAAAACAGGGACAGGATCAAATTCCACGGTGTGCAACCCCAAATCTCTCCTGCTCTGCTCCTTTCCTCTGCTCCTGCATCCTGGTCACAGACTTCTCGTGGCAAAGGTAATTTTTTCAGGCAAAAGCAGAGGTTTCATTTGTCTGCCCAATTCCAGGAGTGGGACTTTCAGCAAAAGCAGAGCTCAGCGCCCTTTCCCTGGCCTCCAACACCCCTGGCTAGCAGCCAGGCCTCACTCAACGCTGCAAACTCCTTGATCAGGCTCTGCTGTCTAAAGGCAGCTCTGGGATACGGATCTCTTGTTTGCCTGCTTTTCACCAAGAGTCAGATTAGAAGACATTCAAGCTGCCTTTGACCTTTTCAAAGCAGGCCAAGTGTTAATACCATTAAAACTGAGAAGGGGGGAGGAAAAATTCTCAGTACCTGCCACAGGAAACAGGAGAGAGATCCAGTGAATTCTCGTGTCTGGCAAAACCATTTCATCTATTAATGGACTTTCATCTCCTTGCTCCCACTACACTTCACCCACTGAACCTTTTGCAGATCTGATCCCTCCACCACGATCAAACTTGTGAACAGCGTGGCAAGGAGCTGAAGGAAGCTGTGACTTTCTTCCATCAGTTTTTATGGAATAGTGGACTCCAGCATGTGCCAAGTCCCTCCCAGCCCTGCTATTTCTGTATCAGCAACAGATGAACACGAGGAAGGATCTGCTTCGTTTGCAGTTTTCTGGGCCATCAGATCCACTTCCTGCAGCTCCGGCCTCCCAAATGAGCACTGGCAGCTTGATCTTCATTTTGGGATCACTGGCACAGCTGCACTGCCCTGTGACCCACAGGACTTGGTGAGGAAGGAGGGATGGTTTTCCTGGGCAGAAAATACCTGGTTTTATAAGACTCAGGCAGAAAAAACTGATCTCCAGGTGCTGAGCTGCACCCCAGGCTGAAAATGGCTCCAAGGCCAGCCTGGATGGGGCTTGGAGCAGCCTGGCCTAGTGGGAGGTGTCCCTGCCCATGGCAAGGGTGTGGGATGAGACGATTTGGAAGCTCCCTTCCCACCCAAACCAATCTGGGATTCCATGGAATGCCTCTGCTGAAGCAGCAAAGCAGCCCCGAGGTGAAGGGATGGGAGGGATCAGCAGTGACACTGGGACACTGCCAAGCAGCTCCCCAGGAAGTGTCCCCACCCAAAAAGGTGTCCCCACCCAAAAAGGTGTCCCCAGCATTCTTAAGGAAATATAAAACCTTGCAATGAACACACCACTGCGGGGTGAGCTGCCTTAAATCCTGCCCTGACCATGGCACAAGCACTTCTGGGCGCCATCAGAAGGTGGCTCAGAAGTTTTTGGGCACAAACCCTCTGACAAACTGGGGCTTTAGGGTTATTTTCCCTCCAAAATTTCCCTTCTCACCCCATTCCCACCAATGTCAGCTCAGCTTCCCATGCAGGGGGTGAAGGGTTAACCTCAGGGGGTGCTGCAGCCTGGAACTCAAGGTGCTCCCTCCAGCACTTCCCAGCAGTTACTGGCTTGAGAGTGAATCAAACTAATTACCTTAGTAATTACCAAACTAATTACCTCTCTAATTACCCAGTGTCTTTGTTCACATGGAGCTGACATTCCTGCACAGGAGCCCTGGCTCAGTGCCCCACGTTCTCCTGGAATTTTGCTGCCTCTCTCAAGGACTTGAAGACCCAGGTCCCCCTCACACCATGGCGGAGCTCAGGTCCTGTCCCTCCTCCCCAGGGAGGGGCAGATGCTGCTGCAGGACACTGGGGATCAAACCAGAGATGCCCTTGCTGCCAGGCCCTGTCTCATCACTTCTGAGAGCACCAGGGAGGTGACAGAGCCAACACAGAGCTGAAAGCAGCAGGGTGTCACCACCAGGACCACCAGCAGCACCCCTGCCCCTGTGCCTCACCCCCTGGGGGTCACTCACTGCTGTCCTGAGCTCTGCTGTGACAGTGGGAACAGCCCCCAGCTCCTCAGGAGTCAGTGCTGGAAAGCAGGGACATGAGAGGTGTCACCAGTGCTGGCCATGGCCCCCAGAGGGTTTTGTGGGAAGAGAGGCTGAGCCCAAGGGGACCCTCCTGGCTGCAGGACCTCGCCCTCTTCTGCTCTCTCCTCCCTCATCCCCTCTTGTGTCTGCAGCCAGCTCCCAGAGCGTCAGCTCAGCACAAACCATCACAAATTATGGACTGACCAGGTCACACAATCCCCATCTGCAGCTGTTTGTGCCCAAATCTAAATCCTTGTCTGCTTTTGATGGAACAGGACTGACCATGGGCGGGGAGCACAGCGTGCTGTCACCTGGCACGGGACAAACCACGACTTCTGGGTCCTGCAAATCACATCTGACACCCTGGAGAAGAATGCTGGCACTTCTCCACTCTCTCTGTTCCTGCTCCTGGTGAAGGAGGCTGGCCTTGCTCTGTCCCAGCAGCTCCTGCTGTCACCAACAGCTGCTGTTGGTTTGGCATCTGCAGGTGCTGGAAAAGGTCACAGAATCCTGAAATCATGAACAGGAGGGAAACTTCTCCACAGGTTTTCCATGCTAAAAAGGAAACTTCCAAGATTTTAATATTTCAGAACCCACACCAGCAAGTGGGGAGAGGGAAAAATCAAACGCCTGCAGCAGGACAGGGATGCAGGTACACAAAGGGAGAAGGTGTAGGTGGTACAAGCAGGTGGTACAAGCAAGGTGGGGGTGAAACACCAGAAATATCCAGAATGATTGCTCTACTTTAAAGGCAAAGGTTGTCCACACCATGGACAGCTCTGAAACCCACACCATGGACAGTTCTGAAGCCCACACCATGGACAGTTCTGAAGTTTACACCATGGTCAGTTCTGAAGCCCACATCAAGGACGGTTCTAAAATCCACACCAAGGACAGTTCTGAAGTTTACACCAAGGACAGTTCTGCAGCCCACACCATGGACAGCTCTAAAGTCCACACCAAGGACAGTTCTAAAGCCCACAGCATGGACAGTTCTGAAGTTTACACCAAGGACAGTTCTGAAGCCCACACCAAGGACAGTTCTAAAATCCACACCAAGGACAGTTCTGAAGCCCACACTAAGGACAGTTCTAAAATCCACACCATGGACAGTTCTGCAGTCCACACCATGGACAGCTCTAAAGTCCACACCAAGGACAGTTCTAAAGCCCACAGCATGGACAGTTCTGAAGTTTACACCATAGACAGTTTTGCAACCCACACCAAGGACAGTTCTGAAGCCCACAGGATGGACAGTTCTGCAGTCCACACCATGGACAGTTCTGCAGTCCACACCATGGACAGCTCTGATGCCCACACCATAGACAGTTCTAAAATCCACACCAAGGACAGCTCTGAAACCCACACCAAGGACAGCGCTAAAGTTCATACCAAGGACAATTCTGCAACCCACACCAAGGACAGTTCTGCAGCCCACACCATGGACAGTTCTAAAGTCCACACCAAGGACAGTTCTGAAGCCCACAGCATGGACAGTTCTGAAGTTTACACCATAGACAGTTTTGCAACCCACACCATGGACAGTTCTAAAGACCACACCAAGGACAGTTCTGAAGCCCACACTAAGGACAGTTCTAAAATCCACAGCATGGACACTTCTGCAGTCCACACCATGGACAGCTCTGAAACCCACACCAAGGACAGCTCTGAAGTCCACACCATGGACAGCTCTGAAACCCACACCAAGGACAATTCTGCAGTCCACACCATGGACAGTTCTGAAGCCCACAGGATGGACAGTTCTGCAGTCCACACCATGGACAGTTCTGCAGTCCACACCATGGACAGCTCTGATGCCCACACCATGGACAGTTCTGCAGCCCACACCACCACCAGGGCCATTTTTAAAGTCCTTACCCTGCTGCTGCCACCAGCCTTGCCCAAGCCCAAGCCACACAGGCTGCAGATGCCAGCCCTGATGCCACAGAAGATGTTTAAAGAACACAACACCTCAAACACAGTTGGAACAAAGCAGGCGAGGCTGACTCTCATTGCTCAAGGCTGTCAGGATGAGAAACCAATAAACATTTGGCACTAACAGAGACCTTCCTTCCCGACACAGCTCTTCCCCTGATTTTACAGCATCATCTGGCCTGAAAAAACGTCTGCTTTTCCTCTATGCTGTGTTTTGCTGCCAATTCTGAGTCTGGCAAGGCTGGCTCTGCCAACTCCTTGGCTCTCTGTTACAAAAGAGAACATTAGAGAGAAGGATTTGTGAGTTAGCTGATTTGTAAACACTACAGCAAGTCACCATGTAAACACGGTGCTTATGTCCCTGTTGTTTCTCCTGAGCAGTTTACCTGGCACCTGATGTTGAACTCCAGGATCCTCCCCTCCCACCAACATTACAGTTGCTTGGCGTGTAAAAAAAACCAAAAAAAAAATCCCAGCTTCTCTGGGTAGTATTAAAAAAAAAAAAAAAAAATCCTTAATTAAACGGTGCTCACAAAGCATCTTGATAATTAGGAAAGTCACTGGTAATATTTTGCATGAATAATAAACGAGATCCACAGGTGCACCCGCAGTTGTTCAGCAGGATGAGGTTCAAACACAGCCAATTAGAGAGGGAGAACAGGTAAATAAACAGCAGAAGGCTCCAGCCTCGCTGCTCATTTGACATCATTACTTCCACTATTGTGTAAAAAGTCTTTTCTAGGATTGCTCGGGACAAGGAGTGTGGCGGTTTTTACCTGATGAAAAAGAATTAAAGGAGACTGGGTGCCTGCACAAAGCTGGTTTGGAGATTTTAGGGAGTTTCTGCCCTTTCACAGAATCCCAGAATGGTTTGGGTGGGATGGGACCTTAAGACCCTGTCATTCCAACCCCCTGCCACGGGCAGGGACACCTTCCACAAGCCCAGGTTGCTCCAAGCCCCATCAACCCTGGCCTGGGACACTGCCAGGGATGGGGAACCCACACCCTCTCCAGGCAGCAAGAACTTGTGCTGCTCCATTCACAAGCATTTCCCAAGGAGGGGAGTGGTGCTGGATAAATCACAACACTCCCATCACGTGGCATCCTTTGAGGTGGCTGTGATGGAAAACAGCTCAATCCAAGCCCCGCTCCTGACACCGGGGCTGGTTGTGCATGAAAGTCTGTGCTTGAAAGCTTCAGCAACAACATCTGCTGGGGAAGTGTGATTGACACAGCAGAGGGAACACCATCCACCCCCGAGGAGTGGGAAGGGAGACAGACTGCAGCATCAATCTTGTGCATAAAATAGATTTATTGTTGGTACAGTGCGAGGCATTTTCGTCAGGACTTGATACGAGCGAGGAGCACAACAGAACCATCCCATGGGAATAAAGGCCATGGAGCACCCAAAGCTTTGGGACACAAACATCATTCCAGCAGAAGGCCTGCAGAGAGAGACTTCACCAAGCCAGGCCATTTGGGAAATAAGTTAAAGCACAATTTACAATTCTACAAGTGAGGAGAACTCTGGCACCGGGAGCGGGGGCTGCTCCGAGGAACGGCCGCGTCCCGGTGCCGCAAGGGTTACACCCCTGCCTCTGACAGAGACGTTTCTGAGGAGATCCGACAGTGAAATAGCAGCATTTGAAGGATATTTCCCCTCTCTGAGGTCAGAGAAAGGCTCTTTTCTTTCCCTTCCTTCAATCACCAGTAAGTGGGCTTTGATGCGGCGGAGCAGCGGCCTCGGACGGGCGAGCCCTGATGGAACAAGATCCAGGCCTGGCTTCCTGAGCGCTCCTGCTGATTGAGCCCTGAGGATGCTGCCCTTCAAATGGCTCTTCCACTTCTTCTCTTTACTGGGCTGCAAATGGGCCGCTGGGTCTTTCTTGGGGAGAAAAAAAAAAAGCTCTTCTGCTGAAATTAGTTGATGGTCTTGTGCTTGATTCGGACAATGCCTTTATCCTCCTCTCCCAAGCATTCTCTGCTGCAAAAACCATCAGAGGGGAGGGGAGAGACAGGGAGAAACACACATTTCAGTAACTCCAAGTTATTCTGAAGTTTGGCTACAATTCCTTCCTAGGACCTGCAATTTTTTAAAATAAAAGTGCAGAACAAGAGACGTTGTTGATAAACACATCATGCCAGGAAGCAGTCTGAGGACTCAACAAGGCACTGGTTTGGAGGCCTCAAGTCTCACTAATGATCCATTTTCATCTCCCCTCATGCTCTCATGGCTTTAGTGCTGTGGCTATTAAAGGAAATTAAAACACCTGACCTTACAATGAGAAAAATCCCATTCCCAGCAATTAAACTCTTGAAGAAAAATATCCTGGAAAGATCCAACACTGAGCATCCCTTACCTGGCTCCCTCCTGGGTGCTGAGTCGGGATCAAACCCCCAACAGTCTGAACATGCTGCACTCATCTCGGCCTTCATTACAGAGCCACAGATCATGGAATGGTTTGGCTTGGAAAGGACCTTAAAAATCATTTAATTCTTTTCACTAGACCAGGTTTCCTGTCCCTGGAAATGTTCCAAGCCATGGCAGGGGGGTTGGAATGAGATGATCTTTAAGGTCCCTTCCAACCCAAACCCTTTTTCTTGCCACAAAACCCATCAAATGAGTAAGGACTAATTATGAGACTCCTTGCAAGAAATGGTAGGAAGAGATTTGATAATTCTGAGGCTTTATGTCAGGAACAAACCCAAATTTAAACCTTGAAATCCTCCAAACAGCTGATTCAGGTGTCTGAGCAACACTACACAGCTTGGAAGTCTGGACTGCATTGTCACAGTCATGGAAATTGGGGAAAATTAACAATAAAAGGAATTAAAACCATGCCAGGTTTGGCTTCAACCAAATTCTTATATTATTCCTAAAAAGGACCCAGTAAACTGTGCTATTCCACCCAGTTCCTGCAAGAGTTAAGAGCTGCACTTAGACTGGATTTTAGGAGAAATGTCTTTCCTAAAAGGATTTGTCCAGCCTGGCACAACTGCCCAGGGGGCAGGGGTGGAGTCCCCCTTCCTGGAGGGATTTAAAGCCCTTTAAAATGTGGATGTGGCACTTGGGGACATGGTCAGTGGTGGCTTTGGCAGGGTTAGGAATGCTTGGATTCCATGATCCTGGAGGTATTTTCCAACCTTAACAATTCTGGCTTTCAAATTCTCCAAGGCATCCACACAAACAGGTGGTGCCTGTCCTTGTGCCCACAAAATCCTCCAGCATCCACAGAGAAGAAGAAGAGGCTGATGAAATAAAAGGAGCCAGTTTCGTGCTCTTTGGGTGCATCTGCAAACAAAAATCTGGGGAAGTTTCATCTCTTACCAAAATCTCCAATCCATGGCACCCCCATGGAGACTTCTGGAAAGTCAGGAAGGATTCTCTACCTGGGAAATTCCTTTTTGCACAGGAATTACAGACTCACCCCAAGCCATCTCTGGGCTGAATATTAACTTTTTGTTGATTTAACACTGCACAAGTTAACAGAGGAAATCCCCAAGGGATCTGAGAAAAAAAATGGGCTACTTTTGTTTACTGTCCTAAGGAAAGAAACTGCAGATATTTGTTCATCATATCCATATTTCTGCCCACAAAATTTCACCTTCAGACAAACAGGAGTGTTCCAAGCCTTGCTTTGGTTTTATCTACATTTTGGGGCTTTTTAGTGTTTTTTCCTTGCCTTTTAAAATTAATGCATTTAAAATATTTCCCTTTTTTTTTTTTTTTTAACCCCATGGAGAGAAGCTGGTCCATAATAAACCTCCTTCAATGAGGGCAGTGTTAAATGATAAATGATGAGGTCTTTTTGTTGCATTTCAATTCAGTGCTTCCAGTTACACAAATTCCATGTATTTTTTCTCTTAGAAATTGGTATCAAGTAAAAATACTGGAGGATGAGGCTAAAATCCTGGTTTTATTCTATTTAGGATGCATAATTAAGGACCCACTTGATCCAACAAGTTAAAATAGTGCTTACATTATTTATTTACACTTTATCCAAGGCTAAAGAATAACATTTTGTAGCCAGGCTGCCAGGCACCAGCAGCTGCTGGTATTGTTATTTTAAGTACTCTTAAACCTCACCTGCTTGCAGAGACCTGAATCCTTCTGGAATTCAATGGTTTAACAGGAAACTCTTGCACAGATTTGTTAAACCATGGACTAGTCGTGTATTTATGTAAGAATTAGAACTTCTTGTAACCCAGGAGGGGGAAAAATTGAGAAAAACACCCCCAAAATGTGTATTTTAACAGTTCAAGTCCATACCCATGGCTGGAGAACCAAGAAAAAGGAATAAAAAGCCATGGATGGTCTGGCTGGAGTTACTTCAACATAAATAAATGCCAGACACAATCCAAATATCTTCCCCTTAATGGCTCCATTAGGTTAAGTTTTCCTCTCCATTACTGGCATTATCATTATAATAACATGCAAACATTAATAACAGAGTTTAATTTATCTCCCCAGCTTCTCCTGACTTTGGGAAGAGATTTCAAGGGAAGATACAACAATGTGTCAAACCCCTCTGAATTAACAACTCTCTGGGCTTTTCTGAAGAGGGGAGAAAAGGACAGATAGAGACATGAGATTACAGACAGCATGAGAAATAAGGAGCACACAGAAGAGAGGGGGAGATAATTATAAGCAAGATAGGAAAGAAAGAGGAGTCAATAAATTCAATTTATGAAAAGCACAGAGTGTGCTCAGCCCGAGCACAAGTGCCCAGACTCACCGCCAGGAAATCGGATTAGTTCACTTATTTGCTTTTCAATATCTTGCTCTATTCCCTCTAGCAAATTTTCTTCTTCCTTTGTTTCTTGTAGCCAGTGTCAGTTAAGTTTTTCATTTCTGAATCTGCCATTTATCCCCCTCCTCTGGCTCCCAACCAAGCACACAGAGAAGGTAATTTTGAAGTGATTTTATAGCAGAGTTTAGGAATTATTTCAAAGGAACTGTCTGGACATGTGGGCAAACAGTGAGTAAAAATAATTACAATTACAGCTGCAGCACGTGGAGGATGGGCTGGAGTTCATTATGACAAACAATTGCTCCTGCTTGCAAATATTTCCATCATAAAAGGCTTCTCCTTCTCTGTTATCATGAGAGAAGCCTCTCTGAATTCTCATCTTGAAGCATGTGTGAAACAGAATAAGAAACATTTAGGAAACACTTTTAACTACTTGACAGGCTCGGATGAAGATCTTCAACAACAACAACAAAAAAAAGGTGTTTAAAAGGGTTCAAAAACCTAATGCTCATATTCATGCAATTTGCTTTTCCTGCACCTTCTGAACATGAATTAATTCACCCCCATCAGAGTCTTCAGAAGAAATTCCTATCAGATACAAACTCAACTTAGAGCTTAAACATGTCTAAGTAATTAATCCTTTTTTTTTTTCTGGTTACTTTAAAAAATAATAAAAAAAATTTATACATGCAGTAAATTAGTGCTGCAGATGCTGCAGGGCCAAAGGGAAATCCACTGGAGAACAAAAACCAAACCAGGGAACAAGAGGAAACAGCCTCAAGCTGCACCAGGGGAGGCTGAGGTTGGATATTGTGCAAGATTTCTTCACTCAAAGGCTTGTCCAGCCAGGGCAGGGCTGGAGTCCCCATTCCTAGGGGGATTTCAAAGCCATGTGGTTGTGGCACTTGGGGACAAGGTCAGTGGTGGCCTTAGGAATCTTAATGATTCTGTGGTTCTCATGTTATTCACTGGACTTCTCCTATAAAAGGAGACTGGAGCATTCTAAATGGGCAGGAGGAGAAATCATGGAAGGGTTTGGGTTGGAGGGGACCTTAAAGCCCATCCAGTGCCACCCCAGCCATGGGAGGGACACCTCCCACCATCCCAAGCTGGCCTTGGACACTTCCAGGGATGGCACAACAAATACCAATAAAGGATAGAATAAAGGAATCCAATTGGAAGGGACAGGGAGCTCTCAGGGACTGAGGGACAACGAGCAGTGTTAATTCCAGCAGATCTTTGGGAACACCAGCTCGAGGCTGCAGCATTTGAAAGCAAAAGGTCACGGGGAAGGATCAGAGGCAAAGTCCCGGGGATTTTCTGCCCAGGCAGAGTTAAGCCCAGGGAAGGTGATTACCATGATCAAACAGCAGCCCTGCTCGCCAGGTCTCCACTGTCGCATAAAGATGGGAGTCCCCACGTGCTCAAATATTAACTCACAGATTTGGGCAGAAATAAAGATCAACAGACTGATTTAAGCACTTTTTACACATCCTGCATGTGGGCTGCGAGCACATTTCCTGCTTTGTTTAACACAACTGAGGTCAATGTATGCATTTCTGCATTTGAAAGATGCAAGCTGATGAAAAAGAGTAAAACTGAAAAATTGTAGCTTCTTTTAATTTAATGATTTACGTATTACTGTTATCTTCCTTCATGCTGCACTAACAAAGCATAAAGATTTTAATTGGCAGTGGCATCCACACCCTACAAAACTGGAAGAGAGAAGGGCAAGAGCAGGTAAAGGGCAGTTTTAGAGCCTTGCATAACACAAGACAGAAGAAATCAAGAATTCCAAGTGGTCACCAACGTAGTTTGAGACATCCACGAGTTTCTCACATTTATGGCAAAGACTACCAGGTATTTTAATCCCCTTGTTTTACTGCTAAAACTGTAGATAACAGGAAACATCTGCCAACAGCAAGAGCTGCTACACTAAACAACAGCTTCCCAGGGGAAGAGATGGAAACCTGAGCATTTAAATCAACTCTGAGTGGTCTCCACAGAGCTCTGGGAACGCACGCACTGGGAAACGCTTAGGCATGGAGGAAGTACTAATGGGAAATTCCTCCACTCATCATTCCATCATTTTTCAGTGAGATCAGGCCCAGCTCACCTGTTTGGCATGATTGACACAGTGCAGGTACTGGCTGGCCAGGGCAGAGCAGCTCAGGGTCTCCTGGGCATGTTCCCGGTAGCACTGGAGGATTTTATCCTGCAGCTCCCCACAGATGGGGTGGGACTCGTATCTCCTGTGGGAACAGAGAACAGCTTCAGGGTTTCCTTCTAAAAACATCTCAGGAAAGACAAAAAAAAACTTGTATTATTTTATTATTATTATTATTGAATCTGGTTGGGTTGGAAGGAAGTTGAAAGCACATCCAGTTCCATCCCCTGCCACAGCAGGGATACCTTCCACTATCCCAGGATGCTCCAAGCCCCATCCAACCTGGCCTTGAGCACTTCCAGAGGAAAGAATTCTTCCCTGTGAGGGTGGTGAGGTCCTGGCACAGATTGCTCAGGGCTGCCTTGATGGCTCAGGTTTTAGTTTTTATATTTTTCACATTCTGTGCTGCTTCAGTGTATGGGTTTGGGATTCATATTATGGGATGGTGAGCTCTCTGCACAGAGCAGGGAGACAGAACAATTCCTGCTCCAGCTGGGACCAAGGACAAATGAGCCAAAGCTCAGGCCAGGAGCACAAACAGCGTGGGCTGCAGAGAGACAAACAAGCAGGGTGGGAGTGCCTGGGCTAAAGCTGGAACGGGACAATGAACTGCAAGGGGCAAATGGAGCAGAGCTGAGCCAAGGGAGAGACCCCGGGAGCGCTCGTGCATTTTGGGGCCATTTTGGTTCCTCTTGGCTGCAGCCCTGGCTGGGCTCTTGTGCTGCCCAAGGTGGATCCATGGAGGAGATCCTTGGAATAAATCCCTGCTTCATTCTGTAACTCTGCCCAGCCTCTGTTCTAGCTCAGCCTTCTCAAGGCATCACCCCCATCCCTGGAAGTGTCCAAGGCTGGGCTGGACGAGGCTTGGAGCAGCCTGGGATAGTGGAAGGTGTCCCTGCCCATGGAAATGGTGTTGGAACTGGGTGATCCTTAAGGTCCCTCCCAACCCAACCCCCTCTGCGATTCTGATTCTCATTTTGCTGATTGGCCCAGGCAGGTTTCCTCCAGCAGGGAAATGAAACACAAAGCACAAATGCTGCTCCTCCGGGGAATTGATTTCTTGACAATCACTGAAGACGTGGTGCTAAAATAAAGAGAATGTTAAGTCACCTTGATTTTGCAGCATGTACCTATATAAAAAATCTCTTCCTCCTTTCATTCATTATCTGAATCTGTGAAATCTAAACCAGAATTTAAATGCAGTCCCAGGTGCTTCCACACTTTATGATCTCCAAGTTCAAACTTCTGCAGACTCTTACGGAGGAGGATTTTCCCTTAATCCCCCCTCTGCTGAGATCAGCACGTGCTTCAAAGGCATGCAAGGCATCAAAATGTACAACCACAAACTGCTGCACATGGAGGGAGGGTGGCAAGGTCTGGATTGGGACAGGGAACACGGAAACAGCAGGGATGTTCTTTGTAGACATGTCCCAGCAGTGATGATTTAGGTCCAACTAAACCAGAGCTCGATTAAAATGCCCAAACTCCTGGTGTGAATTGATAAATCAATACAAGAGAGCCTGAATTAACTAAAAATACCCACAGTAAACCTTGCTGTGCCTTTATTCACAAGTGATTTTAAGGTGAACTCTTATATACAGGTGAAGAGAGAACGGAATGGGCTGCATAAATTCTGTCAATGTATTTAGAGCCATTTCAATGGGGGAACTCTCTAACCCGTGATAAAGAGCTTTTGAGTTGTGGGGTTTTTTCCCAGAGTTATGCCATCAGTGACCAAAATCCAGGTATAATTCCTTATTTGAATGTTCCAAAGGATTCTGTGCATTGCCAACCATATGGGAGCCCTGTGAGACACATCATCTCCTGCCCCTCACTGACTTGTTCTCGCACTCTGACTTTTTCCTCCCCATTCAGGGGGGATTTTTGAAAACCTGCTCTCAGCTCTGTCCTTGTGAGAACACAGCCACTTCCTTGAAGCCAACCGAGTCCATTTCCTGGATTAATCTGAGGGTGAGCACTGTCTCTGTATTGATCAGCTGTGCTTGTTCCACTCCCCTAATGCTCTGTTGGCACTTTTGGGAAAGCACTAAATGAAATTACTGCCTGGCATTAGAGGGCCATAAACCACAGGCTGCAGGATCTCCTGTTGGGAAAGGAGGTTCCCTTGTGCATTATGGGAACCCCTCTGAAGGGTTTCCCATTGATTTCTGTCAGGGATGGATCACAGCACTCCCAGATGGATGGTCAGAAACAACAGCAAGGAAACTCCTCCAAAGGGGAATTAAATATTTCCCTAACAGAGAACCTCCTAAAGCTGCTATGATTACGTCAATTAATACTTAAATGGGATATCAGGAAGGAATTCCTGGCAGGGATGGAATTGCCAGAGCAGCTGGGGCTGCCCCTGGATCCCTGGCAGTGCCCAAGGCCAGGCTGGATGGGGCTTGGAGTACCCTGGGATACTGGAGGGTGTCCCTGCCATGACAGGGATGGATCTGGATGGGCTTTAAGGTCCCTTCCAATCCAAATCATCCTGTGGTTCCATGAATAAACGTCATTTTACAGAAGTATTTAAGAGTCTGTGGGGTTTGACTGAGGGAAAAGCTCGTAAGAAAAGGTAAATAGTGCAAACCCAGCAATTATGTGGAATCTATTGGGGAAATGTGGAGGTTTTAAATGCCTGAGTGGATAAAGAAACCTGGTCTGGTCCCAGGCAGGGCCAGGAGATCCTCAGAGCAGGAGGTCCCTTTCCTGAACTATCCCATGTCCTGAAAGAGATCTGTATTTTGTGACATGCAGCAGGGAAAGTGTCACCAGAATATCATGGAATGGTTTGGGTTGGAAGGGACATTAAAGCCCCTCCAGTGCCACCCCTGCCATGGGCAGGGACACCTCCCACTGTCCCAGGCTGCTCCAAACCCCAATGCCCAACCCTGGACACTTCCAGGGATGCAGGGGCAGCCACAGCTGCTCTGGGAAATCCATCCCAAGGCCTCACCACCCTCCCAGCCAGGAATTCCCTCCCAATATCCCATCTCAATCCCCCCTCTTTCAGTTTCAATCTCTTGCCCCTTGTCCTATCATGACCTGCCCCTGTAAAATAAATAAGATTGTGTCCTACAGTGTATTTATTTAATTAATTGATTAAATAATTAATTGCTCAGGGGTTTCACAACTAAATTGAAGGAAAACCACAAACCATGGGAGTGCAGCAGGAATGCCAGGGAATGCTGACAGATCTCCAGCTCAGTGCAACTCTAGAACTCCTTAACACAACCAACATCTAACCAACACCCAAAATCTCCAATCTTGTGCTTCTCTCAGCACAAGTCAACATGGGCAGCAGCCACGTGGCACGTGAGGAACAGCGTGGTTTTATTCAGTTTGCAATTCCTTGATCTGCTTTCCCTTCTCCAGCTGCTCCTGAAGCACCTCCCATGCCAGAAGAATCTTTCAGTGCTGGAATAAACCTCGGAGGGAGCTGCGCACCCACCTTTTCCAAAGAGCTGATGCATCACAACCTCATAAAGGTAACAGGATGAAAACACAAAAGGGAACGAGAGAGAGACAGTCTTAAAAAGAAATATTCTATGCTAAAGCATGAAAAGAAAATTTAATGAAGGGAACTTTGTACTCATCTGGGCTCTCTCAAAGAGCATAGCTTATTGTGCTCCTGGGGGCTTGGGGAGAGGAGCCCCTTCATGGCATTCAAACAAAATGTCTACTAAAGAGGAAATTTGAAATCACCACGGTGAGCTTTGCGAGTTTCGTGCTAAAACTGACACTCTCACTGAAGGAATCTGAATGGCTGATGAGTTTCCAGCTGTGCAGGTATCTGGCAATAATCCCCCCCAGATCAGGACTTCAAGCAATTGTCATAAAATATGGGGGGGGGAAAAAAAAATAGCAACAAAAAAGGAGAGCGTGAGATAAAAATAGTGCCATGAGATGGGCAGGAGTACCCAGGGCTTAATTTAATTCCTCATTAAAGTGCTGACACCTATCAAAGGCAGCTGATTTTATTTGGGTAACCCTTGGCTACTTCTGAAGTGCTGAATTAAACAGAGCAGGCTGATGCTCTGTGTCCGAGCAGCCCAACCCGCAGCTCTTTTAAGATCAAATCTTGCTGTGCTTCCTCCCCAGAGCAGCTCAGCACATCCAAACCACAAACTGGGGGTGGTTCCCAGCATGGGGCCGTGGCTGGGGAAGTCCAGGGAAGTGTTCACTCGAGAACAAAACCCTACAAATGAACGTGATCCCACTGAGCCCCAGAGCAGCAGCACAGGAGGGTGCTGGAGAGGATGTTCTGACCTGGTTTGTTTGGTCCTACTGATGGAGGAGAGGAGCCACGCTGTGACCAGCCCTGGCAGAATGTAAAATAAACAACAAAAAAAAAGGATGGCGTTTCTTTTCTCAGTGTTCTCAGAATAAACACAAGGATAAGGAAGAACAAATGGATGAGAACAAATGGGGAAACAAAAGGAAACTCGGGCAATCCACAGCCTCGAGGTGGGCAGCCCGTGAAGTGTGCAACAGCTGAATTGTTTTCCGGTGATTTATGAAGAGCCAAGAGGGGTTTCAGAAGGATTCGTGGGAATTTAATCAATTGACATTGTCTGTGTCCAGCATTCCTTCTGAGAAAGAGCAAAACGTGTTTCATGGAATCATGGCATGGTTTGGGTTGGAAGGGACCTTAAAGCCCATCCAGTGCCACCCCTGCCATAGGCAGGGACACTTCCCACCATCCCAGGCTGCTCCAGCCCCAGTGTCCAACCTGGCCTGGGACACTGCCAGGGATCCAGGGGCAGCCCCAGCTGCTCGGGGTATTTTGGAAATGAGACTGAAATTGAAATGGGGATGAGTGAGGGGTAAAGGTGGAGTCACAGGTGCTTCAGAGAGAAGTCAGCAGGGAACTGGAAACAGCAGGGAAGCAGAAATGGGACAGGCAGGGCTGGGAAAGTGAAGAGGTGTGATTTTCTTGGAGAACACTGGTGAGGAAGCCAGCAGCAGGATGAAAGGGGATGAGGTGAATTTGGGGTAGGGAAATCTGCAGCGCTGCTTTCACCAGACACAGTCTGGGCAAGATTCTATTTCTTTTGGCCAGGAGGAAAAAAAAAAAAAAAAGTGAAATAAAGGTTGGTAGCCAGAGCAGAGATGGATTTAGCTGAGCAGATGGACAGGAAAGGCCACAGTGGAGGGGTTTTGCATATGGAGGCAGCAAGAGAAATGTGAGACCCTGAAGGAAGGGCAGCTCCAAGCTGAAGTGTGGAGGACACCTCTGAAACAGCAGCAAGGCCTTTGTGTCCTCCACCACCACCACCCAAAAAGATGCTGGTGAGAGGATTCTTCTTTTTTTAACATTACCTCACCCAAAAAGCCTCTCCTGGCAGCATCGCTGCCGAGTGAATCCACAGGACGGGTTTGTAGCACAGAAAATAACTGTAAAACAGAACCCAGGGAAAAAAAAGACAAAAGGGCACATGGTAATGAAGGTCCTCATTGCTGCACCATTATTTTTAGTTTTTCCATTAATTGACTCTTTCTATTAAACTATTTTTAAAGCTTGTTTATGCACATGCAGTAGGTGAGGACTCGAAGGCGCGCTGCGGAACGCGTGAGGCACAAACCAAACGGCTCCCTTCTTCTCCCAGTGCTTTGGGAGGAAGAACACAGATCTGACTGCTGAATATCTACAAATGCTGGTCCCTAATCAAGCTGTGCCCACACAGCCCTCACAATCACTGCGTGGGAAGTGCTGCCAGCAAAAGATCAAGTACTGCAGAGTTGATTCTTGCTTTTATTTACACTCGGGTGCAGAGTGTGACTTCTCCAAAAGGTGTCAAAGGAAGAATTTTCCTAATGAATCTCTGCTGAAATGCTGGAAGGGAACCACAGTGGCTTCTGCTCTGCAACTGAGAATGTAAAATCGACAGAGGAATACTCAATAAATGACTTAAAGGTTGGAATACAGCCTACTCCACCTTTTGTGCTACTCACAATCAAGTCCAGTGTTAATCCTCCCTGTGTTGTTTTATATCCTTTCTCCAAAAACCCCAAAATCACAGGGAAATGTTTGTCATCCTCTCATTTATTTCATCTCTTATCCAGCTTGTCAAAAGCAAATAAAGATCCATTTCAAACATTCTGACCTTGGGAAGGGAAGGGAAGGGAAGGGAAGGGAAGGGAAGGGAAGGGAAGGGAAGGGAAGGGAAGGGAAGGGAAGGGAAGGGAAGGGAAGGGAAGGGAAGGGAAGGGAAGGGAAGGGAAGGGAAGGGAAGGGAAGGGAAGGGAAGGGAAGGGAAGGGAAGGGAAGGGAACTGGATGGGCTTTAAGGTCCCTACCGACTCAAAACACTCCAGGACTGAGCAATTCCACATTTGCACATGGAAAGGTATGCACATCCTTGAAGCCTTTCTTGGGCAAGGACTGAAGAGGAAGACAACAGGATGAGGATCAGGGAAAAATATCCTGGTTGTGAATCCTAATTTGTTGGATGAACTGGTTGCCAAGGAAAATCTTCAGGCCCTCAGGGCACCACATGAGGAGCAGATCTCTTCAGCCTAGAGAAGGACAACTGCAAGAGCTGGATCTCAATTATCAATGAATTACAGGATGAAATCATCAATGGATTACAGACAGAGGCAGCCAGACAGGTTTCCTCGCAGTGAGTTTACAATGCAAAAAATAATCCAAACCTTTCCCAAAGAACAGCTAATGAAAAGCTGGGACTCACTGTCAGAGCATACTGGGGTTATGCAAAGCACATTTTGGTTCAAAAACAATTCCACAGGAAGGTGTGAGGTGCCCAGCAAGAGATTACAAGCAAGATCTGCCTCAGGAAAGCCCCACAGCACCACCTGTTTGAAGGCAAAATGGTATCATTGAAGACTTCCCTCATTTTTACAGCATTCCCTAAAAGCCCACTCCCAGCTCAGGAGACTCTGATCTGACCTGCTGTGGTTGCCTAAATTGCAAATATCTCAAGAAGCAAGCTATAAAATGAAGACAGGATTCCCATCCACCCTGACAGACAAAATGAATTTGAATACTTTTATTTAAACTGATATGAACTGATTTGCATGATCCCAAACCACTATTTGTTTATAAAATTCCCCTCCCCTCCAAAAATAGAAGAGAAACCCTCTTCAAATCCAAAGCACACCACCATTAATGCACAAATGTACACTCTCCCACAGCTGGCTCCTGCAGCTGCAAAGGGAGCAGTGGGTTGGAATTACCCAAATTTAGGATGCACTTTTCTTTTTAGCTTAAGGGACAGTTTTTAGTGAATAGCAGGATACCAAAATAAACAATCACATGGCAATGATACAAATTCCTTCTAACAGGGGCATGGATGCTGCTACAAAGTAGGAAAGAGAATTTAGCAAGGCTTTAATTAGAAGGAACTCAAGGAGAAGCAGTTTTATCTCTGTGGAATATTTTGTAGTACCTAAATGTTATATATAGAAATATATAGAGAAACACTTCTTGGCCTTGCACAGATCAAACCCAGCTCCTAATTTTGAGAAGTTCAGAGCCAAAGAATGATTCCAGATGTAGCCAAGCCTGTCCCACCACTGCTGAGGACAGAATCCAAACTCTTCCCAGCTCCAGAGTCCCATCAGCTCAGCGTGGATGGAGCCAACCCCTCCAATTCCATGATTCCATGAACAGCAAAGCAACATTTGCATCCAAACCTCATCATGTCAACCCAGATCACAGACTATTTTTAGAGTTTGCATGTGGTATCACTTGAGCTCAGCCTCACTGACCCCAAAAAGAATTATTTAATAAAGAGTGGCAAGATTCCACTTGGCTGTTCAGGAGAACACAAGTCAAGGATCATCACTGCCAACACCACCATGTGCTAGAATTCCTTACTATTTACTCCTAATAAGGAATCTGGAGGGTGTTTCTGAAGGTTTAGGGAAGCAAAGGAATCAAAGCTCTCCTCAGCTCCAGCTCCAGCTCGTGGAAAGGCAGATCCAGGCTCTGGGAGACTGAACTGATGCTTTGCTGATATTTCTCATAGAAGTGGCTGATGCCAGTTGCAGGACTACTTGGATATATTAACTACCATTACATGATAGATTAAACCTCAATATTTCTGATTTTTAAAGGAAAAAAATAATTCTGCAACAGTTTGAAACTTGCTTCTATGTGAAGGTGTCAAAAAATACAGAGTTTCATCCACTTAAATGATCTATTTTAATGTTATCCCTGTCCCTGCATTAAATTTTCCACAGTAACTTTACATCACTGTGTGTGCAAAGCACACAGACACACACACAAAAAAAATCCAGACAGATCCAAATGAGCAGCATAAACCAAACTCAGGACAGCAAAGCACACTGTGGATTTATCACTGCCACTTATTTCCTAAGAGCTACAACTCACTACAGGCTTTGTAAAGGCCTAACATCACACCCTCATCCCCAAACCCTGGTGATAAAATCTTCACTGAGCCTCACACTGAAAAAAACCACCCAAAACCAACCAGTTTTGCCTTTCTAAAGGTGCTAAATAATGTGTTCTAACAAGCAGGCCCTTCTTTCCTCTCTAGCAAAGGTCAACTACAGCACTCAACACAAAACACCACGAGACACTAACTCGTGGCACATTATTATCCAAATATTACTCTCCAGAGCAATATATATTTAACTATTCTCTTCAGCTATAAAAGGCCCCAAAGCTCTGTTAAGTGACCACAAAAATCAAAGATATTATGGGCAGAAGCAGCGTCCAGAAAAAGCAATCACCAGTTAAACACTTCAAGCCTCGCCGCTCGCGTGGGTGACGATTACTCGAGGGAACTGAAGGTTGTAATCTTAGGAGAAAGCAAAATAAATGCCAATTTTTCATTTGGCCATGAAGTTATTTAAGAAAACAGGCTTGGATTCACTCTGCTAAGCCACAAAGGCCACGCGTGATTCCACAAATCTTGGCTGGGGATGAGGCCGAGGCACTCTTTTCATAAAGTAGAATCAGCTGGGCTGCAACGACAAATTCATCAATCAAATGGTTCAACAACCAAATGTCATCAACTCCAACAAAGAGCAATAATCCCACTGGGAAGGTGCTGAGAACCAGTGGCCACTGCACCTTGCTCTAGTCATTTTCAAGCTCCTATTTCTTTCTGCAAGGTGTTCAGGTGGTTTGGTAAAGGGATGCTTTTCAGTTAAAGCAGCTCAAGTTTGACAAACTTTCGATTAACCACTCACATTTTTCCCAGTTAGGTCGTGGCCCTTGATTTCAACTGGCTCTCACTAAAGTTTTTTGCTAATTGCTGCTGAGTGAAGAACTCATCTTGCTGCTCCTGAGGCTCATCTTGTTACAAAGGATGCTTTGAGAGAAGGAAAACCAGTTCTGAAACCTGGTGATCTTTGCCATCATGGTGGGATTTTTGGGTTTGTTTTGAAGGGGCTTAAATACAACAATCTGAAATAACCCTCACAGAACAGTCATAATTTAGAGGAAAATGAATCAGTGATGGGAATTTAAGAGAAACAGCATTTTTTACCACAGACCTTTCCTCCTCCTCCTCCTCCTCCTCCTCCTCCTCCTCCTCCTGGCATCATTTGTGCAAGCAGGTATAATTTCAGGGACCTCTTTCATTCCATACAAACAAAAAAGGCCTGGTTGGGGGTGCTGCCACCAGGAACCAGCAGGATTTTTCTCACCTTCATCCCACTCCATGGGAAAGGTGAGTCCACTTAAAAGCTGAGGAAGGAATAAGTGCAAAAACCCTCCCAAAAGGTACAGGCAGTTCATAGAGACAATAATGAACATAATTACAGTTAGTTATTGTTTGCTCTACTCACAACCCTACTTTATAATGCTCCTGCCAGCAGAGCTGCTTTATGGGATGTCTTTTTCATGCAGCAAACCTTTTCATAAATCAAAGCCTCAAAGCAATACCAGGCAGTTTCTCCTGCAGCCTGTTTGAAAATAAAAGTTAACACCGAGCCCTGGCTGTTATCAATCTTCATAAATGTGTCCATGATACAGCAAATCTGCTCCATATTACCCCAGCTCTGCTCCTAATGCATGCACAGGAGCAAACCCAGGGGCTTAATGGAGCTCCTAAATGGCTTGGAAGTGGGAGCCACGCTAAGTGGCAAGGGAAGTTTGAAAGGAATAACTGTTTTTCTCATTTCTTTCAGTGCAGGATGAAATTATTCCCCTTCTAGCTTGAAGAATGTGTATTCTGCCACAAAATAGAGACCCCAGGAAAACGTGGGTCGTGTTCGAGGAACTGCAGGTAGAAGGGGAAATGATCAGGATTTCAGTCATTTCTTTTAGCACAGATCTGTGGGACTGAGGGTTTTTATATTCAGGCACTGAATTAATAAACTTATTGAAGTGGCACCCATACCCTCTGAAGAAGGAGAAGGGGGACCTGATCTGTATTAATTTGTATTTTCCAGGGCCTGCAGGGGCTCCAGGAGAGCTGCAGAGGGACTGGGGACAAGGCCTGCAGGGACAGCACACAGGGAATGGCTGCCAGTGCCAGAGGGCAGCCATGGATGGGATCTTGGCCATGAGGAATTCCTGGCTGGGCTGGAATTGCCAGAGCAGCTGGGGCTGCCCCTGCACCCCTGCAGTGCCCCAGGCCAGGCTGGACACTGGGGCTGGAGCAGCCTGGGACACTGGGAGGTGTCCCTGCAATGGCAGGGGTGGCACTGGATGTCCTTTAAGGTTCCTTCCCACCCAAACCATTCTGTGATCCTATGATTTAACCACTTTAAAGAAACCTAAATACTCATTTTACAAACCTTACTTGCCGAGTCTGTCAGCCCTTTGTAACCACCCCCATGATTTGAGATGATTTCCCCAAATATTTACTGCCTGCTTTGCCTTTAAACTGTGATTTCCCTCAGGTGCAGTCCAAGCAGAATGGCTGTGGTGCATTTTTTCCCTGATTTTCCAACACTACTGGAAAGGAGATTAAAAAAAAAAGAGGGGAACCACATGTCGAGGTAACAGAGATAACTGGTAATTCATTCTTTACCCTGTACCCAGGAACAGGTGAATTCTCCTTAAAAATCCCACCAGCAGCTCTGGAAAACATTCTCCCTTCCCCAAAGGGAGGTCTGTGCTGGAGGCTCCCAAGTGAGATTTGTAGGATTTGATCCTGCAGATGGCTTGGCCTCATTAAAAACATCCTTAGAAAAGGTATTTGTAAATCTCAGCCACAAAAGATTAGGAAATACAGAACAAATTAATAACAAAAAGGAGCTGCTGTGGGGTTTAACCTCCCAGCTTTAATGCTGTAATTGGGAAATCTGTGACTTGTGTTCACAGGAAATCCCAACAAAGGATAAGAGGATAATCAAGAGGCTTTATTCCTTGTTTGGAATAAACCTGGGGAGGGAGGAGGCAGCCAGATGTGTCCTGGAATGCCAAACACACCAGGAGGAGCTGCTCATTCCTCAGGAGCAGCTCCCAAACCTGCAGCCAGAGCAGGGATTGTCCCAACGAGGGCACCCAGGAACTCCCCCAGCACTGGGCTGATTCCCAGTACAATTCCCAGTATAAATTATATTCCCAATAGAATTTATTTATTTATAAATAAATAAACTATTTATAAATCCCCACAGGAGAATCAGAACCAATTCCAGGAGGCCACCAAGGTGTGAGGGCAGAGTTTCACTGACTTCTTTCACAGGGAAGTCTTTCAAATGACTCTGTGTTTCTCTGTAAGCAGAAAATGCTTGAAAATGGAGATGCAGAAAATGCAGAAAATGGGGAAAATGCAGAAAATGGAGAAAATGGAGAAAAGCAGCAGTGGCTGAACACATTTCTCTTTCCAACACATCTACCCTGAACAGGAAAAGGACCTTCTAAATAGGGAAAGGACCTGCAGATCATAAAATCACAGAGTGGTTCAGCTTGGAAAAGATGTTAAAAATCATCAAGTTCATCCAGCTTTAACTCCCCTTCCACAGGCAAATCTTCCCACTGAGTTATCCCAAAATATCCTACACAGTTACCCCATTCCATCCTCTACAGTTATCCCACAATATCCTACTCAGTTATCCCCCCACAACAATATCCTACAATAATTATCCTGTTCTATCTGTTCCCCCTCCCAAAAAAATCTTTTATTTTACATATTAATAAAAATTAAAAAAAAAAAAATTTCCTACTCCTGACTTGGTGCTTTACAAACATTAATTTTAAGATTGCTTTCTCCATGACAGAGAGTCAGGGATCTCACTGTGGGAAAAGCTGGGGATAGCCTGAGGGGAGATTTAATGAATGTATCCATGATTTCTAGAAAGGGGGAAAAAAATAAGATTATGCCAAAGATGGAACGAACTGACTTGCCCTCTTTATTAATGTGCTATCTAACTTTTGAATAATGGATTTTAAAAGTTAATGTAACTCTCAAAAACACCATTAGAGCTTCAATCCTGCTTCCTGAGCAAAGGAAGGCTTGTTCCTAAACAAGCACGTTTAAATTTCACATCAGAGCTCAGAGAAGTCAATGAAAACACATCCCCATGCCCAGATTCTCTGTGAGAGACAAACACACAGATATTTCACCAGCTTTCCCTTTGTTCTGGAGGGATCTGCATCCAGCTCCAAATGCACAATTCATGTTTGATCCAGCCCTTGCCCCTGATGGACTGCACTGATCAAAGGAACAAATAAATTAAATTTAAATTAAAGTTAAATACCTGAGTGGCTGCAGGGAAACCCAAATTTGTCACGGCTGAAGTGACAGTCACAGGTGAACACACTGCAAATGCCTTTAGGGAATTCTGAGATTCCAAAGGATCACTGGAGAAGGGCCAAAGGATTCTCTTATTTGTTTATAGGTGCAGAGCAACGGAGACAGGGCAGCTGCTGCCCACCAAAGTCCCCTCTTTAAACTGCAACTGGGTGATTTTTAAGGTCCCTGGGTCAAAGCACAATCTCTTGTACAAAGCAGCAGAAAAGCCCAAGAGAATTCTTGAGTGAGCTCTCCTGCAGCCCTCAGGTGACTCCAAGCCCTGACTGAAAGAACTGAGCAAAGAAAAGAGTTTATCCAAAAGGAACAGGGCTTGGGATGTGCAGGACAAACAAGAGGCTGGAAAGATTGATTCAAGTCTCTCCAGCAGTGTCTCTTCCCAGCTGAAGCAGCTCTGTGCACTCAGAGCCTGGGCTGGTTTCAAGCCAAGAGGGGTGGCAGCATCACTTCCACGCTGGAAAACTGCACCTCCACTGGGCTGGTGGAGTGGAATGTGTTTGAGCTCACACACCTCTGCTTGAAGCACTTCAAAAACCTCTCCTGGTGGCAGCACAGCTGTGTGTGAAGAGGTGCAAGAGCAGAAAGAGGAATGAGACCTCTGGGTCCCTCTGCTGCTAAGAAAGGCTGAGAGGCTGAGCTGAGCTACGGTGTTTAATTCTTTAATTCCCAGCATCACTCACAAACAGCTCACACCTCTCTCAGGGATGTCAGGAGCAACTTGGGACCATCATCCCCAGACAGAAGACATGACAAAAACATCAAGGACGCCACCAGCAACAGCATCATCAGAGCAAACAACCCTGCAGTGATTCTCTCCTGACAAAGCACCGCCTGTATTTGCTGGATTTGTAAAAGAAAACATTAATTCAGGAGGTTTCTGTGCAGAGCTCACTGCCCTTGGCTAAACAAAAAAAAGCTGAACTAAAGGCACAAAGCCTGCAGGATTTTTTGTAGCTTCCTATTTTCTGCTATTGACAAAACAGCATGTGGTATTTCATAAACAACTGGTAATTTGTAGTTTTAACTTTAGGCTTTAAAAGCAGCTACTTTTAATTCAGGGCCAGGCTGGAGCAATTTGGTCTAAGGGGGTGGAATGGGATGGGCTTTAAGGTCCCTTCAACCCAAACCATTTTGGGAATCAATGATGTCATTTAAGGTACAAACTGGAATTCTGGCTCTGCACGAGGAGAAATAAAGCAGAAATTCTTTCCCTGGCTCTCTGCATCACAGATTTCTATGTTACAGAGGTAACACAGATTTCTATGTTACAGAGGTAACACAGATTTCTGTGTTACACAGGTATGTGAGTGCAGCGTGATGGTGACTGAAGATATTTGCATTAAGACACTATCAATATTTCCAATTTACAGGCAGTGCAAGAGCCCTTCAAAAGTCACCATATGTGCCCCAACATCAGAAGGGTAACGAGGACAGGGAAATAAAGCCACACTTCCCTGGACTCGGTCCAAAGTCATCAATAAAAAGCTGATTTTCTCTCTTATTTTCCCTGCTTTTTCCCCCCTCAGTGTCCAGAGAATTGGCACCACTGCTTTGTGAGACAATTATATCTGAATATCCAAGCGTTGCTGTTATTAATTTACTGTGGTTTCATTATGCTCCTTCTCAGCTTCACAGCTCACACCATCATCAGTCAGAACAGCCAGGAAATACCGGGAATATTTCAAATACTCACAGCTGAGCATCAGACAGAACTTCATGGGGAGGTGTCCATGGCAGGGGGTGGGACTGGATGATCCTCAAGGTCCTTCCCAGCCCAAACCACCCCGTGATTTTCTGATCATAACAATGCCTTCAATTTTATTTTCAGGAGACATTAACGACCCCAGCTTGGTGACAGAGAAATCCTAATTAAAGGAAAGTATGATATTGATGATTTGTCATTTATTCCCATTCATTCTATGGGAATTGATGGAGAAGAGTCGTGTCCAAAAGACTAATAATAAAGGAATAAAGCCCCCCAAAATCTGTGATTCAGAATAAACACCCAACACTTGCAGCTGCGTCCTTTGGATTACAACTGCCACTGTCCAAGCAAACTCTGGGGAATTAATTCTATTATTGGGGGAACCTCACCCCAAACTGATCAGCCCATCCCCCAGGAGGACTTGGTGTTTCCACCAGTCTGGATGGCTGGGAATTCAGTTTTTCCCAAAAAACCCCAGCAGCAAGAAGCAATTCCATGCTGTCCATGAGAGTGGCAGAGCAGGAGAGCAATGGCAGAATATTCAGGAAAAAGTTGCACAGCTATGAATTCTGAATACACCACCAGAAATCAAAACCCACCGAAGATAAAAACATTTATTTTAGGCTGCCTTTGCCCGCTCTGCTTCTTAAATGAATAATGAAGATGTCACTTGGCTCGAGACACCACAGGGGAATAAAATGTCACCGCTGCAGCTGCCGAATTTCCCGCTCCCAGCCCTCCAAATTAAGGGAAAAACCCACAAAACAAAGGGAGAATTTGATTAGGAAAAGTTCAAATCCTTGCCCAAAGCCCAGCTCTTCCTGTAACGTTGCATTCTTCTCTTCTTGTGTAAACTCCTCATTATAGCAGAGCCATGTTCATAATGGAATAATTGGGGTTATAATGTAACTGTGGGAAGATAATTCCAGCTTTAGGAGGGGCAGCATGGCCCTGTAATGTTGTTTTAATGTGATTTGGGGACTGCAGGAACTGCCCGAACCTGCTCATTTAGGGTTTGATCAATGGGAATTAGGCTGGTAAAGAGATGAAGCATTTGATAATTCCCAATTTGATCAATGTGAATCAGGGCCTTGGTGGAGATAAAACATTCCTCATGGATATTTGGAATATCAGTTTAATGCAGCAATAGGAACAGCAGGCACAAGACTTGCCAGGTCTCTGATCCAAACCCACGCGGGATATTTGTATTTTTCCCCTTTTAATAGGGATTAATTATCCCTAAAGACTGATGAAGCTACAGCTGATGTAATTTCAGGGATTAAATGGAGGAAGGAAAATCCAGGAAATATTTAATATATAACAACACTGTCCACTCCTTGCTCTGGGAAGTGACGCAGCTTAAAAAGTGGAAGAAATTCAAGTTACAGCACTAAAACTGGGTACCTAGTTCTAGACATGCCTAAAATAAAGTCAGACTATTTGCTAGTAACACCACAATTAGATCCATTAATCTTGCACTTGGAACCTGCAATAATCACAGGCAGCACATGGCTTTATGCATTAACAAAATTTAGCAGCTCAACCTTATTTAATTCTTCTTTTACAGCCAATTAAACAACCCTTTAAACACCACTGGAGCCTCTGTCCTCTCAATCCTCACGTGCAATTAAACTGCACATGAGAGGTGCCAAAAGAGCATCTTCAGGTCTCACTAAATCATTCCTCATTTATCCATCAAGTTCCAGAAAAGAGGCAGTGATAAAATAACACCTCCTGCACCGAAACCTTCAATAAAAAGACACGGTGTTTAAAAGGATTTTATGTAAGGAAAAACCTTTAAATTGTAAAGTAATATTGGTGTTTCAGGCACTTCATCAAATCTGCCACAATTTATGTGCATGTTTCAGGCACCTTTTTCTTTCCTGATTTTTTCCCTTTTGTTTTCTTGGAAGGCAATGGACCAATACTGGATCCACTGATGTAAAAATTCCCAGTAATTTGTAGGAAATTTGGTTTCAAGTGCAAAAGCAGCACAGTGATTGCAGTACTGCTATTACAGACCAGTCAAATGGGTGATTTCAATTTATACATTTAGTTTCTAGAAAATTAGGAAAAGTCCAATCCCATCAAGTGTTAGGAATGTCCAAACCCTCCTCAGTAAATGTTCCTTGATTTCTGTACCCTATAAAGTAGTTTTCTTAAATTTCTTTGATGCTCAGCACTGGCCCCTGCTCCATTTGTGCACAAAAAGGAACCCAAAGAATTTGATTTATTTAGGAAATCCTTTATGTATCAGGAGGAAAAACCCAATCCCAAACCCACCTCTGCCCACTAAACCCACCCAGAGCCCTTCAGCAAAACTTCAAATCCCACCAAAGGCTTCTTTTGGAATAATGCATGTGAGATGAGGCAATCATGTGATTTAGGAAGCTGAAAATATCCCCCTGTAACAGAGGAAGGAGACACCCAGGTGGGAACTTCATCCCAACCTTCCTGGATTTCCAGACATGATGGAAAACCCTCCAAATTCTGTTTAATTCAGACCTTGACCAATGGTCATGCTGTCCCTCTTGTTTAAGGGACAGATGAATTTAGTGCTCAATATACTCTGACCATTAAACATCACAAAATTTTTATATATGCACCCAAGAATATTCAACAATTCCTGCTGTTTAGAGATAAAATGAGTTTTTCTTAGACTTTAAAATTCTGTTTGTATCATTATCAGCAGCTCAGAAAGGATTTTTCTCTTCCCGCTCATCAAAAACCAAAACAAAACACAAACCAGAAGAAAATCCCTCCACAAATCTACAAAAATCGTGGCAGAATAATTCATTTTCTGCAGCATTTCTTGCTTAGAGGAGAGAATTGAGGTTGTAAAAAGTTCTGTGTCCTCACTAAAATGATGAATGGAGCCTGGAGCCTGAGGGATGAAGCAGCCCAAAGGGAAGGTCCAAGGCTAAGGGTCACTGTCACTTTGATCCATCAATTACCAGATCTTCACTTCACTTTCTCAGGACTAATAAAAATTATTTCATCTGACCTTCACTGTTCAGGGCAGAGTGAAATTCCTCATTTAAATCCTTCCCATGGTGTGATTGTGATGCAAAGTTGGAATCTCATTTTTTGGTGCTCCATCAAATCTATTTTTAGACTAATTCATGCTTCTTATCAACTATAAATTAATAAACGTATACAAAGCGTGCATCCCATTTCCCTGCAGCTCGTGGTTCCTATACATTGGCCTCCAAATTCTCCCAAATTCCCTCCTTTCAACAGCCAGGGGGACTGATAGGATCTGAGAGGGAGGAAAGGGGAATTATTGTGCATTTTAATGTGGTAAGAACTCACGCAGCTACCAGGAAAAAACAGGAGGAGAGACTCACTTGAAGCGAGCTGAGACTTCATCAGCAGCTTTTTGGTATTGCTCAGTGGTGACTTTGTAGAACTGGGCACTCTGGAAAAAAAAAACCAAAACAGAATAAATACAGATTTCAGTTATTTTCATTTACAGGCATGCTAATATCTAGTCAATAAAGCTGATTTTGGATTTAAGTTGTTGCAAAAAACTGTCGAAACCTAGCCATAAAATGACAGAGTTTCAGAAATCACTTTTTTTGGGTTTTTTTTCTTTTTTTTTAAATAAGTGTGTCTTGATTATGCAAAAGGAATGGCTCTCGGGGAAGAAACTCTAATGGGACATGAGGCAAGAATCCCACATTTAGCAGAAGGTGCTCCTGGAGTCTTTGCAACTTTTTCACTAGAAATTAAAATCCAAATAGTTGATTCTAGACTTCTCTGCAGTGCCCTGTTTGTGTTCCTCACGCACATCTCCCCTCCTGCCTCACAGGTGACATCGAGCCAAGCTTCAAAGTCCCACAATAAATCAACGATGGCTGGAATTTCCCTTTTGCTCTTTGCCTTGAAAACGCCTCTCTGAGGATTTACTGGAATATTCCAAACTCCCAGGTTGCTTCCATCTGTTACTAATTTCAATTTTTAAAGCAGGGCAGCTTCAGAAGAGATTTTCATCTCCCCTAAACCCAGAGATGGCTTTGGCTCAGTTCATTTCCAAAGTACAGTTGAGAGATGCTCACCAAGCAACAGAAGATTTCTAGGTGAGAAAATGCTGTGCCAGGGAAGGCTCAGCTTTGATACTGGGAAAATTCCTTCATGGAAAAGCTGGTCAGGCTTTGGAACAGCTGCAGGGGTGGAGTCCCCATCCCTGGAGGGATTTAAAGCCCTGTGGAGGTGGCATTTGGGGACACAGCCCAGTGGTGGCCTTGGCAGTGCAGGGAATGGTTGGACTGGATGACCTTAAAGGTCTTTTTCAGCCTGAAGAATTCTGAGATGCTGCAGGCTGAGATAAATCCCGGGGATGTTGTTTTGCTCCATGTCTCAATAACACAGAGGCGGCATTTTTCAGGAGGTTTTTATAGCCTGGGCACAGCTGGACCTCAGCTGCAATAACCAAGGCACCTGGCTGCCCAGCTGGAGGGAGAAAGCAAACTTTGAGCAGCTCCAAACTCCTCTGAAATCATTTTCCTGGGATTGCTGCTGCAAACAGGGCGTGGAGAAGCAAAAAGGTTGTGCTGGCACTTGCAAGAACTCTGGTGTAGCTTTGAGTCATGGGCATCCCAGGGAGTGACGTTAGCATGGCAACAAAATCCTGACAATCCCACACTGTGTGATTACATCAAAACCAGCTGAATCCTTATTTTAACAACCTGCACTTTATCCTGTGCTTTGGAGTTATTGATGCCTCAATATTGATTTGGCATCTTCCAAATATGTAACTTGTGTCAGGCTGAGGGAGCTGGGAATGTTCACCCTGGAGAGGAAAATGTTCTGGGGGACCTCAGAGCCCCTAAAGGGGCTCCAGGAGAGCTGCAGAGGGACTGGGGACAAGGCCTGCAGGGACAGCACACAGGGAATGGCTGCCAGTGCCAGAGGGCAGCCATGGATGGGATCTTGGCCATGAGGAATTCCTGCCTGGGCTGGAATTGCCAGAGCAGCTGGGGCTGCCCCTGCATCCCTGCAGTGTCCAAGGAAGGATTGGAGCACTCTGGGATAGGGGAGGTGTCCCTGGAATGAGATTTGAGGTCCCTTCCCACCCAAACCATTCCGGGATTCTGGGATTTGGGACACTCAGAATCCATCCCGAGGGATTTTGATGGAAAATGGGGATGGAAAAGAGAGGAGAAGGGAAGGGAGACCCTTCATGGATTCCTGAGATTCCAAGTGAAGGCCCTGGGTCCAGGAATGTCTTGGAGAGGAGATGGATCCCATGTCAGGCTGGGAGAGCTGGGAATGTTCCCCTGGAGAAGGGAAGGCTCCAGGGAGAGCTTCCAGCACATTGCAGGGCCTGCAGGGGCTCCAGGGTCGCTGCAGAGGGACTGGGGACAAGGCCTGCAGGGACAGCACACAGGCAATGGCTGCCAGTGCCAGAGGGCAGCCATGGATGGGATCTTGGCCATGAGGAATTCCTGGCTGGGCTGGAATTGCCAGAGCAGCTGGGGCTGCCCCTGCATCCCTGCAGTGCCCCAGGCCAGGCTGGACACTGGGGCTGGAGCAGCCTGGGACACTGGCAGGTGTCCCTGCCATGGCAGGGGTGGCACTGGATGGGCTTGAAGGTCCCTTCCCACCCAAAGCACTCCATGACTCCATAACACACATGGATGCCACGATCCAGTCCATGGAAAGCATCATTCTTTTTTTAATTTTGGGTAAAACAAAGCAGTTTAGCTTAAGACATTGATGTATGGAAAAGCAATACATGAAAATATTTTGGGGGGGGGGGGGGAATGGAAAAGGCTGTAAGTGGAGAGATCACTCTTCCATAAAAGTCACAGATGACACAGGTCTGTGGTCACTGGGTGAGTAAACATGTCCTGAGGAATATTTATCATTTTATGAGCAGCGCAGGTCGCACTCCTGCAAAAACACTTCCTGAAATTCCAAAAGAGGCAGCACCAACTACAAAAAATTGGAAAGAAAAACATTTTTCCTTCCCACTATAACATTTCATCTTCCAAGCCTCTTCCCTGCAAACAGTAATCTTGAAATGTACTGAAATCAGTGAATAAAATGCCAGCTCCAGACAGGGGGAAAATTGTCCTGCAGGGCTAATATTTTCTCACAAATGATAACAAATTGGGTAAGAGGCACTGCAGGCAAAGGTCAGGCCAGGAGCAGCAGGAGCAGAGAGCTGAGCTGCCCTCCCCACTGCCAGCCCCACTGCTCATCACTCATTTGCACCCAAACCCAGCTTTCCACGCACGCTCATTTATTATTTCATAAATCATCGTTGGCCAGAAAGCAAATGAAAGTGAAATTCTCCTCACACCAGTGACCCCCCGGCACTCAGCAACCCAGGCAGGCCCAGGGGGATGGGATGGGATGGGATGGGATGGGATCCATGGGATGGGATCCATGGGATGGGATGGGATGGGATGGGATGGGATGGGATGGGATGGGATGGGATGGGATGGGATGGGATGGGATGGGATGGGGTGGGATGGGATGGGATGGGATCCATGGGATGGGATGGGATGGGATGGGATGGGATGGGATGGGATGGGGTGGGATGGGATGGGATGGGATGGGATGGGATGGGATGGGATGGGATGGGATGGGATGGGATGGGGTGGGATGGGATGGGATGGGATCCATGGGATGGGACGGGATGGGATGGGATGGGATCCATGGGATGGGATGCATGGGATGGGATGCATGGGATGGGATGGGATGGGATGGGATCCATGGGATGGGATGGGATCCATGGGATGGGATGGGATCCATGGGATGGGACAGGACCAGAATGACAGTTCAGGCTTGATTAAAATCAGCCACAGTTCCTCAGCACAGGACCAACCAGAAGGGCTTGACACAGAACTCAGATCTTCCAGAGAGGGTGAAACAAAGGCCAAGGTGAGGGGAAAGGAGTAGAAGGGTGCTAAAGAAGCCAACAAATATTCTCTGATTAAATCCAGGATAATTCAACAAGGTTCAGCATCTGAAATCTTCCCCCTGCTCAATTCCCTGAATTCACAGACAAAACAGTCAGGGTTAAAACTTAAAGTGGAGAGCAGAAAGTGCCCACCAAACTCATCCTCATCTTCACAGCCCCTGGGGACACCACTGGGCACCAACATTCTGCTTTAGCAGGTTCACAGCGGTGCCTCAGGTTTGGCTTTTCTATGTTTCACATTCTGTGCTGCTTCGGTGTGTGGCTCTGGCTTCATATTATGGGATGGTGAGCTCTCTGCACAGAGCAGGGAGACAAAACAATTCCTGCTCCAGCTGGGACCAAGGACAAATGAGCCAAAGCTCAGGCCAGGAGCACAAACAGCGTGGGCTGCAGAGAGACAAACAAGCAGGGTGGGAGTGCCTGGGCTAAAGCTGGAACGGGACAATGAACTGCAAGGGGCAAATGGAGCAGAGCTGAGCCAAGGGAGAGACCCCGGGAGCGCTCGTGCATTTTGGGACCATTTGGGTTCCTCTTGGCTGCAGCCCTGGCTGGGCTCTTGTGCTGCCCAAGGTGGATCCATGGAGGAGATCCTTTCAATAAATCCCCAATTTATTCTGTACCTCTGTCTAGTCTCTGCTCTAGCTCAGCCTTCTCAAGGCATCAGGATGAGCCCTCAGCGAGGCGAGCGTGGCCAGGTCAGGGCTCAGATGATGAATGGTTCTCCATCACCCCCTGTCCCCTCCCAGGCCAGCACAGACTGGAATCTTATTTAGGCTGTCATTTATCTTTCTTTGGGCCAGTCAATAAAGATGAACACAACAGTTGTAAGGATCGATTGCAATTTTTTCTCATTTTCAAGCATGAAGGAGCATTTCTGACATAAAAACAATATTCGGGGTGTACTTGTTCTGCTTTTTAATTGCAGTTCAAGTGATCAACTGAGCTGCTCTCTATGCCCAGAAGTTTTAATCCTACAAGCTATCAAGAAATCATTTGTTATCTTAGCTGAAGTGTGCTGTTTGTTGGCTCAGGTCTGCTATTGAAACTCACTCAGATTCTCTTTTAGAGATAAACTCTCCGTAACCCAGAGATGAAGTTTGGTTTCCCAAGTCCTCCCTAATCCTCCAGATATAAGTGCAGTGGTCATTTCCTTAAATACAGATTAAAAATGGTGCTGTAGCACCATTTCCTCATCTCCAGATAAAGGCAGACATTTATTATCCTCATCCCTGCAATGTCCAAGGCCAGCTTGGACAGGCTTGCAGCAGCCTGGGACAGTGGGAGGTGTCCCTGCCATGGCAGGGGTGGCACTGGATGAGTTTAAGGTCCCCTTCAACCCCAAATCCAGTGGTTTTGGCCCAAAGATAACTGCAGTAAAATTGAGTCACAAGTGGTGCCTTTTCCAGAGCCACCCTCAAAGTGAACTGAGAGAAACAGAGGCTGAACGAGAAGTTACAGAGAATTTAAATTTTACTTCTAAATCCATCCAATTTGCCCTGGTACATACACAGAGTCACAGAAAATATAAATAATGCCATAAGCCAGGAAGAGAAAAATGAGATGTGGCCACGGGTGAAAGTGTTTTCACCACGTTTGCCACTGAAATAATTTTCCCTGAGCAAAAGTGGAAGCAGAAGCTTCTTAAAAGCTGGAGGAATAAGAGGAGAATTATTTCTCTCAAGAGCTCTGATTCCAAAGGTCTGTGTCAGAAAATAAATTCCTGGAGCCCCTCAGAAGGTCACTGTTTTGTCTGCATGGAGGAACTCAAAGCACAAGTACACGTTTCACTCTGGGCTGAAAATCTTCAGATTTGCAAGCAGGGAAAGTTCTGAGAGATCCCGTGTCATCCAAGCTGATAAAAGATTATCAAAAGAACCAGGAGAACTTGAGATCCCTCATTTAATTTCACCAGAGATGCTTCACCTATATGCACTACTTTATTAAAAATGTGGTGAAACTGTTTTACTGCAGACAGACCACGACTGATTTTGGCATTGAATTCTTGCTTTTAAGCCCTTAAAGCCCTGAAGAGATTCATTAGGAGAGTAACATTCATGCAATCTATTTAATTTTTTTTAAATTAAATTTAATAGTTACGTAGTTAACAGTTGATTTGACAAAGGAAAAAAAAAGACTTTTGACTTGCATACAAAAGAGACAAATCTGCCCTTTGCTTCAAGTCAGTGCTGGGAAAGACAAAAATGAGCCCAGCTTGACTCCAGCTCAGCTCAGCACCTGCTCCACCCACCAAAGGAACCGAGGGCTTGGGCTGTTTGGCACCTTTGAGAATCAGGGGAGAATTTTTAATTTAAAGACTTCTCTTTCCTTCTCATCCTCCCCCACGAAAAGACTCAAAGCATCGGCAGGCAAAGATTATCCTGTTCCCTGAATGGCAAATTGGGGAGTTTTCTGTGCCTCTTTTTAATCCATTTCTGCTGCAGTTAAGCTTCTTTTCTCCCTTAATTGTACTTGTGGCCATTTCATCTCAGGATCTTTAACAAAGCCATTTGTGGATAATAGGGAGCATTTTGTTTTAATCATCCTGTTGACACCGAGCCTGAGATCTGAACAGCCTTAAAAGAGATTTCCAAAGCCACAAGGAACTTGTTTCGCTTATTTTTAGTCCAAACTCAAGACTGACCCAGGCTGCTCCAAGCCCCATCCTTGCCCTGGGGCACTGCAGGGATGCAGGGGCAGCCCCAGCTGCTCTGGCAATTCCAGCCCAGGCAGGAATTCCTCCTTGCCAAGATCCCATCCATGGCTGCCCTCTGGCACTGGCAGCCATTCCCTGGGTGCTGTCCCTGCAGGCCTTGTCCCCAGTCCCTCTGCAGCGACCCTGGAGCCCCTGGAATGTGCTGGGAGCTCTCCCTGGAGCCTTCCCTTCTCCAGGGGAACATTCCCAGCTCTCCCAGGCTGGCTCCAGCCCTGGAGCAGCTCCATGGATTCCTCTCGACTACAGAGAAAAAGGCAAGATTAGAAGAAATAAACTTGAAAACCTCCAGTCATGTTTCATCTTTGGAACTGCCACCAAGCGAGCGAGGAGAGAAGGAATTAGGGAAGAAAAAAGACCAAAAAAAGGAATAAAACCATTAGCTGTTCTGTGCCTCCACCCCAGTTCCAAATTACATTAAATTACAGCTTTATAAATATGACCATTCCAATGGCATTTTCGTTTAAGTTTAAAGCCTCTATTTGTGCCTGAATTGATTTTCATAAGCTATGGAAAACCAAGCATTTAACATCAGACAGCTTCCCAAGTAACACTGCATCTTCATTCTGCCTCCAAATGATCTATGGGTGAGGGAATTTCTTCTGAAATGTCAGCACATCAGGCCTGTGCTTGAATTTTTAGATAAGTTATTCTTTCTACAAGTTCTGACTGCTCTCATTTGATCCAGCTGCTCTAGTCAGTCAATTGGGGCAGTTTTTATTCCAGAGATGAAACTAAGGATGTCCAAATGCACATTCAGAGATCCTACACAACACTTAAGACTTCTCTTCTTGTTTTTAAACCCTATTATAAGCTCCTTTTTAATGAGGGGACTGCCTGCCCTCCCTGGGGGAAAGTTCTGAGGATCTGCCACAGGGCTGAAAAATCAGGTTTTTATGAAATCTCTCCAAATGGAGCATCCTTCCACCAAAAAATGGTCACTGCCCAAAGCAAACCAGTTTTCCAGTCCTGAAGTACAGCATCAAAGGTGCCTTTTGGAGAAGGACCCAACAAATCCCTCCCAGCACAAATCAGGACAACTCAGGGACCAAAGGTGAATGGACAGAGCTTTTACAGCAGAGGAGAACTTTTTTCTGTGCAACAAGTGGGAGAAGTGGCTGCAAGGCAGGGAGAGGGAATTCAAACGGAAAGAGAAGCCCCAGAGAGGAAAAAAAAGAGAAGCAAAGGAAGCAAGCTGGGATCCTGGACTGAGCCTACAGAGGACACCCAGATAAGGAAGCTGAGATTAAGGCAGTTACCAGGATTTTGGTGGTGCTTGCCTAGAGCTCCCTATTTCAAATTCAAGTGCAATTCTCTTTCTTCTGCCTTTAGAAATCTTCCTCTGTTTGCTGTGTCCTGGAAGAAGCTGGGTCAGGACCAGGCTGTGCCTGTGACAGACTCAAGGGAGGATTTGAGACACCCAAAACCACCCAGTACCTGCTCCTACAGAGAAATAAAACCCAAGAAGTATCCAAAGGTGTTGAAAATGCCACACACCCACCCAAACAAAAACCTGGGAGGTGTCCCTGCCTGTGGCAGGTTGGAATGAGGTGAAGTTTAAGGTCCCAAACCAATCTGTGATTCCACGAAACAAAGGAGCAACCTGCAGAATGGAAATTCACTTCCCATCGGTGTTTGCTGGATTCCACAATGGGTGTTGGTCAAAGATTTCAGTGATATTTAAAGATATCACAGATATTCAGAGTGCAGCAAGCAGGGTAAAATACTTAACTCAGTTACCAGCAGAAAATGGGGGGGAAAGAGAACGATTTTTGACCTTTGCTTCTGAATTTCCAACTCTGTTTTTCAGGCACCACTAACTAATGCCTTTAACTGCAACTATTAATGGCTCTGAAGTTTCTCCCCAGCCATGCCTCAGTTCACTTTTCTGCCCTGCTAGAACATCGATCTCTAATTTGTTAACACTCTGAGCTGCCAAAGAAAATGAAAACCTTGGTGAAAAGGACAAATCTATTCCAAGTTCTCACAGCTATTCAGCCAAGCAGCTAATCTGCATGTAATTGTAGTAGTGGTGTTAATACAAATGTGCTCAGGCTTAGAGATGCACCTGAAAATGCACAACTGTATTTAGGGCCCCTCCTGATGATGAGGAGCCTCATTTGGATCATTCCCATTCACAATTTCCCCTCTCAGCTCAGCCCTGTCAGTATTCCATGGTTTAAATTAAGTTTTCCTGATGGGGAATTTCTCCATGACCTAAAGCCTAAAGCCATGATCTAAGCCCCCCAAAATGAGTGGGGTACATCTTTGAGGCACACAGGAATGGGAATTGCTGCTGCCAGGGGTGATGCCCAAGAAATTTAAGCTGGGAACTCCCTTCTGTTGGTGGCATTGGGTGCAGATGGCAGCACAGGAATGAGGATTTCAAATTCCTGGTGCTGGTTGCTTTTATGGAATGAATTCTTAAATACTGGTCCAGTGGGCCACTTGTGCAAAGCAAAAACCACACCACAGGGAATCACATCAGCTCAAAGCAAAGCAGGATCAGTGTTGGGACCCAGGACATTCCTCTGGCTGCCCTGGATGGGTTGAGACCCTGACAAGGGCTCAGAGACCTTGGCACAGAGTCAAAGACACCTGTGCCTTTGATTTTAACCCATAGAGAAAATTACCAGCTTTGTGTGAGGATTTACAAGCCACAGGAGTTTGAGAAGAATGACAGTGAATTTGTCACAGGGTGAAAAAGTAGAATTTTGGGGTTTTAGAATGGGGGCTCAAGAGGCAAGATGGAGGAATCTGGGCATGTCCTGTCCTCCTTCTCCCTCTTCTGTCCTCCATCTTCTGTGTGATGGTGGCACTTTTGGATTGGTTTAGAATAGAGACAGACTGTCTAACACAGGTGACAGGTATTGGAAAATTATTGTAAATAAAGTACACATAGTTCTTAGTGTAAAAAACTAACAGCACCCCCAGGGCAGGGGTTGTGCCACAGCCCGACCTGCTGGACAGAGCTCAGCAGGGCAGAGAAAGAATGCAAGAGATAAGAACAAATAAAGAACTTTGAAAAGCAGAACTGACAAATCTCGAGTTCTTATTCGGTCATGGGCTGGGAAGAAAAGACTTTCCAACACCTTGGGAGTCATCTCAACCACAGAAACCCAGGAGAGCAGCACAAATCCTAAAATCCTGGAATGGTTTGGGATGGAAGAGACCTTCAAGATGATCCAGTTCCAACCCCTTGCCATGGGCAGGGACACCTCCAGCTAGCCCAGGTTGCCCAGAGTCTGGCTGTGACTTCCAGGAAAATCCCAGTGTTTTATTCCAAGGTACAGAGCTGTCCATTCTGCATGGATCATTCCCAACTAAAGCAGCACCAGGTCAGCTCAGCTGAAATCGTCCATTCCATTCCTGCACTGCTCAGCTCATCCTGCATGGATCACTCCCACAAAGTCCCGAAACTCAAAGGAAGACAATTTGGGGTCACCCATGAAGTTCTTTTGGGAAAACTCCAGCAGAGACAGTGCTGAGTCCAGGGCAGCTCTTCCATGCTCTACAGCAGCCACGATTTTAAGGGGAAGTCTCAAAGTCAGAGAAAATCTGGGGAAATCCCTTTAACCACCACTTGTTTCCAACTCATTCTGGCCAGTTTTAGGAGGCAGAGATCCCATGAAAGTGGTCAAAAAAGTACTTTTCTCCAAGGATAGCTGAGGGACAGGGATCATAAGAGGTTGTGGTATCTCCAGCCCTGGAGGTCCCCAAAAATCCCCCTGTCTCAGCCCTCACCAACCTGCTCTGAGCAGGTGCTTGGACCTCCCAAGGCCCCTTGCAGTCACAACAGCTCCATAAATATGGAAATTCAGATCTGCTATCAGGGGGAAAATCTCTTTTGGCTTGTAGATGTGCAATCTGCTCTGCAGCTGGAGGTGAAATTCATCTTGTGGCAGAAGCCCAACAGAAAGAATCACAGATTAGCTCTGTCTTCTTTCAAATCAATGGAAAATAGCTGGGTTTAGCTCTGTTTATTAGATCTCCCCCATCACTGCTGCCTGAGATTGGCTGCCTCAGGCCATAATGACTGCAAGATTACCATTTTTTGAAAAGCACAAATAACACTCACACGCCAGCCCGAGACAGACCATGAATAAAGTTCCTGAAAAAAAAATTCTAAAATATTCTGTCTCTCTCAATCCAACAACCCTGGAAACGACATCATGGCACGGGCTTGTTGCTGTTTCTCTCACTGCTTCAAAAAGTTTTGCCTGTGGTTTTTTTTTGAGCTGGTGTTTGTGGGAACTTTCCTCAGGAAGCAGCTTGATCAATCCTATCAAATTCTCATTTCGTGGAATTCTGAGCTGCAGTATCCAAACAGGATGAGTTTGATATTCAAAACCCCTTTAATTTGGTCAGAGCAATGAACTTCTTTGAATGTTGCTGCCACAAACAATCTGAATTTTGGTCTCACTGTCAGGTGATATTTTGGTGGTTGGGATCAGCAGGAGAGCCAAGAGGGGCTGAGTATGGAGAGCAGGTTTTTCACTGTGCAAAGTTCATGATCCAAGTGAAAACAGCCACAAGAAAAGGCAGAAAATCTGATACCAACTGACTGACAGCTGATGCTGCTACAACAAAAACCAAGCTGTAAAAATCTCTGGATCAATAACAGGTTTTGGTGATGCTGAAGCAACTCAAGAATTTCAAGGATGGTCTCTGGCAACTGCTTTGAACACCAGGTGAGAGCAGTGAGGAGGAATCAGCACTGGGACAACAAAAATGCTGAGGATATAAAAAAATCCCTGATGAAAAACAATGTAGGTATTTGTTTGGATGAGTGATAAGCACCTGAATCCAAGAAAACTGCATTTTACACTCAGATTAGGGGGAGAACTCTGCTCAAATTTAATGTAGGGAAACAAGAAAGGAAACGGCCTCTGAGCACGTTTAAATCAAAGGAATGGGAGAATTTTGCAGTGCTTTTCCAAGAGAGGATCCCAGCAGACCCACTGAGCTCAGGAACTGCCTCCTGAAGGAAAAGCAGCCACAACTAAGGCAGCTCGCCCTAAAAACCTGCTCAGAATAACTCCAGGACCTGGGAAAATGAAAGCATGACACAGTGGAATTATCAGCACCAAACACATTGATCAGGAAGTTTAAAAAGTCACAGCATTGCTCTCAGTAAGGCAAAATCCACCAAATTCCTACAGCTGGCTGACACACGAGGCCAAATAATCCAAACGCAGACTCCTGCAAACCTTCCTAATTTGTAACTGGGTTTGGGGACCTCTGAAGATGACTCCCACAATTTCCTGGGCTCCTTTTTCCTGCACTCCTCATGGGTTCTGGTTATTCCCATGGCCATTTCCATCTCCCTCCCACAGGGCATCACTGAAGCCAGAGCTGTAATTCTGCGTTTCAGCCATCCCACAGCTATTTGGGGGATGTTCTGTCCTACAGATGGATCCTTTTCCACTTTAACTTTTATTTTTCCTTCCCATTCCAAGCGTTCCATTGTGCTGCACACCTGCATTTCTCCTGATATTCCCCTCTTTCCCTGAACAGACTTTTCAGCTGGTTTTGTGCATTCACTTTGTGTCACACACACCGTCCCTCTGCCACGGCCATTTCTTGTAGCAAAATCTGTGAATTCATCATTTTCCTGTAGGAAATTCCTGTGGAGGGTTATAAAAGGTCGGCCAACCCCTGCACCCATCCTGGAATTTGTCTTTTAGGATGGGATTCACCCCGGCAGTGTCCAAGGCCAGGCTGGATGGGGCTTGGAGCACCCTGGGAGAGTGGAAGGTGTCCCTGCCATGAAAATGAGCTTTAAGGTCCCTCCCAACCCAAACCACTCTGGATGTACAAAGACACCACAATTTAGACCCACAAATGTTCTGCTACAGACTTGTGTCACGCCCAAATAACACCTGACCACTGAGAGAAGAATTCCACCCTGCAGTTCTTTCAAAAAGCCACAAACACAACCATTTTATTTAAAATTCTCCTTCACTCCTCACAGCAACAGGTCCAGCTGGATAAATTCCATCTCTGTATTGATTCCCCAGCTGGCTGATAACATATGGAAATACTTGTAAATTTGCATTTTTGTATTTCACTTTATAAAGCATGAGAGCGTTGAGGATGAACTTGAAATAATCAATATTTTTTTTCTCCTTTTTCTCCCTCCAAGGTAAAAAAAGTGACTCTCAAAAGCTCCCACATCTTTCATCTGGGCAGCTACAGGATAAACATCCCTTTTGCTACTATAAAATCTGGAATTACCTCACAGGGACAACTCTCTCAGGCACAGAGTGGGATTTTTGGGGTTGTCCTGTGCAGGGCCAGGAATTCCTGCCAGCAGGAATTGTATTTATGGCATCTGCACCCTGAAATTTCCCATTAATTTTGTCTTCAAATTCTTTAAGCCTGGGCAAGAAGAGGAGTAAAACACTGCCAGAAAACTCAGTCACATAAAAAGAGGTTCACATGTCTGCAAACTTTTAATTGCATCAACTACTGCAGGAAAAAGACATCAAATGTCCCCTCAAAGCCTGGCATTAAAATCCTTGTTCTGTCAACCACTGGTAAAACTCCCACTTCAAAAATATCCCACATGCTGCATGGTACAAACACACAGAGCACTTTGCACTTGATTTTCCAATATAAAAGCACAGGTCTTGTAAGGATTTTCCAGTTTTTCATGAAGTTCTTTCAAATTTACAAGTAGCTGAAATAATCTCTTGTCAGTTCATGGCAACAATTCAAAGAAAAAAAATTCACTGATGTTTTCTGAATTTAAAAGGGTCATTTGCTGCTTTTTTAAAAGCCTTTAAGAAACCCCAATTTCTGCACATTTTCTAACAAAAGGAAGCCCAACCTCCACTATTATCCAATAGCTCATCTCACCTATACACCGAATTATTTTGTTTTGCTCAGCTGAGATCCCACTGAAAAACTCCTGCCTGCTCAGCCACAAAGAGATTCTCAAACCATCAGCGTTCTGCACATTATTTTAAACATGTAATTAATGAAAGTTTCTAAAAAATGCAGTGACAGGAGCAGCAGAAACTCTTCAGTTTCTGAAGAAGGAGGCTCATGGAAGCTGTTTGAGAGGCGCAATGAATACAGGCTGGGCTGGATTTGTTTCATGGGGCGTGTCCAGCTGCCAAGGAATTATTTGGAAGTGTAAAGTCAAAAATGCTGCACCTGTTCAGTGGAATTAGAGGGACGTGGGAGAAAAGGTATCAGTAGTTTTTGATTTATAGACAGCAAATGGAACAGTTTCAGCTACAGGGAAACTGCACTGAGTAAGGACAGGCAGAGATCCTGAGCTCTGGCACACAGGGAATGGCAATCCTTGAAAAAAGGCTCTGATTTCACACTGGGGCTCTTCTTCATTCCAAAACAATCTGATTTTCTTTCTGAAGAATTAAAAGATGGGTTGGGTAGGGAGGGACATTCAAGATCAACTCATTCCACTCCATCCACAGGTAGGGCCACCTGCCACTGTCCCAGGCTGCTCCAGCCCCAGTGTCCAGCCTGGCCTGGGGCACTGCAGGGATGCAGGGGCAGCCCCAGCTGCTCTGGCAATTCCAGCCCAGCCAGGAATTCCTCATGGCCAAGATCCCATCCATGGCTGCCCTCTGGCACTGGCAGCCATTCCCTGGGTGCTGTCCCTGCAGGCCTTGTCCCCAGTCCCTCTGCAGCGACCCTGGAGCCCCTGCAGGCCCTGCAATGTGCTGGAAGCTCTCCCTGGAGCCTTCCCTTCTCCAGGGGAACATTCCCAGCTCTCCCAGGCTGGCTCCAGCCCTGGAGCAGCTCCATGGGTTCCTCTGGGCTCTCCAGCAGCTCCAGGTGCTGCTGCTGTGTCCCCAGGGCTGGAACAGCCCTGCAGGTGGGGTCTCACCTGAGAGGGACTGAATTCCCTCCCCTCTTCCTCTTACAAAGCAATCCAGAGCTTCCAAAAAGGGCTTTTTTTGGTGTCTTGTGTCCTCTTCCAGCTTTACCTGCTGAATGCAAAGCTCTAGAAACCGAAAACCAGCAGGAGACGGGAATGAGAAAAAGAGGGAAAATCTTCCTGTTATTGTTGCAATCCCAAAAAGCCACACGCACATCTAGCCCCAGCCTCTGCTGCAAATACCACAGAGTAGGGTTTGCTGAACGCCAGTGCATGAGTTATTTCAGTATAACCCAGAACAGCCCCTAATATTTCAGTTTTGTAAGCTGCCATTTTGGCTGTTTCACTGCACTGCACAGCAAATCCACGTGAAACAGGAGCTGCCCCATCTGAAAAACAACAATTCCTCGTCTTAAAAGCTGGAATCTGATCCAAAAAGGGAAGGAGGACGCACACATGGCAGACAAGGAGTGCCAGAAATGAGTAAATAACCATTCAAAATCACGCCCTCACAAGTTGCTGAATAAAATGGGTACAGGAGAAGATTGCACATTTTAACTGCTGTCTCTGATCATGAATTGGGTGCTGCCTCCTTGGACAGAATTTGTCAGAGAATTCACTCAATATCTGGATGGTTCCACTGCTCTTCTCTTGCCTGCTGGAAGTGAGGCAGTGACAAAATGGTGAATTTCCCAAGGCTGAAACAGAAGCAGCTCCAGTGAGGCCCTGGGATGGAATTCCCAGAGAAGTGTGACAGCCCCTGGGTCCTGGAAATGTCCAAGGCCAGGCTGGACAAGGCTTGGAGCACCCTGGGATGCTGGAAGTGTTGGAACTGGATGAGCTTTAAGGTCTTTTCCAACCCAAACCATTCTGATTCCACGATTCTCTGAACTCCTGAAATCCACAGGAAGCTTGGCATGAACAGATATCAGAGCTGGCATGGACCAAAAATTATCTGCAGTGCTTTTAAAAACACATATGGTAGCAAACAACAGAAAATATTCAGCATTATTGTCCCAGTCTGTGGGAAACAGAGAATATCTTCTTTGGGATTTAAGCTGACAAATAAATAGACAATTTTTGTTGCAGGAAAAAAATCTCTGAACTGGATTAGAGTGGTACCAGCTATGAAAAAGGTAAGACATTGAAACCAATCATAACTCTCTTCTGAGAATCAGACAAATGTTGGAACTCCTCTGCTAGGGTTCATTTGGATTTCTAGTGTGGGAACCCAGGACTCTCCTCTGGGTGTCCTGGATGGCCAGAGCTGCTGGCAGGGGGCTCTGAGACCCTGGCATGCAGCCAAAGACACACGTGGGGTTTGGATCTTAGCCCGTGGAGCAAGTTACTAACTCTGTATGAAGAATTACAAGCCACACACACAAGTTTAGATATTGTAGTAGAAGTAGTCACGAAGTGAAAGGAAGGATTTTTGAGTGCTGCACAGGGGGGTTTTAAGCCTTGTATGCAGGGGTCCAGGTTTTGTACATGGGGGTCAGGGGTTCTAAGATGGAGGGATTTGGGTATGCCCTGTCCTCCTTCTTTCTCCTTCCCAGCCTCCATGTCTTTGGTGATGTTGGCACTCACAGATTGGTTTAGAGTAGAAAGTCACCATTCAGTATAGATAGTTATCTCTAATTTATTGGGTGTAACACGTAATATATGATATAAAAGATGGCAGCAGCCCCCTGGGAGGGCAGAGTGCCTTTGTCTGAGCTGCTGAACGGGCCACAGCAGCTCAGGGAGAAGAATCTTTTAGATAACCAACAATAAACAACCTTGAGACCGGACAACAGAGGACTACTGAGTCTTTCTTCGAAGGCACGGGTTGGAGCAGAGACTTTTCCATCTTTCGGGGTCACCCCAATCCGGGGGTGAAACCCCACAACTGACGCCCAACGTGAGGCACGAGACCCCACAACTGGCATCTGCTGGGGGGGGGGCTGGAAACCCGACATTCTAGGGCTCATTTGGATTTGCTTCCTAATTACCACAGCTCTGCTTTGCTGTTTCCCTGTGCACAAATTCCCTGAGGGATTCTGGCCTGCAAAAGGGTTAAACTCCCAGACATGGGGGAAAAAACAAACCAAGATTTCTAAAGTGGCAGGAGACCATCTCCTGATTTCAAACACACGATTCTCCTCCTCTATTTCAAAAGGCAAGGCCTTTGTAGGCCCAGCAATATGCATGTGAATAGATGTGCATTGAAAAGTCTCAGCTCTCAGGTATGAAAATGCTTTTTGGTTCCAAAGGAGTGAGATCTGGGACTTTCATTTCCCCCTGAAGGGGCTGAACATGCCACCAGCAGCAGCATTTCTGAATTTAAAAGGGTCATTTCTGTCCCCAGCCCCAGCTCTGAGGGTTCAGCCACTTCTGCTGTGCCAAGTTGCCAATTAAAACCAAGACCAACAACGAGCCCAGCTGAGCACAGCTGGGCCTGTTTCACACTGAGCTGACACAGAACCCACCAAGAGGGTGGAAAAAAGTTCAATCAGAATAAAAAATAAAAGAAAAGAACCTTCCACCTTGCAAGGATTAGTGTAAAAATGGCACATTATTTTTCCAGGAGGATCTCACAAACACAGGAACTTGATGCCATCTCACCTCTCCTGAAGGAATGGGGGGTCAGAGATTTTAAAGGAAATTTGCCCAAGACCAAATGGTTTTGCTCTTTAAAGCAAAAATTTGGCTGCAAAGAAGTTGTCACTAGGCTCGGCCCCAAGTCCATTACTGATTTTCTCTCTTCTCTCCTGTTTTCTGCCATTTTCTTCCTACAACTCCCTCTGATCATCTTTAGAGTTCCTTCTCTCCGTTTTAAATTCTTTGTTTCAGTTTTGAGGGATTTTTACAGAACACAGAAAAATACAGATTTTTGCTTTTTGTAGCAAATTCTCAGGGCAGAAGAAAAACCTTTACTTAAACTTTCATTCCTGTGGCCAAGCCTGGCCAAAGGTGGGATCTGTGTCCCAAATAATGTCAGAAAGAGCTGGTGCAGCTCTCTCCTCTCTGCACCAAAATCCCAGGATTTTGGGTCAGCTCTCACTGTGGCCAGACTCTCCCGGATTTTAAGGATGGTGCCACTGGACACAGCCACTCCTGGGCAGGGCTTGACCTCCTGCACATGCAAAGCACAACAAAATGAGGTGAAAATATGATAAACCCAGAGCAGGATGTGCTGCAGAGCCCAGATTTCTTCAGGCATTGTAAAAGCTGCATCCTCTACACAAAGCTCTCCCCAAACCCAGCATCCTCTCTGCTTACATTACAGAAAAAAAATAAAAAAATAAAAATTAAAAAAAAAATTAAAAATTAAATCTCTTTTTTTTTTCCTGTAACAAAGCAGTGAACCAGCAAAATTCATCTGGAAAAAGCTGGGTCTAAGTCACAGCTTATTGTCCATAAACCTAAATCAACTTCCCAAAAATCCAGATGTCAGTGGTCCATCTGCAGCTCCTCTGGCTGCACAGATCCCTCTCTCCCACTGAAGGGCGAGCTATTAATAAATTGTTTTTCAACTTAGATTGGATTGATCATTTATTTTCAAAATCCCTTTTCCCATCATTTACTCATTACCCGCCTCCTCTTGATGTAAGAGGACATTTATTGCCTTCTGCATTTATTGTGCTGGCAAACAGAAACTCTGAGCAGCATTTCCTGGGGATTCTCTAATTTATCTATCAGTTATGGGACTGGACTATTTTTAGGGGCAGGAAAAATTAAAATATCACTCAGAGTGACAGCAGGGAAAATGAAGGCAGTGAGTCTTCCTGTAATAAAGGAAGTGTTCCTATGATTCCATGGTTTCAGCCATTGGCCTTGCAGGATTATTTACACTAAAAAATAAAGGCATAATATCTCATAAACATTACTGCTTTCTAATGAGAATAATTACTAACTAATGCTTAGGCAAAAAGGGACTGTTTTCTTCTAATCATAAAATCATTTAAGGTTGGAAAACCCCTCTGAGGTCACAGAGTCCAATCATTCCCAGCCCTGCCAAGGCCACCACTGCCCATGTTCCCAAGTGCCACATCACAGGGCTTTGAAATCCCTGCAGGGATGGGGACTCCCCCTGTGCCAGGGTGGGCAGCCCTTTCGATGAAGGAATTTTCTCAAAATCCCCCCTGAGGCTCCCCTGGCCCAGCCTGAGGCCGTTCCCTCTCCTCCTGTCCCTGTTCCCTGCAGCACAGACCGACCCCCCCAGCTGTCCCCTCCTGGCAGGGATTGTGCAGAGCCACAAGGTCCCCCTGAGCCTCCTCTGCTCCAGGCTGAGCCCCTGCCCAGCTCCCTCAGCCTCTCCTGGCTCTCCAGACCCTCCCCAGCTCCATTCCCTGTTCCCTCTCCAGCCCCTCCAGCTCCTTCCTGAACTGAGGAGCTCACAAGTGACCCCAAGATTCCAGGGGGTCCCTCAACAGTGCCAGATCAGGGGACAGGCCCTTCCCTAATCCTGCTGGCTGCTCCATTCCTGCTAAAATCCAGGTGCCAGCGGCCCCTTGTCCCCCTGGGCACACCTGGGGATGTCCAGCTGCTGTCATCAGCACCCCAGGGACATTTTTCCAGGCTGAGCCCCTTCCCAGCTCCCTCAGCCCCTCCTGGTTCTCCCCACCCTTCCCAGCTCCGTTCCCTGTCACCATCATCTTTTCTGAAAAATCCCCTCACCCAGGATTTCTCTCCTGGGAAGCTGAGCAGCCTCCGAGGAAAAGGAAAACAATATTATCTGATTTGCTTCTCCTGTGTTTTGCTGCTTTGGAATGTGGTTGGAGATTGTTTATCCAACAGGTGATTGTTTCATTGATGTCATGGGAATTGTTTTTACTTATTGGCCAAGCAGGGTCAGGCTGTGTCAGACTCTGAAGAGAGAGTCACGAGTTTTCATCATTTTATTTTTAGCCTTCTGTCTGTATCCTTTCTGTATTCTTTAGTATAGTTTAGTACAACATTCTTTAATATAATATAATATCATAAAATAATAAATGAGCCTTCTGAGAACATGGAGTCAGATTCATCATTTCCTTCCTCTGACAGGGACCCCAGAAAACGCCACAGCTCCCTTCCCTGGACCCTCTCCAGCCCCTCTGATTTGAGGTCCCTCAGCAGGGCCAGCTCAGGGGAATGGTCACTTCAATTCAGAGTTGTAATCATTGCTAATTATGTTACCTCAACTAAGAAACCCTCCCTGAGGGTTGCTTTAATCCAACATTAACTTAGCACAGTATTTGTTCCCAAACTTCAGCTTGTGATGGGAAGATGGTGGGAGGAGGGAACAGACCTGGGTGAAGCAAAAGCTGCTTATTCATTAACTCCCCATATGTTAAAACATTTTGCCATATCCTATGTAAAGTGATAAACACAGCTTTTAACATTCAAAAAATTCCTTCAGTTTGGTTCTTTTTGCCTATTTAAAACATTTCCCTCTTGTGACAGCTTTTTTTTTGCTCTAAGAAGGAGAAGGGGGAAAAGCTCAGATGAAGTTACACTCAAAAAAACCCCACAATCACCAGGGGGGCTGAGGAAATGCTGGAATTTTGACTCCAAAAGTGACAGGTGCTGGATAAACTTGGCTTCACTGGGATTTCACCATCCCAGGCTGCTCCAGCCCCAGTGTCCAGCCTGGCCTGGGGCACTGCAGGGATGCAGGGGCAGCCCCAGCTGCTCTGGCAATCCCAGCCCAGCCAGGAATTCCTCATGGCCAAGATCCCATCCATGGCTGCCCTCTGGCACTGGCAGCCATTCCCTGTGTGCTGTCCCTGCAGGCCTTGTCCCCAGTCCCTCTGCAGCGACCCTGGAGCCCCTGCAGGCCCTGCAATGTGCTGGAAGCTCTCCCTGGAGCCTTCCCTTCTCCAGGCTGGGCATTCCCAGCTCTCCCAGCCTGGCTCCAGCCCTCTGAATCAATTTGTGACCTTTTCCACTCAAACTTCTCGACTCGACTTTTCTTAATTTTTATAAAATTTATAAACCCAGATGGTTTGGAGCACCCTGGGACAGTGGAAGGTGTCCCTGCACATGGCAGGGGGTGGAGCTGGATGAGCTTTTAGGCGCCTTCCAACCCAAATTAATCTGTGATTCTATAAACACAAGGGCTCTGAGTTATCCGTTTCCATCCAGATACCATCACCCCTTGGACTTGTGCTAATTCTTCCAAAATAAAAACATGGAACAAAGTCATCTTTTCCCTTGGAAAAGGGAAAAGATATATTTTGTATAACTACAAAATAATCAGAAGTCTTTCTAAACCTTCCTTTTTTTGCACATGCTGGAGAAATAAAAACCTGCAACAACCTGTATGAAACTGTGATTCCACATTAAAATGATCAGGTGTCTTAGAGCACAGCAGGAAAAATCCTGGAGTATTGGTTATCGTGGGGTTTTTTGTTCTCTATAAAGACACACATACATAATGCAAAATAATCTATATACAAACATTTAGGGAAACGTCAATAGCTGCTATTCAGCATGGAACAACTCCTCATTTTGTTATTAAGCAGCATTTCAGCCTTGCTATTGATTGGATATGTGATAGTGAAAGATGAGACTGGAGCAGGTATTTTTCATGGCAAACATGAAAACTCTGCATTTTTGGTGCACTTGGGGGGAAAACGCACGGCTGAGGTGTGTGTTTAATAATAAACATCTCAGCTACTTAGTCAGAAAGGGTAAACAGAAGATTATGAGGAGGAAAAAAATGAAATCAAGGCTGAGCCCCAATTGTTCAGAAGAATGATTGTGGCTGGGCAAGATATGGAGGCAGAGCATTAAATACAACACTCCAGCCCGGGCTGTCAATCAGGTGGAGGTTTCAGATATTGTAATTGGTAGCAAGTTTCCTAATCTCAACCTGCCAGGCAAGAAGCAATTCAACAAAAAGCTCTGTCCCCCAAACAGAATGAAATCTGAAAAGAGGAATTTTCTAATGTTGGCAAGATCACTGGGTGGGTTGACAGCTTTATTATGCTAAACTGACAAAAAACATGACGCTCTGGTCAGTGCTAAAATGGGTGGTTTTTCAGGAGCAATGTGGAAACACAAAGCACTGGGAAAGTCTGATGAACTCCTACTTTTATCTCCCTGGTGCAGCACATGAGCTGAGACATAGAAAAGTCTCTTGGCCCAAGTACAAAATGAGAAATTAATATATCTTGATTTTCTGCTTAGGTCTCCCACCGCAGCGATTTGGGAGAGCTGCAAGAAGCCACTGTGGCAGCTGAATATCAATTTAAAAAGGAAAAGGCCCCACTAACTTCACAGAAATAACACAATTCATTAACAATGAGATGATATGGCAGTCAGTGGAATTCATCACACGGAAGCTGTAATGTATTTTATTGCTTCTATTGGAAAAGTGCTTGGAAATAGAGTTAAAGTATTGACTCTGTGTGTGTGGGTGCATATATACATTTATTTATTTGATACAGAAAGGGAAATAGAGCCAGGCAAACAGAAACAGGACACAAACACTGAGAGCATCTCAAAAATAGGAGCAGAGTGGGAATGATGGAACTATTTCCTTTCAAACCACGGATATTTAGGGAATATTGGAGTAATTCCATGCCTTCATGAGAACAAGAACACCAGGTTTGTTGAGCTGTCCCTGCCTCTTCCCTAAGTGCTCATCAGCCAAAATAATTTCCTACTTGGCTGGATCCAGCCTCAAGTCTCCAAACATGCACCTACATCCCTGCTAGTTGGCTTTGGAACGTGTGAAGGAATGCACACAAATGAGGGGAGAGTAAATATGTTTGCTCTGGCAAATACAGACTTCTAAACACTCTGAGAGGTGAGAGCAGAATCATCCTCTGCTCGTGGAATTCTCCCTGCGACAGCCACGTGAGGTCACAAAGAGTAAACACACTGATAACCGAACACAAATAGAAACAAAAAAACCCCTTTAAATTGCTAAATTGCCTTGTAGGGAATGAAAATGTTTGTGGTTATTATCCTGCTTTGTACCAGTCCCACCTCTGTTATCTACATCTTGCAAACTCCACTTTACAGAAAGCCCAGCAAACAGCTTCTGATTACTGAGTTGTTGAGGTCTGAAAAGGTAAACAAGGCTCTGAAGCAACTGAACAAATGTGGGGCTGGCATTGCTGGCACCTGAGCACTTGTGCTGCTGAGAAACTCCCACAAAAGCCAATTCCTGGCTGGGAAGCTGCAGATGAGCTCCTCAGCTCAGCACTGGGGCTATCACTGCAGAGCATGCTGGGCCATCCTAAGCCTTGAACAGAAAAAGGAAGAGATCATTAAGTTATAATTTCCCCACACAATTGGTATAAGCATTTCCTACCAACAGGATTAGGATGAATACAAGATCCCAGAATAAAGCTGCTCAGCAGTGAGGATGGCAGTTTAGTGTCTAGTAAATTTGATTTCTCTGAAAATCCTGACACATCATAATAGCAAAATCCTATTTACTGTAGCAAGCAGGATGGATAATACCATTTAACACCTGGGATAGAATGTGCCATCAGCTCAGAGCTTTGTGCTCTGTGTGCTCATCTTACCTTAAGGTTAATGCTCCTTGACAGCCTCCATGGAAAGCAGAATCCCCAAATTAAGTGCCGAGCTTGGGATTTGCAAATCCTTCCTCAACGTTTAAGGCAGGGGAAAAACGGGTGCAGGGAAGTGGATCAACATTTCCTGAACTCCATGTCTGCATTGCCAGGCTGGGGTGTGGCACGGAGCCCTCTGTGGAGCAGCAATGTCCCCACACCAAGGCCACCAGAGCCCAGCACAAGGCTATGTGGGGGCTGTGGAATGGGCCAAGAACTGTCAGAGCAGTGAGTCCTGGGCTGTTAAACGTGTGCTGAATCCAAGGTAACACTGAACCCTCCCAATTCCCACAGAACGGCAGAATTGTGGAATTGTTTAGGTTGGAAAAGCCCTCTGAGATCATCGAGGCCAACACTGAGCCCCATGTCCCCAAGTGTCACATCTTCAAGTTGTTTAAATCCCTGCAGGGATGGGGACTCCCCTTCTGCCAGGGCTGGAGGGCCCTTTTAGGGAAGGAATTTTCCCAATTTCCAAACCTCCCCTGGCCCAGCCTGAGGCCGTTCCCTCTCCTCCTGTCCCTGTTCCCTGCAGCACAGCCCGAGCCCCCCGGCTGTCCCCTCCTGGCAGGGACTTGTGCAGAGCCACAAGGTCCCCCCTGAGCCTCCTCTGCTCCAGGCTCAGCCCCTGCCCAGCTCCCTCAGCCTCTCCTTGCTCTCCAGACCCTCCCCAGCTCCATTCCCTGTTCCCTCTCCAGCCCCTCCAGCTCCTTCCTGAACTGAGGAGCTCAGAAGTGACCCCAAGATTCCAGGGGGTCCCTCAGCAGTGCCAGCTCAGGGGACAGGCCCTTCCCTAATCCTGCTGGCTGCTCCATTCCTGCTGAAATCCAGGTGCCAGCGGCCCCTTGTCCCCCTGGGCACACCTGGGGATGTCCAGCTGCTGTCACCAGCACCCCCAGGGACATTTCTCCAGGCTGAGCCCCTTCCCAGCTCACTGAGCCACCCCTCAGATTCCGGCTCCAGGACAATCCTATTGCCTGACCCCACAAGCACCTTCACACCAAACTGCTCAACACTTAGGAGTATTTCTAGGAGCACAGAAATTTGGCTCCAGTGGAAAATATGATGATTAATATGGGGATCCATATCTTGCTCATTCACAGTGATAAACTAAGTAGTTGTGTCATCCAGCAGGGCATTAAAATTAATTTCCTTCTGCTCCCATGACTTGGGGCAGGATTCTCCTAATGATGCATATTAGCATTAGGAAGCAGTGCAACATGAAAATAGCTGGGTTTGCTGGAGGAAATTGGAACTGGGGAGTCCCAGCAGTCTCAGAGACAGAGCAGGAGCACACACAGCTCACTGAGTGCCTGTGTGATGCCAAAACTACAGCAAGAAGCAGGAGAGGGTCATGCGCCCTTCATAAAAAAATGTTGTAAAGCAAAAGCAAAGGGGTGAAGGGAAACTGGGATGTCAGCTGCTGTGCATGGAAATTGTGTGCAAGTGTTGATGGGGAATGGAAGCTGCACACCAAAGGGACACTGGAGATGCAGAGCTGGTCAGGAATAAAATCTAAGGACACTGGAGCTTGGGACTGGCACTGAAACCAGGCAAAAACACTGCACCTCTCCACTGGAATTAGAGGGACAAGAGAGTGAAGATATCAACAGTTTTCCCTATAAACACCAGAAATGGAACAGCTTCAGCTACAGGGAAGTGCATGAGTAAGGACAGGCAGAGATCCTGAGCATGTGGCACACAGGGTAGGAATTAGGAATGGCCTTCCTGGAAAAAGGGCTCTGATTTCACACTGGGGCTCTTCTTCATTCCAAAACAAATTTATTTTCTCCTTAGAGTGTCACAGAATGGCTTGGGTTAGAAAAGACCACCAGGATCACCCAGTGCCACCCCTGCCATGGCAGGGCCACCTCCCAGTGTCCCAGGCAGGAATTCCTCATGGCCAAGATCCCATCCATGGCTGCCCTCTGGCACTGGCAGCCATTCCCTGTGTGCTGTCCCTGCAGGCCTTGTCCCCAGTCCCTCTGCAGCGACCCTGGAGCCCCTGCAGGCCCTGCAATGTGCTGGAAGCTCTCCCTGCAGCCTTCCCTTCTCCAGGGGAACATTCCCAGCTCTCCCAGGCTGGCTCCAGCCCTGGAGCAGCTCCATGGATTGCTCTGGACTCTCCAGCAGCTCCAGGTGCTGCTGCAGTTGTCCCCAGGGCTGGGGCAGGTGGGGTCTCACCTGAGTGGGGCACAGGGACAGAATCCACCCCCGCCATGCTGCCCACAGGGGTTTCTGGGTCCCAATGCCCATGGCCAGGGCACGTCCAGCTTCTCCTTCACCAAAATCCCCAAGTCCTTCCCCCAGGGCTGCTCTCCATCCTTTTCTCCCCTCAGCCTGGAATTGTGCTTGGACTGCCCTTCCCCCCCGTGCAGGACCATGCACTTATGAGCAAACCATTAACACAGCGTGGGCACAAAAACTCAGTGCCTTCAGCACTGTTTCACCTCTGGGTTTTGCTGCAGTCAAGAACCACCTTCCTGCTGTGGGTGGACAATGAAAACAGTGACAAATTCCCTTCCAAGCTGCACGGGTGAGCACCTAAATCACAGCTGCACAGCCCAGTCAGAGGCAGAGCAAGGCAAGGTTGTTCTTTAAGTGCTTTGTTCAACTCTCTGCTATTGCTCTGCTGCTGTGGAGCATGTAATAACTAATAGCTTATGTGCTATCTTTGACCTAGAAACACTGGCAGCTGGTCGGGGAATTGCTGGGTTTTGGGGAAGTATCAAAAGGTTTTTAGCACATAAACCAAATTTATGAACAGTTATTCCCCCTGAGAATAGAATTGTTGATGTTTTACTATCACAGCTGTCACTTGTGCACAGTTATTTTGTCCTGTATTAATACCCTGTAAGGGTTGAGCATCTTCCCTCAGTCACTGAAATATTTTATAATTGACAGGCTTCATCTGGCACTGAATATGGATAATTTTCTCCATAAGGAGCACACTGTGCTGACACTAATCTGTTCTGTTGTCATCTCCCTTTATTATCATTGTTTTTTCAGCAGCACTGAAGAACACAAATACGAAGCTTCTAATTGAAAAGGCTAAATAATCAAAAAGCCAATTAATCATCGAGATGAGCTCTGACACTCCATGATGCAACAGCCAGAAATACCACCTAGGCATAACTGGAGTGTTTTTAAAGTGTGCTTATTTGATGTGGGAATGATCTGAGATTGTAATTAGCATTCTTTGTCACAGGTGACAGACTTGGATTGAACATTTCTTCATGCTGACATCAATTCTCTGAGCTCCACTTGCTCCCACCCCACCTCCTGTTCCAAAATTCCCTCTGCTGAGCGGCCCATGCTCTGTCTCTGTGCTCCTTCCACTGAAATCAGGACAGATTCAGGAATAGAACCCAGCCTCTTTCCATGTTCTGTCATCTCCAGACCTATTTCCATCCCAATTTTGAAAATCCCCAGCACAGAAGCTCCCAGGTGACCCCATGAGGGAAGGTGGGATTGCAGGAGCTGTGACCCCTCTGCTTGTCCAGGTTTTCACTCTGAAATCTCCACCTCTCTGAAGGAATTCCAAGTCAGATTTGGAACACAGAACTTGCTCCTCTCTGAGCTGGAACAGCACTTTTTTTGTGTAGGAGAGAGATGAAAATTTACCTTGATGACAAAGTGGATGACAACTTGGAAAAGCAGAGGCTTTTACCTGAGAAAAAGGAGTCAGAATGAAAAGAGAAGGCTTGGTACCACAGAAACTCCACTCTGCATGCAGAGCAATCATCACCCATGGTATAAAACAAGAATTCAGGGATTTCCAAACCAAGCAGAGAAACCAAGAGATGGCAGAATTTCCTGTTTCACATCCCCTGGGGGTGGCACTCCAGCAGAACTCAAATGAAGTGATTTAAAGTTCATGATCTCCCTTGCACAGCACAAAAATGTATTTACACACACTGGAGTCTTCAGTAACAGGAGCAAGTGAAGCCACTGTGCCAGTGACCTACAGGAATGTGAAAAACGACCAAGAAAAACATCTAAAAAGATGTGAAAGGTAAAAAAAGGTGAAAGAAAAAGCTGTCAAGAGCACAGCTAGAACCACCCCAGAAAATTCCAGTTTGGATAAAATCCCACTGAAGCTTTTTCCTCTAACACCAAGTCAGTCACTGGAGAAAAAGGAAAGTGTCCTGTGGAGTTTTTTGGTGAAGAATCTTAATTTTTAATTAAAATATATTAAATAATTTTAAGCTATATTTAAATAATGCACGGATTTGGAACCATTAAACTGATTTCCCCTCATCCTTTCAAGCTCTTTTTCATTGCCAAGAACATGGGACTTCATTAACGTCATCTTCACAAAGGGAGGACAAAACACCGACACGGTATCGGATGCACCCTTGATTTAAAATATTCATTAAGACCAATTACACACACTGATAATTTATGCAACACGTTCTTCCTCCTAATCCAGAAAAACAAGGGGTTTTCTTCTGGCCTGCTAAGCTGCATCAATGAATATGTATCTTGTTAATAATTTTCACAACCAGCTAACACACAAAAAAAAAAAAAAAAAATCCGAATTAATCACCAATATATAGCTCAGGAAGAAGGCAGAGGGGTAAAGGAGGCAAATGTATTCAGGCTGGAGGTTACAACCAACCTGGGAGCCAGGAAACGATGACAGCAGTAATTATTTGAAATTAACATCCTATAAAATAATACCCTGTAAAGAATAGGAATGTTAACAGCAATATGTTAAGCCACTGTAAGCAAGTCCCACAGCTTCCCAAGCTGCTCTCTACAGTTTAATTTCAAGTCTGTGATGAGATAAAGACACAGAAGTGCCTTTTAAACGTGGTATAAACTTGGAATTAAAATTAAACTCTCCATGTACTGATGGAGGAATCACTAATTCCACCCACTGAAAGCAGAAATTCGCTATGTCCCTTCACACTTCACTTTTTTTTTTTGTTGTTATTTTAATTGAAATTATTTTACTTGGTGACACTTCTTCATTTCCACTGGCTCTTCATCAGCCTTGGTATAAAATAACCTCATTATTTCATTTTTCTGTCTGTAATTACCGTGACAGATGAAATCCCACGGCGAATGTGAGAACTTTGTTAGGAAAGAAAACAAATATTCTCCCATCAAACCTTCCACCTTGTCAATATTAAGCCAGGAACAGCAGCAGCAATACAAAAATAACCCCTCTAGCCAGAATTTCAATTTTTATCTCCTTTAAAAACTCATCTTGTAAATATAACCAGGAGAAGAAATGAATAGAAAGGGGAAAAAAGGGGGGAAAATGTTCATTAAAAGGGGGAAAAAAAGGTTTTACCCTCTCTTCCAGCCGAGCCAGCTGCTCTTTGTAGTAGGCATCATGTTTCTTCAGCTCCCTGTCCTTCTCTTCCAGCTGCCTGGCCTAAAAAAAAAGGAACAGAATAATAAAAATAGTGAATCAAGGGTATTATCCATGGTTCTGGGCTTTTTCCTCCCTTCCTCAACAGCTCTGCCCGAGTTTGCCCAAATGGATTTGGAACCATCACCAGAATGCACCAGGCTGGGATTTATCTTTGGTTTTAATTTGAATTAACTTGGCAAATCACTTCTGAACTTAGGAAAACCTAATTCTCAACAAGTGGGTATTTGGGAAGAACAAAATCCTTCTATATATTTGTTAAAAAGTGCATCCAAAACTCTCCTGTTCTGTTTAATTAGGAATCACTCCTCTGGAAACTCCCAGATGGGTTGAAGTATTCACTAAGCTGAAAAACATGACCATGGGATCACTCCCATGTCCAACAAGCTAAAATAATACAGAATAATTTAAAATATTTATCTTTTCAATCCCAGTATGACCCGAGTGTTCTTTTAAGAGATACTGCTCCCAGCAAATTGATGTTTTTGGCTTTTCATCTGCAGTATTTCCCATTTTCTAGGATTAAGGGGACTCATTAAAAATTAGAAAATACATTTAAAAAGCACACATGCACAGAGGAATTTATTAAAAATATATAAAGCTCTAAGTCCTGCAGTGTAAATAGCAGACAAGTGATTTTTAACAAGCTATGAAGGACTGAACACCTAAATTATCGATGCAAATACTTTCCAGGTTCAGCATTTTTTAATAAAATACCTTTAGTGATTAATAATTATCTAATAAAGGTCATTACAACAATTACACCACATATTGTACAGATACAAGACTCAATCCTCTTTGTCAAGATGAATTTTTTGGGTTTTTTAGCAAGCACCCTAGGAATACACTAAAAAAGCTTGGATTTTGTTTCCTCATTCAACTCCTTACCTTTGTTTCTATGTCCTGAAGCATGTAAAAAATGTTAAAATTCAAATTAAATTTATTATATAACGCTGAACAGAAAGAATGCAAAAAAACCCCCAAAAAACCCCACACATGCATGTCAGGTGTATCTGGAAAAATGCAGAAAACCACTTGGAAATTGTTGGGATTTTTTTGTGCAGCTTCTTCAAGAATACCCCAAAAAGCCTTATTTTGGATGAATCAAACTCTGTCCTCTGCCAGCCTCTTCCCCAGATCTCCATGCCCTGTCCCCCAGCATTTAAATCAGCCTTGCCTCATTAATGACAGCTTTTCCAGAGCTCATTCCATGAATTATTCCACAGCCAAATTCCCTTGTTTTTTTATTGGTCACGGTTTGTTTCTCCTTGCAGATAATCCCTGATGCTGTCCCAGACCCAGTGCTTGCAGAACCCCTAAAATTCACGGCAGCTTTTGTGGTCCCCCCCAAACCACCCTCCCCAAAATATGGATTCATGGAATGGTTTGGGTTGGAAGGGAACTGAAAAATCATCTCATTCCAACCCCAACACCTTCCACTGTCCCAGGGTGCTGCAAGTCCTGTCCAACATGGCCTTGGACACTTCCAGGGATCCAGGGACAGCCACAGCTGCTCTGGAAATGTAACAGAACACCTCATATTCCATAGCTCACGTTCCAGATCTCACATTCCAGATCTAATATTCCAGATTTAATATTCCACCTCTAACATTCCATATCTCATATTCCAGATCTTATATTCCAGATCTCACATTCTAGATCTCACATTCCAGATCTCATATTCCATATCTTATATTCCATATCTCACATTCCCGCTCTCACATTCCAGATCTAACATTCCAGATCTAATATTCCACCTCTAACATTCCATATCTCATATTCCAGATCTTATATTCCATAGCTCACATTCCAGATCTCATATTCCAGATCTAACATTCCAGATCTCACATTCTAGATCTCATATTCCAGATCTAGTATTCCAGATTTAATATTCCACCTCTAACATTCCATATCTCATATTCCAGATCTCACATTCCAGATCTAATATTCCACCTCTAACATTACATATCTCATATTCCAGATCTCACATTCCAGGTCTAACATTCCGTATCTCATAGTCCAAATCTCACATTCCAGATCTAACATTCCATATCTCATATTTCATATTCCAGATCTAACATTCCATATCTAATACTCTGTATCTTACATTCCATATCAAATACTCCATATCTCACATTTCAGATCTCATAGTCCATATCTCATATTCCAGATCTAACATTATCTCATATTCCATATTTCAGATCTAACATTCCATATCTCATATTCCATATCTAATACTCCAGATCTCATATTCCGTATCTTACATTCCGTATCAAATATTCCATATCTCATATTCCAGATCTAACATTCCAGATCTCATATTTCATATCTTACATTCCGCATCAAATATTCCATATCTCATATTCCATATCACATATTCCAGATCTCACATTCCAGATCTATCATTCCAGATCTCACATTCCAGATCTAACATTCCAGATCTCATATTTCATATCTCATATTCCAGATCCAACATTCCGTATCATATTCCATTATCTCATATTCCATATCTAATACTCCAGATCTCATATTCCATATCTGCAAGGCATCTTCATGGGTACCCAATGCAAATATTCCGTATGTAACCATCCCATGAACCCCAAAGCACACAAGATCTCCAGAACATTCCTGCTGTGCAAAACAGGCCGGTGGCAACGAAAAGATATATTCGATATTCCATAAAGCCCAGGAGAACTCGGTTAAGGTTTAGTTCTTCCAATCCAACCGTGTTCCCCATGAGTCCATCCATGAGCTGGAACTAAAACTGACTTTGGAAAGGCAACGGGATGGAATAAATCCCAGGGAAGAACCTCCTGACTGAATTCGCTCACCCCACTTCTGACCGTTCACGAGGGCACAGCTTTGCAGGGTGTAAAGCACAACAAGGAGAGACAAAACCCATCCTTATCCTCCAGGATTTAAGCTGAGCTTAATCGTTTTCCTCTGTCTTGCTGTGATCAGGGAACACAGTAACATTTATTCCAAGGCTATCCCTCTGAATGGAAGATTTTGCTCAGGAAATTTGATTTACTTGGCAAGTCGGTTCATTTTTTGGGTTGATTTTTGGGCTCGGTTCACTGTGACCCCTCAAAACAATTAATCATCAAACCAGCTGGATTTTACTGCTCTGCAGTGACACTGCTCACTGTGCTGATCTGCCACTGATAAAGGAGAAATATTGTGTATAAAATACTAAATAATCTGTTTAGCCAAAGGCTTGCTTCCCTGTGTTGTGAAAGTAACTGGAAGATCTGGTTGGCAAGTAAGAAAATCAGCAAAAAAAAGAGTTCCTTCCACCCCTGACACTTGTAGAGTAACTCAGATACAGCAAAGTTCAAATGAATTATTAATAAATGAAATTATTCATTTATACAGGAGACTATAAATATGCCAATAGAGGAGAACTGAGTGCCTGTAAAATAAAAACCTGTAAAGTAATATTATATTATGGGGCTGCAGCAACAAGATCCCTGTGAATGTCAATGAGCTGCAAGAAAATAATTAAGAATAGCCATGTTTTCAATTAGCTGAAAGCTGCACTTCAGGTGTAAATGAGGTACAGGTTGGTTTTTTCTTCATGAAAAGCTCTGACAGACAAAACCTTTGCCTGGGTGTTTTCTAAAGAAAAAACACCCAAATTTAATACCCAAACAATCACTAACATTAAATACAGGCTCTTCACAATCACAGGGAAACTGAACTAAGATTTAAAGGCCAACCTGGGTTTTGTTTTCAAAGGCTGCACATGGATTTGGACAGCACTGATAGGAGTTGCCATCACTGGGAAAATTTAATTCTTCCCTACAAAAAAGTTCTGGGAATCACCTTGTACCTGACTGCAGGGACACCTGCAGAGCCATCAGGGGCAAAACCAAGCCCTGCTCACACTGCATCCAACAAAAACACATTTATTTTGTCCTCTGTGAGGCAGAACAGGGCAAATAAGCAGCTGGTTGAAAATCTATGTTTAATAATTAAATTTTAAAAATTAAAAAAAAAAAAAAGGAATCTGTTGCTGGATGCAGCAAGATTCCAAGTGTGTTTGGTCATAAATGGCTATTATTTAAGGCGAGGATAAAAAAAAATCATTTAAAAATCATGGTTTAATGTAGGTTTGTAGGCAAATTTCAGACTCAGCCCCTGAAGCCTTTGGCAGTGCCAGGTTTGGAGCTGCCCCTCAGCACAGACTCCAAGCTCCAAGTTCATTAACACCCCGAAAATTCACAGTGGAACTGCTGAGATGGCTCCAGTTTGGGTTTTTCTGGGAAAAGAATGATCTGCTTCAAAATAAGAGTCCAGTTTGTATTCAAAAATTAACATCAGCCAGGTGAAAGTCCCTTGAAGGTCTTGCTTCAGGGTCATCTCACCAAACATCAGGGGATGGGGCAGGTGGACACCAAGGGATTGGTGACCTCCCAAGGCACATCCAAGGATTCCAGACCTGGCACTGGGGCTGTGGGCTGGAAAAGCTCCTGTCACACCAGGTTTGTGAGTAAAGATTTTCCAGAGGAAATGCTGACCCCAGCAATTTTCCTCTCCCGGGAAAGCCCACATGAAACATCTGCACGTCTTGGGATGAGCCTGAAGGAAAAACGAATGGATTAAAGGTTAAAAGGAAGTGGTGGCAGCTCCCTAAGCACCATCCCACAGGAGATGTGCGGGCAGCTCAGGATGAGCAGAACAAGAGAGATCTCAAAACATGATCTTCTCAAAACATCATCCTCTCAAAACAGGATCTTCTCAAAACATCATCCTCTCAAAACATCATCCTCTCAAAACATGATCTTCTCAAAACATCATCCTCTCAAAACAGGATCTTCTCAAAACATCATCCTCTCAAAACATCATCCTCTCAAAACATCATCTTCTCCAAACATCATCTTCTCCAAACATGATCTTCTCAAACCATCATCCTCTCAAAACAACATCATCTTCCTCTACCACGTTGTTGGAGGTTTTCCATGTCTTTTCCAACCTGAGGTTCACTGGATGAGCATATCCATGGGTTAGAGCTAGGTGTGAATTCCAGAGCTGGGAATTCAGGTCCAGGCTGTGAGTGTCACATTCTGAACAGTTTTTGGGTATGTCATAAATCAAGGTTTGGGCTGGAAGGGACCTTAAGGATCATCTCCCAAACCCCTGCACAAGCAGTGACATTTTCAACTCCATCAGGCTGCTCAGAGCCCTGTGCAGCCTGACCTTGGATGTTTCCAGGGATCTGACATCCACTGAATCCCTCTCCCACTCACCCAGGTATAGCCCTGATAAAAATCACATAAAGCCTCATTATTTGCATAAATTATTATGATCAGCAAAACTACTCTCCTCTTCCACTGCATGGAATGTCCAAGAAAAATAATTCCCAATTTCCACATTTAATGGATGTTGAACTGCCCCAGTTTTTAATTTTTAACCTTTTATTTCAGCATATAAATACTCCCATCAAACTGAACAGGAAACACCAGGAACTTAGGGATATTCTTGGGAACAGACGCTGGTCCCTTTCCCCTCAAAGAATTCCTTTTAAATTATCAGTACACACAAAATCATCCCTAAGCACAAAAAAATCATGTGGACACATCACTTGAAAAGAAGGATGTTCATTTCCACTTGTGAAGGTGGAGAACTGTTAGGAATTGGAAATGGCAGCACCAATAATGCATCATAAAAAGGAGTCTTTGACAAGTGTAATTAAAACAAGCTTTTGTAATTACCACTAAATGTGCTACAGTACATTTTCTAAAAATAATGAAGTCCTAAAAGAGTGAGTCGAGCAGATAAAAAAGATCACATTGAGAGGAGGAGGCTAATGGAGAAAATTAAAAAATTGAATTTATGTACAAGTGAGGATCTAGTGTAAGAACAGAAGATGTGACAAGAAGCTTCATTTACTGAATCTCATTATAGACCAAAGGAGAAAAACACAAATGTATAAATGCCAAGAAAAGAGTTGCAGATTCCAATCCTAATGTGAGTCATGGGAATATGCACAGGAAAACCCACAGGAATGTCACTCTCCACCAAGGCAGAAATCCATTGAGGTTGTTGCCCCTGATGCCTTGAGAAGGCTGAGCTAGGACAGAGGCTGGGCAGAGTCACAGAATAAAGCAGGGATTTATTCCAAGGATCTCCTCCATGGATCCACCTTGGGCAGCACAAGAGCCCAGCCAGGGCTGCAGCCAAGAGGAACCCAAATGGTCCCAAAATGCACGAGCGCTCCCGGGGTCTCTCCCTTGGCTCAGCTCTGCTCCATTTGCACCTTGCAGTTCATTGTCCCGTTCCAGCTTTGGCCCAGGCACTCCCACCCTGCTTGTTTGTCTCTCTGCAGCCCACGCTGTTTGTGCTCCTGGCCTGAGCTTTGGCTCATTTGTCCTTGGTCCCAGCTGGAGCAGGAATTGTTTTGTCTCCCTGCTCTGTGCAGAGAGCTCCCCATCCCATAATATGAACCCAGCCCCACACACTGAAGCAGCACAGAATGTGAAACACAGAAAAGCCAAACCTGAGGCACCACCCCAACAAGAGCTTCTATTATACCAGAATAAAAAGCTGAGCAAGGAAAATCTCAGAATCCCTCAGGCTGGAAAAGCCCCCCAAGATCATCAAAGCCAAGCTGTGCCCAATCCTCACCTTGTCCCCATCCCAGAGCCCTGAGTGCCACCTCCAGGGGTTCCTTGGACACCTCCAGGGATGGGGACTCCAAACCTTCCTGGTCAACCCCTCCAGGATATGGTACACTGGAGGAGAAGGTGGATGATTTAGGGAGAGCAGACAGACACAGAGAGATCCCAGAGGTTTCTGCTCAGCCAGGGCCAGGGAAGAGGCCACCGCTGGCACCCCAGGGCTGTACCCAGAAGGAAAAGGCCACAGCTGGCACCCCAGGGCTGAATCCAGAAGGAAGAGGCCACAGCTGGCACCCCAGGGCTGAATCCAGAAGGAAGAGGCCACAGCTGGCACCCCAGGGCTGTATCCAGAAGGAAGAGGCCACCCACAGCTGGCACCCCAGGGCTGAATCCAGAAGGAAGAGGCCACAGCTGGCACCCCAGGGCTGAATCCAGAAGGAAGAGGCCACCCACAGCTGGCACCCCAGGGCTGTATCCAGCTGGGATCTGAGAACTTCCCAGCCTGGAGACAGAGAAGCTCTGCTGAGCCTTCTCCATCTGCAAGGGACATGGCTCACGGAGGAGAAGCAGCAGGAGGGAAGTTCTGAGTCAGCACTCACTCACTTGAGAGGACCCCAAGCTCTTCCAGCCTGATTTATTTTATGATCCTACCCCAAAACCAGAGCAGAAAAATCTCATATTTGTACCAAGTGAGCAGAAATGAGCAATTACAGAATCCCAGCCTGGTTTGGGGTGGAAGAGACTTCCAAGATCACCTCATTCCAACCCCCTCCACCAGCCCAGGCTGCTCCCAGCCCTGTCCAACCCACCCTTGTACAATATCAGCACTAAAGAAAAGCTCCACTTCTCACCAAACTCTGAATGAACCATCTGGTGAGCTCAGCTTCAAAACAACAGACTCTGAAGACTTTATTTCCTCGCAAATAAAAATTAAAATACACTCATGACTATTCCAGTGATTAGCAACAGGCAGAAAAGCCTCGTGTTTCCATCCAACCGTGGTTCAAAGGAAAAAAGAGACGCTGAAAAAAAAAATCTGAATTACATCTCTGCGTGTCACTGGGAATGAAAGAGAGGCATGACTTATTCCTGAAACTCTATCCATGCTTTTCAGTCAGCCAACACAGTCCAAGGAGATCAAACATTTTAAAGACTATCTGTACTGCTGCCAGGTATTTGTAGCAATTCAAATATTGTCTCTAACCGTGGCTGACAGCTTCTGATGTTTCAGTCATATGTCAAACATGTAGTTTTTCACTAAACTGAAAGAAGCAGACTGCTCCACATGAGCCAAAGTGGATAAAACAGAGCAAGAGGACCATTATCCTGTAAAATTCAGGGAAAAAAACTGTCAGCAAACTGATTTAGGACTGTGTTCTACTTCCATCTTTGTTCTTACACTGCTATTGTAGCAAATCAGAAATATTTTTGCCATTTTTTTACTGTGTTGAGAATTGATAATAATGATGATTTTACAGAAATACTTTTCAATTCCTGGATTAAACAACAGAAGGGTAAAGGAAAGCTATTGCTAAGCACAGTCAGCCAATATTTGATGCATTTTCAAACCAAACATGATGTAAAACAAAGCAAAACATAAGGAAGCACCGCCCTTCCAAAAATTCACCACTGAAATCCAAAACCAAGCCGGAGAGAATAAATTTGCACCTCAGTTGCCTCATACCCAAATATTCAGAGAAAACTTTGAAATTTACACTTTCCACCTAGGACTCTTCATTCTTCTGTCCACACCCCAGCACAATTTATCAACAGCGCTGTCTTATCATCATTTTAAAATCTCCAATTCTCGTGCTTTGTAAACTGAAGACTCAATGGACAATGCACTTAAAGAGTGAAATAATTCTTAGGGATGCTGCATTAATAAGAGCAATAAAAATTCACCACCTCACTGAAGCCACTTCAAAGCCAATCTCACCTGGAATCCCATGGAAAACCTCCTGTATTTTGTGTTTATTAGAGGCCTCTTGGCATCAGGGGCTGTGCTCCAGAGTTATTTTCCACCTGTGAATGTCCCACTTCTTCTATCCAGTGATCCAAACTCTGCAGGAATTGGTATCACTCCCTCCCAGCACAAGGTGCCTCACTGCTCCATCTGTGAGCCTGAGAACCAATTCCCACTGAAGGCCAAAAGTGACAATGCCCAAGGAGGGAAATCCACTTTGGAAGAGCAAATAAAAGGACATTTATTGCTGCTCTGCTATTCAAGGGATTGATTTCTGCTCAAGACAAAGAACTGAGTCACTTGTAATTACATCGGGTGTTTCTCAGTTTGAAAGATACAGCACAAGCAGAACCTTCATCTCTGGATGTTCAAAAAGGCACTAAAAATACAAAAATCTGTTGTCTTCAAGGTATTTTAGCTGCGTTTTTTCGAATTTTTATCTTGTTAAATTGAATTCCTCTATTTAGTAATAAACAAACCATCAAAGCTCATTGATTCTGTCTCAAATTATGCAGCCATTTTATTTCCCACAGATTTTCCTATTCAGCTGCAGAATAAAAGAACTGTAACCAGCAGATAATTTCAGACTGCAGATGTAACTCAGAAACAAATTCATCTTTAAACAGAATAATGGACTTGACAGTGAAATTCAGGGACTAGCCTCAGCACTGCCAAGGGAAAATAATTTTGGTGAACTTTTGGAATGTCCAACTTTCCCCAAAGACCTTTTGGCATTAAGACACACAAAAAATTAATGTGTTAAAGAAAATATTTACACTAGTGGTGTGCACATATATCAAACCAAACATTTATCCCAATTAATAAGTCAGTTTTTAGCTCTGTTTCATTTTTTTCCAGCACTCTGAAAACTCAATTCGAACAATTAACAGGAGGGTTTGCAGTTCTTCACTTCATATCCATAAAATATTTAACTAAGTGTGAAAATCCTAAGTTAATACCACGTCGTTACCATAACTCTTTAAATTACTACCTACAAACAAAGAGCCAGCAAAGCCCTGGGAAAGTGGGAGAACACAGCAGGATTTAATGCTCTTTGTATTTTAATTACTAAATTACAACGCTGATCTTGCAGCGTTTTCTTTAAAGACTGAACAACTTATTCTGAAATAAAAGCACCAGAGAATTATTACCTTGAGTAGAGCAGCTCTGAAAAGGGGCTGGCATTGATTTATGCATCGATTATTGGGGAGCATTTGCCTTTTATATAATCCTGTAACACGTGTCATTGAATTCCTGTGTCCAACTTCCACTCACTGCGCTTTGATTTCTCTTCTCATTTGACTGCAGAGTCTCCAGGGCAGAGCCTGGAACTCACTACACATCTGTGCAGTGTTTAACAGAATTACACTTCAAGCTCTGCTGGTGTCTGTGTTATTCTAACAGAAATAAATAATATTCTAAGCACTGAAAATATTCAAACTGGATGGGAAAAGCTGATTTAATGCAAGGCAGGAAGGGAAACAAAGACTTGAGGTCTGTGAAGACCACGGTAGAAAAATAAATGACAATAATTTTTGGTTTTAATGAGCCCTTGCCCTGTTCAGATGGTGAATGCCTGAGTGTGCCAGGAATTTGGGAATGGGCAACTGAACAAACCCTCAAACTTATGAATGTAATTAAGTAATTGGAGGCAGGAAATACTTGGAAGAGAGGGACTGATGCTGACATTTCTATTCCATGCTCTGCCATCCCTGTCATGAACATTTGCTGACACAACATTTAAAGGGTTTAACACTGCAGGGATTGTTCCAAACCCATGATTCTGCATGGTTCTACTAAAATGTTTCTGCAGTTTTGTGTAAATTTTTGTTACACTTGGAAAGAATAAAACAGCTGTCTGACAGGATGTTCAAAAATAATTCAACAGCACAGAAAATTATTTCTATTGATTCTGTGCATAATTCTTATGCACAGAAAAATGTAAAGCAAGTAATAATAAACTTCAATGAAATCCTCCAGGGTTTCAAGGAAATTACTGTATTGAAATGGCCAAAAAGATCAAACCAGAGAAGACCATGGCAGGTAAAATCCCACAAGGGTTTGGGTTGGAAGGGACCTTAAAGTGCCACCCCTGTCATGGCAGGGACACCTCCCACCATCCCAGGGTGCTCCAAGCCCCATCCAACCTGGCCTTGGATATTTCCAGGGATGGATACAATGAGGATGAGTGGAAAATAACTTGGAAAAAAAAGTCAGCACCAGCCAAGTGAAGCTTTTTTTATCCTGACTACAAAGCCCCAGAGAAAAACTTGATTTTCCTGCAGGAAACAAAGCCAAGGCAATCTTGTCCCGTGTGTTAAAACAGCAAAATAAAAACAGGAGGAGATTTAGGAAGAAAAGGGGAAGGAGAAGACAGCACCACAACGAGATCACAGTATTTGATAGAATTCAGATCCTCCCAGAGCTCTGGTCACTCTCTGTATATTTATATTCTGGTCACTGCAGAGAAAAGTTTTGGAAAAGAAAAAGCTGGAGATACATAAAGACCAAACCCCTGAGAAGAGCTCTGTGTACAGGAGAGAGGTACACAAAATAATTAAATGTTCAGAGAAGGTGAGCCAGGCTCTCCTATTTACTCCCTCTCATAATACAAGACCGAGGAAATATTCAGTGAACAGTGAAATTGAAAAGCAACAAATTTGAAACCAATTAAATGCATAATTAACCTGCAGAACTCATTGCCACAAGTTATCAGCGAAGCCGATCGCTCAGCAAAACCTGAGAAGTTGAGATGTTTGTATTACCTCTGAAAACACCCAGTTCTACCTTTAAACCACCTCAGACTGGGTTCCTGGAGCATCAACCCTCCTTCAACAATATAATATTATTATAAACAATTAACGACACTGAAATCTGTCATGTGTCAATTATTCCAGATCATAAGCACAAGGAAACTCCAAGGAACTATTTTATTTCTAATGGTGTCTGACAAAAAACCTGATTTGAGTCCTAAATTTCAGCCCCTTTCAGCTGCTGTGAAGCTGTTTTTGCACAGCCAGGAAAACAAAATAAGTTTAAAATCGACCTTGCCAGCTTTTTTTACCAGACTCAAGATGAGAATTTATATGGGGATGACAGATCCACACCCTGAGCTTTGTGCAGAGCTGCCTCTCCTTGTTTGGGGCAACAGCTAAAGGGGGTGAGGAACTGCTGGGAAATGGAACTCAAGGTATAAAACTACAGAATGTCATCAGCATGGAAAATGAAGAGTTAATGAGGAATTTAAAACTGCTCAGCCACAAACCCTGACTGGATCCAATGGCCTGAGCAAGTCTCTGCTCAATGAATATCCCAAAATCAGCCTCACCGTCCTGAACACAGAGAAATGCAGGCAGCAAAAAGAGCAACTTCCAGCCTGAAAAAGAACAAAGGTGCTGAGGAGCACAGGGACAGTCCCAGGTCCACCAAAGGAAACCTCCACTGCTGGCTCCTCAGGCTTCTCCATCCCACTTCCACTCTGGGAGAGGAGAAGGATCCAGGGAAACCTCAGAGGGCCTGCAGGGTCGCTGCAGAGGGACTGGGGACAAGGCCTGCAGGGACAGCACACAGGGAATGGCTGCCAGTGCCAGAGGGCAGCCATGGATGGGATCTTGGCAAGGAGGAATTCCTGCCTGGGCTGGAATTGCCAGAGCAGCTGGGGCTGCCCCTGCATCCCTGCAGTGCCCCAGGCCAGGCTGGACACTGGGGCTGGAGCAGCCTGGGACACTGGCAGGTGCCCTTCCTCCATCTCCTGAAAATGACCCCGAAATTGAGGAAGCACCATCCCATACAGGAGGATGTGCTGTGTGCTCAGGTCTATTCCTTGTGCAGCCTCAGGAAAGGCTTCTATGTTTCCCTTTCCTTTTCTCTTTCCTTTTCCCTTTCCTTTTCCCTTTCCTTTTCCCTTTCCTTTTCCCTTTCCTTTTCCCTTTCCTTTTCCCTTTCCTTTTCCCTTTCCTTTTCCCTTTCCTTTTCCCTTTCCTTTTCCCTTTCCTTTTCCCTTTCCTTTTCCCTTTCCTTTTCCCTTTCCTTTTCCCTTTCCTTTTCCCTTTCCTTTCCTTTCCTTTCCTTTCCTTTCCTTTCCTTTCCTTTCCTTTCCTTTCCTTTCCTTTCCTTTCCTTTCCTTTCCTTCCCTTCCCTTCCCTTCCCTTCCCTTCCCTTCCCTTCCCTCCTTTTCCCTTCCCTTCCCTTCCCTTCCCTTCCCTTCCCTTCCCTTCCCTTCCCTTCCCTTCCCTTCCCTTCCCTTCCCTTCCCTTCCCTTCCCTTCCCTTCCCTTCCCTTCCCTTCCCTTCCCTTCCCTTCCCTTCCCTTCCCTTCCCTTCTTTCCCTTTCCTTTTCCCTTTTCCTTTCCTTTTCCAGGTTTCCAGGGACACCTGCCAGTAGTCTGAGTGCTGTCTGTGCAGAGTTTGGAGGCTCCCCAATCCCTGCATTTTCCAAAGGAACACCATTATTTTAACACAAAAGTTTTTTTCTGTTGTGGGTGAGAGCGTCTGGAAGGGAAAGCAAACACTTAAAAGTGCTTTCTAAAAAAGAGATTTCATCCCAGTCAATAGGATGCTTCAGGAAAATAGAAACTGCCAAGTACTTCTATAATAATGGGGGAAAAAAACCCCACCACCCTCTTTTGGGAGCTGCTAAAACATGTCAATTTTTATACCATCTTCTTTTTTTTCTGCCCAACGCTGTGAGTGCTCAAAAGCAAAGCTCTCTGCTGGATTTGTGAAGTGTAATCTTTTTTTTTTTCCTGCATGCCTCCAATCTATTTGTCATGCAATACAGGCTGTCCTAGCCCACAGTGAGAATTAATGCTTAATTTTCTAAACGTGGAGAGACACACCGACTATTTGCACAAGTAATGGCACTGGTATTTGCATGAAATTGAGAATGGCAAAGAATTGCTCAAATTAGATTAATTTAAAAATGATAGAAGAGTTACAACTTTGCTCTGTCCTTTAGGAGGAAGAGAGAAAATGTGCAGAACAAAACATGACTGATCATAAATAGAGAAAAGAAGCTCATAAAATGTTTATTCAGCCTTTAGAACAGAGTACACGACACCCTGCTGAGATTCAGGCTATTCAACAAGATGTGGCTCCGCAATGAAACAGGAAAAACACCTGGGTAGGGATTGAAGGGATTCTTCCCTGGGAGGGTGGGGAGGGGCTGGGATGGAATTGCCAGAGCAGCTGGGGCTGCCCCTGCATCCCTGCAGTGTCCAAGGAAGGACTGGAGCACCCTGGGATAGGGGAGGTGTCCCTGGAATGAGCTTTGAGGTCCCTTCCCACCCAAACTGCTCTAGGATTCTGGGATTTGGGACACTCAGAATCCATCCCGAGGGATTTTGATGGAAAATGGGGATGGAAAAGTGGGGAAAAGGGAAGGGAGACCCTTCATGGATTCCTGAGATTCCAAGTGAAGGCCCTGGGTCCAGGAATGTCTTGGAGAGGAGATGGATCCAATGTCAGGCTGGGAGAGCTGGGAATGTTCCCCTGGAGAAGGGAAGGCTCCAGGGAGAGCTTCCAGCACATTGCAGGGCCTGCAGGGGCTCCAGGAGAGCTGCAGAGGGACTGGGGACAAGGCCTGCAGGGACAGCACACAGGCAATGGCTGCCAGTGCCAGAGGGCAGCCATGGATGGGATCTTGGCCATGAGGAATTCCTGGCTGGGCTGGAATTGCCAGAGCAGCTGGGGCTGCCCCTGCATCCCTGCAGTGTCCCAGGCCAGGCTGGACACTGGGGCTGGAGCAGCCTGGGACAGTGGGAGGGGTCCCTGCCATGGCAGGGGTGGCACTGGACGGGCTTTAAGGTCCCTTCCAACCCAAACCATTCTGTAGTTCCATGAATAAAGGTGGAAAGTGTCCCTGCCACGGATGGTGAGGCTGGAGAGGGGCTGGGACACAAACCCTGAGGGAGCCCTGAGGGAGCTGGGGGTGCTCAGCCTGCAGAAAGGAGACTCAGGGCTGCCCTCCTCGCTCTCCCAGCTCCTGAAAGGTGCCTGTGCTCAGCTGGGCTGGGCTCTGGCTCCAGGCAGCACTGACACAACCAGAGCACACAGCCTCGAGCTGGGCCAAGGCAAACTCAGGCTGGAGAGCAGGAAAAAGCATTTCCAGAAAGGGGAGAGAGCTCTGGGATGGCTGCCCGGGGAGGTGCTGCAGCCACCATCCCTGGCTGTGCCACCAAAGCCTGCATGTGGCACTGGGTGCCAGGGTCTGGCTGGGCTGTTGGTGTCACGATTATATTTTATGAAAATCCCTTTCACCAGGACTTTTTCTCCTGAGAAGCTGAGAAGCCTCAGAGGGAAAGAAAAACAATCATTATCTGCTGCTGTGCAATGCAACAAGTGCATCTTCGATTGGTCCATGTGAATTGTTTCTACTTGATGACCAACTCATGGTCCAGCTGTGCCAACTCTCTGAGAGTCAGGGGGTTTTGTTATCATTCTATTTCTAGTCCTTTCCAGCCTTTTGATGAATCCTTTCTCTCTATTATAGTTTTAGCACAGCGTTTTTAATATAATAGATATCATAATATAATAAATCAGCCTTCTGAAACACGGAGTCAAGATTCTCATCTCTTCCCTCATCCTGGGACCCTCAAACACAGCCACAGTTGAGGCTGGGCTTGAATCGATGGTCCTGAAGGTCTCTCCCAACCCAGGGATTCTGCGAACTCTGTGGATGATTTTCAAGTTCCCTTCTACCCCGCCCTAAAGAAATTCTCCTTTTATACAATTTTAGGGCTAGAGGAGTAACAGAGATTAAGAGATTTCAAAAAGAAAATTCTAAAGGGGGAAAGAAATAAATCTTTACAGCACAGGAAACAAGAAATTATATTACATGTTTTATATATAGCTATAATTACATTTAATTGCCTTGCTACTATCAGCAAGTTATCCCATCTATCAGCGTGGTAACTCAGATATTCAAGTTCACCTGACACTCTGCCTTTTTTAAACACAGATACCCATGGATGGAGAGGCTGAAAACCTGGCTTTCCAAGAGAAATCCCACTTTTCTCATAACGATTTTCCTCTTATTTTTTATTATTAACTTATTGTTTCTTCTTCTGTAGCAATCTCTGACCATCCAAAGTGATATAAAAATTATTGATATGCAGGAAAATACAGGCATCTTCTGGTGCATTTGGAATTATGGAATCCTAGAATGGTTTGGGTGGGAAGGGATCTTAAAATCATCTCATTCCACCCCTTCCATGGCAGGGACACCTCCCCTATCCCAGGGTGCTCCAATCCTTCCTGGGGCACTGCAGGGATGCAGGGGCAGCCCCAGCTGCTCTGGCAATTCCAGCCCAGCCAGGAATTCCTCCTGGCCAAGATCCCATCCATGGCTGCCCTCTGGCACTGGCAGCCATTCCCTGTGTGCTGTCCCTGCAGGCCTTGTCCCCAGTCCCTCTGCAGCTCTCCTGGAGCCCCTGCAGGCCCTGCAATGTGCTGGAAGCTCTCCCTGGAGCCTTCCCCTCTCCAGGTGAGCACCCCCAGTTTTCCCCATGGCAGAGGGGCTCCAGCCCTGATTTGCCATACAGACAAAATCTCTGTTTTACCTTTCCAAACACAGCCAGCTCCTGGCAGTGACAATTTTTCACTCCCCTCTTTATTCCATGGAGCTCCAGCAGGCATTTCCTCCATCCCATTCCATTTCAGGTGCACAGGGCTGTATTCTCCATGCCCAAGTTAAATTGTTTGAGCACTGAGATCCTGACCAGGAAACTCTGGTAGAAGCAGAATTGCCATTCCTTCCACTGATTTACAGCTCCCAGAAATTCCAGAATAAAGCTGGAATTGGGACTCTCTGGTATGTGGAATATCACCCCAGGTGCAGAAATTCAGCTGCTGTAAACTAAAATTCAAGAGAGTCCTGTTTGCTCCTGTGAAAGGTGAATCTGTAATACAGAGTGAGCAATAATCTTATTTAATGATGGGGAAAAACCCTTCCAGTGCTCCCAGAAATTCCAGAATAAAGCTGGAATTGGGACTCTGTGGAATATCATCCAGGTGCAGAAATTCAGGTGCTGTAAACTAAATTTTAAAGAGTCTTTTTTGCTCCTGTGAAAGGTGAATCTGTAATACAGAGGGAGCAATAATCTTATTTAATGATGGGGAAAAATCTCACATCTCCTGAAACTTAACTGGAGTTGATTAAGAAAAAAAAAAAAAAACAGACACAGCAGTTTTGCCTGAAATTTAAGCTGGGAGGGTTCAAAATCTTTAGAGAAAAATGAATTTTCATTTCTCTAAATCTATCCCAAAAAATCCAAAATGCACAAGGTCTGTGCTCCACATAAACAGAGCTGTTGCATCAATGGAGACTTAAAAATACCCCAAAAAAATCCCAAAACCTGAGATCAAATCAATGAGCAATCCTCAGAGCGGAATCTGCCCATTCAAACCAGACATTTTATTTTTATTATGTTTGATTTTTTTCTGTCAGGGAGTTGTGAAGGGCTCATCTTTAAGTGCTTTCACTTCTGCCAAAGTCTACACCGCTCTAAAAACCAGAGAAATATTCCAGACAACACAGGGAATATTTTAATTTTTATTCCTAAATCCATATTCTAGCAGCAAACAAGCAGATTCTCAATGGAAATATTTCATGTTCAGGATACCCAGATTAAATGAGAGCCAATAATGGAGCTGTGGTCAAGTGACATAAAAAATGCAGGCAGGGATTTGGAATTCTTAATTCCACCAAAGTTAAGCTGGAAAAAGAACACAGCTGCATTTTTTGAATCAACACAGGTGGATTTTTTTCCTCACTCTGAGTGTAAAATTTTGACCATCTGTGTGATTAGATATAAATATATTTATATTATTTATAAATGTATTTATTATTTTATTTATTTATATTTATTTACATTTATATAATTTTTTTAAAGTTATTTATAAACAGAGTTGTTTTTATTTATATCTGTGCTTAGTTTACTACCTAACTGCAAATCTTCCCCTGAATTCTGTGGGACCAAAACCAGACATTGATACTGTTACAGTTTTTTTTTTATTATTTTTAATATAACAGGGAGTATCAAAACCCCTGAATATCTGATTTCCTCTTTGCTCAGCTCCTCAAAAAACTCCAAAGCTTAAACACAAACATTCCCAAACTGCTCAAAAATGACAACAATATTTTAAATTTGGGTTTTGCACAATGGAAAAGAAAATCTGAAGACAAAGATTCAGCCTTTGGAGGAATAAAATTGTATAAAATAACTGATAAGGGCACAAGCACAGGTACAGTCAGCATGCTCTGAGCTCCATGAGAGGAATCACTTTTAACCTCCTAATTCCCTGAGTATAATTTAATTTTTGTGTCTATTATTTAGGGAAGGAACAATTGTGCTGAGGATTTTGTTGCCCTCTCTGCTTGCAGATGTATTTACAGGCAAAAAACCAAAAATATTTCTTAAAAGTTGAGCAGCAGAGATGGTAAAAGCCCAACCACAGCTCATCTCCTGCTCCTGAGATGGACTCAGAGCAAGAATAAATCAAGATACAGAAATGAAAGCATTATGGAAAAATGAAAATAAAAAGAGGAAAGACAATGAAGGATCTGTGAAAGGTCTGTGCCCCACATAAACAGAGCTGCTGCATCCATGGAGACTTAAAAACAACCCAAAAAAAACCCCAAAAACTGAGATAAAATCAATGAGCAATCCTCAGAGCGGAATCTGCCCATTCAAACCAGACATCTTATTTATATTATGTTTGATTGATTTATTATGTATGATTTAGTTATTTATTTGAACATTTACTCCTCTCTAAGGAACTCAGAGGAGGAATTGGGGCCAAAATTGAGGTGAGAATCTCTCATTTCCATAGGGACAAATCCCGGCCTTGGCAGGAAAGCAGGAATCCTGCGAGGAAGAGCTCTGGGATTGGAGTAAGGATGGAGGAGGATTCTCCTTCCAGCTCTCACTTGGCTCAGTTCTCACCTTTGGACACCAACAGGCAAATGGGAAAGGAGCAGAAAAACCTTTTATAACTTTAATTTCATATAATATTGTATTATAATATAATATTGTAATGTAATATGATATACCATAATATACCATAATATAACATAATATAGTATAATACAATATAATATAATATAATATAATATAATATAATATAATATAATATAATGTAATGTAATGTAATGTAATGTAATGTAATGTAATGTAATATAATATAATATAATGTAATATAATATAATATAATGTTATATTATAACATTAACATAATATAATAAATATAAAATATGGTAGAATAGAATTGAATTAATAGAATATAATTAATAGAATAGAATACAATACAATATAAATTATATATTATGTATTATGTATTATGTATTATGTATTATATATAGTATATTATTATATATTATTGTATTCTAATATATTATAAGTTATATATTATGTTATATTATGTTGTATTATATTATGTTATACTAAATTATACCATATCATAATATAATATATTTTTATATTTATTACATTTATTATATTATATTTATTATATTATATACTATAGTATGTATTTTATATTATATTTTATATATTATGATATTATATATTACATATTATGATATTATATATTACATATTATATTATATTATATTATATCTTATATTATATCTTATATTATATTGTATTATGTTATGTTATATTGTATTATATTATATTATATTATTTGTATTATTATAATCAATAAAATTCCAAATTTTTCATTTATAAAAACAACGGGGCACGGGGAGCTGAGCCACAAAACGACCTCTTCCACCTCCCCACCAGCAGCTGATTCCCTCAGGGATGGAGTGCCAGAGGTAAGAAAACCTTTCTTTGGTCCACACAAGCTTTAACAATAAGATTTGTGATGTGCCATCAGGGAAAGGAACCAAAAAGATCAATTCCAGGCAAGAGACGTTTCAGCTGAGGGTGGACAAAGTCAAAGGTGACAAAATCCCAAATCATGGCTTGAGAACCTGATTTACCAAAAACCACTGGGAACTGCAGCTGGGAGAAGGGAATTTTCTTCATTTCTGGTGGATTTCTTTCTCTTTTTAAGCTATTGATGGATTTGTTAAAATGAAGATGCACCCCCAGCACGAGGAATGGGAGCTACAACCCCGCTGCTCTTTTCCTCAGGATGCCTGCACTAAAATGATTTCTAATATTTCCAGAGGTCCAAAAAAAAAATAAAAGAAACAAGGTGTGGAGTGCTCAGAAATTCATAATTACTCTTGTAAGCAATTCAAACATTGCCTTGGTATTAAAAAAAAAACAAACCTCTGGATAAAAAGGAATGAAAACATCTAAGAGAAGAAGTGAAATGGAGTAGGTTAATAATTTGGATTATCTTATCACTGAGGTTTAGACAGCCATAAACCCATAATGGCAAGGAAATTTAGATTTAAAGGAGAAATTACATCCATAACCTCACCCACTTGCCTGAATATTAAATTTTTAAAAAATTAATGATCTGCTGATGAAAAATATCAGCTCAGAAGCATCTGAGCACAGTGCAGGGGGAGGCTGCATCCCCATTTATTGTGGAACCATTCCCACTAATGGAAGCACTCTGGAATTCCATCAATAAAAGTCATTATCATAAAACCTGGCTCCACTCTGCCCTGCTCCCTTCTCCCCAAAACATTAATTTATATAGGAAAAAATATTTACATTTCACACCAGTGCCACATTTGGGACAGGTCTCAAACATCTCTTCTGGCTTAAAAAGCCAAATTCCAGGGATCCTCTTTTCCAAAATTCCTTAAAAGCTTCACAAGGAACAAAAATTCTGTCAAATAATCAAGTTACAAACCCTCCTTATTTAACAGCTTTGAGTGATTCTTGTCAGCACAACTTCTTCCTGCCTTAAATAAACTACAGAGGTTTTTGTTTCTGGGTTTTTGTTGTTTTTTTTAGAACTAGGGAGTCTATTTTTATGCAGAAATATTAAAAATATAAAAATTAAAAAGCCAAGCACTCAGCATGCAACAAAATCCAGCCACGCAAGCTCCACATGGCCACAGAGAGATCTAAGGCAGGAACAAATTAATTTAATCTTGTTATTTGAAGGTCCAGGACTGGAAAGAGCTGCTGAACATTTGTGGGAACCTGTGTCACTCTGATCTACATTGTCACGGAAAAGGCTTTCAAATTAAAGCCATTCCTAATAAATGAAAGCAGGGCAGAGAACTCTGAGGATTAAATGGGTTCAGGAGAGTCAGAGGGTGAAAACAAATAAAAATAAGAATTTTCTACAGTGCTCTCCCACCACGTCAGATCCTTATTTTTCCTAAATTTTGTCCTAAATTTATTTTTAATCACTACATCCATGAAAACCACACTGGAAGGAGGGATGCAAAGTGAAATATCAGCTGTACCTGATGTCATTCTGCCCCGACTCCAATCAGCTGTGACTAAGAATTGACTCAATCCAGAAACAGAAGCAGGAACTTTTCTGTTCTAAAATTAAAAATCAGAGGGCAGGAGTTCCATTTTCCCACCTGTTAGTACAGCAGGGTTAATTAAACCCATTCCTCTGCATTTCAGTCTCTATTTCCAGAAAGAAAAACTGCCAGTGATAATTTTATAGAATATTTGATCAGCACTGATGCTGGGAATGCAAAGCAAATCAATGCTCACTCTCATAAACAAGCCAGGTAAAGCATTAAATACATTAAAATTAAAATCTTGTGGTAATTCAGCCTCAGGGTAACTTTGAGTTGGTGTCTTCAAGATTTATTTTTATAAATTTTCGGTGCTCCAAGCAGTTTCTTAGTGATGATCATGTGAAGATCTCCACAAAAGTCAATAATTCAAAATACAGATTTGGGGAGACATTTTTGGTTTGGTTGGGTTTGGTTTGGGGTGTATCTGGGTTTTATTTTTTTTCCCTCTCAGAATTCAGCTTTTTTCACTGCTTTAATATCCCCATCCCTGGAAGTGCCCAAGGCCAGGCTGGATGGGGCTTGGAGCAATCTGGGATGGAGGAAGGGCTGGAAGGAGATGATCCCAAAGATCCCTTCCACCCCAACCCATCCTGAGATCCTGACTGCTAAAAGCAGATTTTGAGGAAAACCAAGTGTCCTAGGGTGACGTTATGATGCCTGTATCCCCATTTGTGTGTTCTGTTTATGCTGGATATTATGTTCTGTGCCTTCAAGACTGGCTCTGAAGAGCGAATGTTTTGTTTTGGGTTTTGTTATCTGCCCGCTCCCCCACGGCTGGCGGGACACAGAGACAGGGAGTACATAGTGCGGCTTTTGCTTCTTGCTGGGCTTTTTGCTTTGCTCTTGCTCTGGCTTCTGCTTGCTCCTGCTTCGCTCTTGCTTTTGCTTCTGCTTCTGCTCATTAGCTAGTTTAGCTAAGCAGTCCAATTTTTTTTTTTCTCTGGACTGTTTTTTTTCTTTTTTCCTTTTTTTTTTCCCTTTTTTCCTTCCCTTTTTGGAACTACTCGAACCTGCTCTGGACTGGGACCTGGAAACACCGAGAGCTTGCACCTCGTGGCTTGTAACAGCCATCTCCAGCGCCGGAGGGACTGACAACAGAGCAACCACCCCCCAAGAGAGACTTTCTGAATTTGTCATCCTTTTCAGAGTGGTGAAGGAGTGTTATCATCTGGTATTGTTCATTCTGTGTGCTGGGGGTGCTGTGCCTGTTAAATAAACAGGTTCTTTCCACTTCTCTCCGAGGAATCCTTCCCGAACCGGTTGGAGGGAGGGGCTGTGTGGGTTTGCTTTCTGGAGGGGCCTCCTTTTGCAGGTTTTCTCCCAAATTTGCCCTAAACTAGGACACCAAGCCCTTCAGCTGAGCCAGGTGTAGCACTGGATGATCTCTAAGGCCCTGCAAACACAAACCATTCCATTGTTGTACAAAATGAAAACAAGTTTTGATGAGAAATTCCCTCCTCTCACCCAGACCTGCTGGTGACGATCCAGCTCACCCAAAACGTGGCCATTTCTCTCTTTTCACTCCAATTGGGTTTAATTATTATCTTTGCTGGCACAACCGTTACAGGGATGACACCCAAACGATCAGGGAAGGTCATGTAAAAGGAAATTAAAGACAGGAACAATGATTATGGATGGAAGGCTCAGTTTGAAGCTCATTCTCTGCAATTATTCCTTATCTCAGCCCCCAATCAGCACTCACCAGCTCCAGCCTGGCTTCCTCCAAGAAATTTTTATTATTAACTGCAGCTCTTAATATCAACTTTGCTGAGGTAAAAACAAGCTGATCAAGACAGAGTCATGTTTTGAAATTAAAGTGCCACTACAGGTCGTGCTGGAAAATAAAATGAAGGAAGAAATTCTGTGTACAAAAGGTCTTTCCCAACCACTGAGTTAAAGAGCCTGAAAAAAAAATGCAATTTCAGGTAATTCTGTGCATTTTTAAGGACTGATAAGAAGCTCTAAGGTAAAGAAATGTTCCAGACACACCAAATGCATTCCTGTAGGTGTAGAGCTCTTCATGGGCACTTTGTTAAAAAAATAAGCCAAAAATAAAATACCTGTGCTGGGGAAAGGGGATTCCATGGAATGATTAGTGCAAGGCTGGAATTGCTAAACTGTCATCCACAGGTTTTAGTTGTCCATAAAACCAGCCAAAATTATGGGTTTTTTTTTGAAAAATTACATCTTTAAAACTCTTTTTTTTTTCAAGTACAACATATTATTAGTCTAAATCATGTTCGTTCTCTTTTTATTACACTCAATTTGAATTTCCAAAGGAAAAAAATATTTTAAACAATAAAGAATTGCTAAGATATCTCTATTTGTAAATATTTAACTCAATATTGGTTGTATTTTGCTTTTTTTCACACCCTCCAGCTTGAAAATAATTTCCCCTTTAAGCAGAAAAAGACAAAAAAGACAACTGATAAGGGGGAAAAATTTCTGTTTGCTTTTTGAAGTATTTTTTTTTTCAAAGCTTGTCAGTTTGCAGCCCCTCAAAGCCTTCTCTGACTAAAGATATGAATGAAGAATTGAGGAAATTAAAGCTGGAATGTTGCTGCACTGCAGGGATTTGCCACATGGGGGATCCCAAAGTGAATGGACTTGAAAGGAAGTCAGGGGGGAAAAGCCATGAGATGATGCCAGGGGAAAGATGAAAAATTCAGGGTTTACATTTGAGAAAGGACAAATCCAAGCAGATCTGCAGAAACATGGAAATGTGTTGTTCACTAAGCAGCTTTAGAAAAATATCCTCTTTTTTCTCCTCCTCTGAAGCCAGAGCTATACTTGTAAATTGCTTCTAGCAGTATAAAATGATAAAAATTCCATAATTTTATTGATTTTCAGTATTTGAATCTTTTCTATTTTGCAGAGATGTCAACTTAAAAATGAATTATCCATCTGTAAATGATTCCCACACAGAAACAGATGCATGGGCATTAGCACACGTGCCAAATCTCTATTTCATGCTTAATATTTTCACTATTATTTCAAGAATTCACACTTATTCACAGCTAGAAGGAAGTCTGAGGTCTGAACCAAACCACATTTCATTCCTTGAGTAAATTAAATTTTGTTTCACTTCACTGCTGTGGATGTGAGGGCGGGAGAGGAAGAGGTTTTTGCTGGAACTGAGATTGGTACCAATAATTTGGGCATTAATTTGTGCTTTTTGTATCCCCTTTAACACCTTTAACATCCCTCAGACTTCAGCAGAGCTCAGCACACAGGTGGCAGCTGCTCTCAAAGAGAAAAATACATGAAAAGGCCATGTTTAAAAACATCTACTGCTCAAGGGAAGTGATAGAAGACATGGATAAAAATCCCATTTTTTCATCATTATAAGTCAATGCCTGTTTATTTTACTTTATTGCCAATTTGGAAGGAGATCTTTCTGAGGCCAGTACTTGATACACCCTGCACTACTCTAAGTGGTGTTTTAAAAAGGATTTTAGATCAAAGTCTTGGAATAATTCAATTACAGAATCATTGAATCATTTAGGCTGGAGAAACCTTCTAAGATCATCCAATCCAACCATTCCCAGCTCTGCAAGGCCATCAGTGCCCATGTCCACAAGTGCCACATCCACAGGGCTTTAAATCCCTGCAGGGATGGGGACTCCACCCCTGCCAGGACAGCTGTGCCAGGGCTGGACAACCCCTTTGGGGAAGCAATTTCCCCAAAATCCCCCCTGAGGCTCCTTGGCCCAGCCTGAGGCCATTCCCTCTCCTCCTGTCCCTGTTCCCTGCAGCACAGCCCGACCCCCCCGGCTGTCCCCTCCTGGCAGGGACTTGTGCAGAGCCACAAGGTCCCCCTGAGCCTCCTCTGCTCCAGGCTCAGCCCCTGCCCAGCTCCCTCAGCCTCTCCTGGTTCTCCAGCCCCTTTCCTGGTCCATTCCCTGTTCCCTCTCCAGCCCCTCCAGCTCCTTCCTGAACTGAGGAACTCAGAAGTGACCCCAAGATTCCAGGGGGTCCCTCAGCAGTGCCAGCTCAGGGGACAGGCCCTTCCCCAATCCTGCTGGCCACTCCATTCCTGCTAAAATCCAGGGGCCATTACCTGTTCCTCACCTGGGCACACCTGGGGATGTCCAGTTGCTGTCACCAGCACCCCCAGGGACATTTCCAGCCCCTCTGCCCCAGCCTGTGGAGCTCCATGGGGTTGGTGGGACCCAAGTGCACGAGGAGGAGCAGCCCCAGCCCCACTTCATTCACTCAGCCACTGCTCCAGCCGTGTCCACAAACTCCAAAATAGGAATTTGGTGGCTGCACCAATCAGCATCACAAAGCTGGTCCCAAATGAACTCTGGCTGCTGCAGCAGAGCAGACCTAACCCCAAAATACAACATGAGCCACCTGTTACAACTCCCCTGAGCAGCCCCATGGTAAAAAGCAACAGGCTCACAATCCCCACTTTAGTTAGAGCTCACTCCTTGCCTAGGAGTCACTAAAGCTCCACACAAAGCTGCAGACCATGACAGAGGTTAACTCCACATCCTCTGCTCTGAAGGCAAGCCAAGCCTTCCCTAAGCTCATGCTGCTGATTAATTTTAGGCTGAGCTTGTACTGGTCTTGCCCTCTCTGTTCTAACTCTCAGTTGTCGTGGTACGCTGGGTTTCAACAATACATGGGCTGTGTTTTTCTCATTTATCAGCAAAATTTCACCTAGATCTTCACACCATCAACTGCTGCTGTGTTCTACCCCAGGAAAAAAAACCAAACATTTCAGTGAATAGTGTGAGATAATGTACTTAATTATATATTTAACTTGCAAAAGCCCTTTGAGAGCCCTGCAGATAGAATTCATTCTATGGAAGCTCTCTTTATTAATAAAAGTACTTATACCAATTACTTTGAACTTCTATAGACAGTGCCTTATTTCAAACTATTTTAATCAATCCTCACAAAATCTCTTGGCAACGGCCTGCAGAAGTACACAGAGGCAAGGGAGCCGTGGTGCTTCAGTGGAACTACCAATTCTTTATGTTTATTATTCATCCTTACTATGCTTTTTAATTAATCACACAAAATAAAACGTGGTTTGCCAGCCTCCAAGTTCTCCTTTATTAAAAAAGTGATTACATCCAGTAATCTGGAGTTAATATTAGAGAGGCTTAGAGAATTTTCCAGTCTGTACCACTCACAAAGTAACTAATCATTGCAGGAGATTTAAATTAATTTGGGTCAAATGAGATTCAACATCATCTTGCAGGTGCAGCTGCTCCCTCCGCAAAGGTTCCTGATCCCCCTGCCACGGTTCTGTGTCAATCCAGCAGCGAGGGAATGGGATTAGCTCAAAGCATTCATTCCAACTTTTCCAGCACAGGGATAATGCCCAAAGCAAATCAGGGGAGCCTCTGCAGGAATGGCTGCAGGGTGAGGGACACAGCTCCTGCGAGGGGAACAGGAGCAGCTGCTGGAGGCCTCCAATTCCTCCACTGATGGCCCTGGATGGAGAAGGTGCTGGCCAGAGCCCAGGGTCTGTCCAGAGAGGAGATGATGGGGATGAGCCATCCTTGTTTCAGCTCCTACCCTGTGATCTCTGCCTGCCAATAATCTGAAATTATGGGCAATGGGAGATGATTTCCTCTGCAGTCAGCCTGGCAGAGCTGGGGGTGTCCAGCCTGGAGAAGAGAAGGATCCAGGGAGAGCTTCCAGCACATTCCAGGGGCTCCAGGGTCGCTGCAGAGGGACTGGGGACAAGGCCTGCAGGGACAGCACCCAGGGAATGGCTGCCAGTGCCAGAGGGCAGCCATGGATGGGATCTTGGCCATGAGGAATTCCTGCCTGGGCTGGGATTGCCAGAGCAGCTGGGGCTGCCCCTGCATCCCTGCAGTGTCCCAGGCCAGGCTGGACACTGGGGCTGGAGCAGCCTGGGACACTGGCAGGTGGCCCTGCCATGGCAGGGGTGGCACTGGAGGGGCTTTAAGGTCCCTTCCCACCCAAACCATTCCAGGATTCTCTATCTGAACACTCTCATTCTCTGTGATCAGGGGCATGGAATGGGATGAGCTTTAAAAATCCCTCCCAACTCAACCCACTCTGCGATTCCATGATTTATATTTTATAGAATCATTAATACATTTTACACAAGAAATGACAAACATCTTTAAAGCAGGAAGTCATCTCTTCAACAGAAGTTACTTATCATAAAAACCAAAAAGAGCTTGGTTTTACAAGCACCCATTTTATCTCCTACTGAGATCAAGTGATCCTGGCCCAGCCCCGGGAGTTACTTTGACTTTTTTATTCTGTCTTTGGAGCCAAACCCAGCTTGAGGACAACGAGGAGTGCCAGGTTGTCTCCAGCTGACAGCTCAGGTTAAGCTAAGCCCAGGCTGGTGTCCATTAGCAGGAAAAGTGAGCTCTGGCACAGCTCAGCTGGTGGTGCCCGTGTGGGAGCTCTGTGATTTAGTGAAATCACCAACAACTGCTCATAAAGGCCAGAAAGCTTCAGCCTTTTGAAAGCAATAACCATCAGAACTCCCAGCAGCAGAGGACAATTCCCATCTCAGATCATCAGCACTCTGTGCTATCATTCACTGCCAGCTCACCCCCAGCTCTGCTCCTGATTGCTCACCCCAAATGCCCATCCCTCCCCACATCTGCACAAGACGGGGATAAATTTTAACAGCTCTGTTTATTCATTCCCAGACTGGCAGTCACCAGGATACAAAAAAAAAAAAAATCACCACCATGTGAAGTCAAATAAAACTTGAAAGACTGGCCAATTGTTTTCTTCCCATTTTTTACACCAAAGGCTGCATTAGCTAAATTTCACGATTCCCCTAAGTGCCTTTAAAATTACAAGCAATTTAGACTGTGATTCACTTTCATGCAGACTCTGACTGCATGCAATTTTTTCCCCCCATCTCAATTATATCTTAATATTCTGGGGGCTGAAATGCATTAAATAAATCATATTTCATAGTAAAGCAATAATACTTACATGCATTTCAGAAGAAATCGTCCTGTGTTATAAATGTATTTATAATGTCATTACCTTATTTTCCACATTGACTGAAATATTAGACAGCAGCCACTGCTCCCAGCTACGGATGGGAAGCTTTTAGCAAACCTTATGTTTATTCTGCTCTGGTAATTAGCTGGTTTAGTTAATATAATACAACGTTTACAAACAGCAATTTATCCAATATACAAACTCGCTCCTGTAATTAGTGCAACATTGTTATTGATTAAGATTTAATATGGCTGTTGCTGTTTCTGCAATGTTCTACACAAAGGGAACCATCACTAATTTGTCCGAGGACAGTTCCCCAGTCAAAGTCATCTCCTGGCACAGGACCATGAATTTCATTATCTAGAAAATATTTTCTGCAATATTCTACCCAGGTTTAAGCAGTTTTAAAGGAGCAGGTAACAACAAAGAGAAATTCAAGATGTAATTACAAACCCACTCTTTCCCAGAGACCAAAACCACTTGATTGTTCCCTTAGTTTAAGGTGACATTTCTATTATAAATCTACACAAAAATTCTCTGAAGAACACACACGAAACCCCAAAAAATCTCTGCCATCATTTAAAATTCAACACTACAATGGTGTTAAACATAAATATCAAATGTTTTATCAGTACTATCAGTGAAAAAATCAGCATTGGGACAGGGGTGGAGTCCCCATCCCTGGAGGGGTTTAAAGCCATGTGGAGGTGGCACTTGGGGACATGGTCAATGGTGGCCTTGGAAGTGCTGAGGGATGGCCGGACCAGAGGATCTTAAGGACTTTTCCAGCCCAACTGATTGTGTTTTGTGTAGGAGTATAAACATGAAAAAGGATTTGTCAAAAAGAAAATTCCTTTGGGGAATATTTGCAGTTTTTCACAGGAAAATAAGAAGTTGATGTTATCTCATCTCTAACTTCAGGATTGTCAGAATCCAGAACATCCCTCTGGGTGCCCTGGATGGCCAGAGCTGCTGGCAGGGGGCTCTGAGACCCTGGCAGCAGCCAAAGACACACGTGGGGTTTTGATCTTAGCCCGTGGAGCAAATTACCAACTCTGTATGAAGAATTACAAGCCACACACACAAGTTTAGATATTGTAGTAGAAGTAGTCACGAAGTGAAAGGAAGGATTTTTGAGTGCTGTACAGGGGGGGTTTGAGCCTTGTACGCAGGGGTCCAAGTTTTGTACATGGGGGTCAGGGGTTCTAAGATGGAGGGACTTGGGTGTGCCCTGTCCTCTTTCTTTCTCCTTCCCAGCCTCCATGTCTTTGGTGATGTTGGCACTCACAGATTGGTCTAGAGTAGAAAGTCACCATTCAATATAGATAGCAGGCATTGGGGGAAAGGTATAAACATGTAACACGGAATGTGTGATATAAAAGATGGCACCAGTCCCCTGGGAGGGCAGTGTGCCTTTGTCTGACCTGCTGAACGGGCCACAGCAGCTCAGGAGAAGAATCTTTTAGATAACCAACAATAAACAACCTTGAGAACGGACAACAGAAGACTACTGAGTCTTTCTTTAAAGGCACGGGTTGGAGGAGAGACTTTTCCATCTTTTGGGGTCACCCCAATCCGGGGGTGAAACCCCACATCTGGCGTCCCTGGGTGGGCAGGAGACCCGACAAGGATGAACTCCCACCACCAACACTGGAACCTGAACTGCAATTTCTATTAATGGCACTCTGGATTCACCCTTAAATGCAGCACTTTTACCCCAAGTCAAATACCAGTTCTGGACACTTCCTCTGCATCACCCACTGGATTAAGCAGTTCCCTTTCAGGAATATCACATTTTATACTTTCATTAGCAGAAGGAAATCAGGCAGCTCTAAGTGAAGCCCCATTTCAGCCCTTTGGATGCTCAGATCGAGAACCAAACCTCAGGAAAACACAGCGGGAACACACTCAGAAGCACCAAAACCCTGCATAAATAAACAGAACCAGCTCTCCATTCAGACATTTCTCTACAACTTTGAACATTTCAGTCAGCTTTTAAATCCCACGTTTTAAAAAAATACTGCTGTCCAAAAGACTTCAGTTTTGTCGTGGGTTCTTTCTAATCTCCAGGCATGTTTTATTTTTACAATGCTGTTTTGTTTGGAGAGTTTTTCACTAAGAAAAAATTAAGATATTTTCACTGGCAATGCTAAGGGCATATTTAAGAACACAAAACAGTCTAAAAACCTTCCTGTGTGCTTGAGAAAATGTATGAATTGCATGGAAGTTCAGTATAAAGTATAAAAATCATCAATATTCTGGTCTGGAAACAGAGACATCCTCACAATACTACATGAGGTGTGAAGACACTTCTGGAAATGATAGAAATAACCAATAAATATTAGAATATTAATTAAAATGAGCAAAATTATATCTAGACACTGCATCCATACCCTGCTGGAGTGGGTGACATCCCTGCCTAAAACAGGAGGGTTGGAATTAAATCATCTTTAGGGTCCCTTCCAACCCAAATACATTCTATAATATATTTAAAATCCACGCCTAGATACTTGTGGAACTCAGAGCAAGACTCGAGGACTCACTTTGGAATGTACTCTGATCATTGAACCCACCTCCATCCATGTAATGACCAGGGGAATACAGCAGGAACGAGGTTTGTTACAGAGAAATTCATGAAAATGATGATATCCATTAAAATGCTCCCAAAATGTCGAGTTTATCATCTTTGCTACAGAACAGAGCGGGCTGAGCATAAATTATTTATGATGTGTAACAGTTTAATGGAGTATAAAATAGCTTTTTTTCTTCTCACAAGCAGTACAAGCCCTGATTTTTATTTTTTTTTGTTGTTGTCAGCTCCACACTCGGCGATGTGCTCGACCCATTTACAGCTGTGACATGCAACAATTTGTAAAATTGTTCTATAGAAACTCTTAACTTAAAGGAACAACTTACACAAGCTATTTATTACTCTCTTAAAGTGCTATCACAGCACCCTGCCAAGAACACAGCAGGAAACCCCAGGAAAGCACAGGCAGCTCCTAAAGAAATTTAGGGAAGCCCTGGCATGAGAACCTGCAGCACAACCCCAAACCCCTCTGTGGGAAGGGGTTTAATCCACTTCCATTCCCTTGTGGCCATAATTATTATTATTATTATTATTATTAACATCCATAATTAATCCTGCAGGACATGCCCCAATCCCAAGGAATGCAGGAATGAGTAGAAATTTGGGATTTTAAGGCCACAGAGTTAAAACTTTAACAGAACTATGGAGTGTACAATAGATCCCCAAGGAAAAAGGGAGCCCAGTGTAAAACCCCTGACTCTTCCCAGTTCTTCACTAATTATTAAAAGGAAAAAAATGCTCTGATAGGGAATCCTGGAATGGTTTGAGTTGGAAGTGACCTTTGAGAACATTTAATTCTGACCTCCTGCCATGGGCAGGGACACCTCCCACTGTCCCAGGCTGCTCCAAGCCCTGTCCCACCTGGCCTTGGGCACTGCCAGAGATCCAGGGGCAGCCACAGCTGCTCTGGGAATTCTATTCCAGGGCCTCCCACCCTCATCACACAAGATTTCTTCCTTTTATCCAACCTAAATCCTCGATCAGTTTCAAACCACTGCTCCTTGTCCCATCACATGGATGTTTCTGATTTATAATCAGCAGCTTTTGTGTGCCATGGATGTGGGGGCCATGATAATATTTACATCTTTTGTGTGAAAAGCACCTTAATTATATAAGTTTAACACCTGTATTAATTATACAAGTTTAATCACCTTAATTATACAACAGGAAGACAAGCAGAAGGCCTCAAGCCAGAGAGGCATTTCCAGAGACATGGCCACTTCTTCAGGAAAATGCACTTTCCTCAGAAAGCTGACAGCTGAACCAGCTCACTCTGAAAACACCTTGTTTTCTTTAATATTAAAGAGATCTGAGGGTGAAAAATTCTGGCACAGCTGATGACACCTGTAGCCACCTGAAATGCAGGCAGGGAAAATGTTCCTCTCTTTGCCAATGGCTGTGCAGGGATACTTTGGATTAAAGCTTTATAGCTAGGCCACTACACAGGAAAAAAAATTTAAATAATCTAAACTTTTAAGGCAGCATAAACTGGAGATTGCCCTAGTTAGTTTTGTTCCTCTGCATAATTAACCATCATACTCTTAAAACCAAATGTGAACAGTAAAACTGATTTTAAAACCCCATTTTTCCTTCCAAATTATGATCAGACTTGCACTGAAAACTACCGGGAATAGAAATAGCTGTCTCTACTGTTCCACCAGTCCAAAAACCTTGTGTCACCCTCTCCATAAAATAAAATTACTTTCCATTCATTTTCCACTCCACAGACCCTCGAGCTACAGTTCCAGAAGCACGAGAGAGAGTTAAAGATGCTCCACGCTTCATCTCCACCTTTTCTGAGGGCCTAAGCCAAATTCATTTCATCCACGTCAAAAAGAGAGAAAACCCTTCACTAATAATAAACAGAATTTCTTTTTTTTTTCTGCTGAGCTATTTCAGCATTCATGGAGTTTCCAAGGAATCTGGTTAGAGCCAGCAGAGAGGTGCCCACCATGACAGTTTCAGGCCATTTCCTCCTTTTACCTCCAATAAAGACAAATTTAATTTAACCATTTCCGTAAGACCCTGGGGGAAAATAAAATTAAACAGAAAAAGGGAGCCCAGAGATCTCCAGAGCTTTGTAGAACACAGAAAGTCCTCTCAGGAATGCAAGGATTATAGGGAATTCTGCTGGCAATTATTCCTTCCACCTACTCTGGAACATTGCAACATCAGACAATAGAGGCCAAGAGGACAAAATTAGATTAAAGAATGAAAAAACTCGCAGAGAAAAGAGGAAGAAGTTTGTCCTGAAGATACAGACAAATGGATGTTGTGGTTCTTCCATAAGGAGAGGGAAAAAAGGGAGAGAGTTGGAGAAAAAGAAAGCAAAAATGAAGAACCGGGGTGACCAAGGGCAGGAGGAACCTCCAGGAGATGATTTGCGGAAGAAGTGGGATATTGGGAAAAAATTAGACAAAAATTTCACCAAAAAAAAAAAAAAAACAATTTAAGAGCAGAATTTATGAAAGAAATAGCCACATTTAAAAAGAAGAATCAAAACTCAGATATGAGCCTACACAAAACCAGCACTGGGTCACAATTCCAACAGTAAAAACCACTTGTGTTTTCAGCACAACTTGGAAAGTTTAAAGAATGTCCTGGGTTTGTCCAGCAGTGCACATGGAGTATGAGTTTTATCCCTCTGCCCAATTCTAAAATATGATATGAATTTCTCTGACTTTGGAAAGACGAAGAAAAGGAAAATTTGTTTTATAAAACAGAAAAAAATGACTGTCAAGCGAGCGACACCAAAACAACAAAACACGGCAAAATCGTGATTTCAGGAGTTATTTTAAGTGATATTTCTTCTCTGGTAAACTTCAGTTCTGAACTCTGTATTTCTGTAATCTTTAATTCTCATTTATTTATCACCTTTACGCATTTTCAGGCACCAGACTCAGCACTCTGAACAGATAATTGCAAACAGCTTTTTCCAGGATATTCCACATCCAATTCACCCTCACAAGGAAAAAATTTTCCCTCATCTCCAATCCAAACCTACTCTCTGTCAGCTCGGTGTCACCTGCAGATGTGCTGAGGGTCAATATCTCCTTATTTTCCTCAAGGTCAAGTTGGTTTGTAGAAAAATTTCAAATTCACTCTCCAGACCTATCAAAGGTTGCTGTTTTTGTGCTGTGCAGTCCCTCACTGGCAGGTAGTTGGTTCAAAGAATGATTTGCTCAAGTTCAGTATCTCCTTCCCACATCATCACTTTGAAAAGGAATAACTACAAGCATTTGGGGGTTTTTCTCCCGCTTCAAACAGGCAGATAAAAGGGAGCAGGAAAATTAAAATATGACACGAGTTACTACGATGTAAAACAAAGATGCAGCTGACCTCTTTATCTGAGCACTTCTTAGATGTCCCTTTATGAAGGCAGAAACAACCCTCATTAATTATCCTTCTTTCCAGAGCATTACAAGAAATCCTGATAGTTATTCCACAGAAGTATTTCCTCACTCCAAAATATTATGTACACGAAGCCATTGCTGTGAGTCTGCTGGCATGACTTGAATATTTGGGATATTTGAATATTTCTGTTGTTTTACACACTGGAAATGACTCATTGTTGCTGCACACAAGAATTCCCTTCCCTCCCAGAAGATTTACAAGCAGCTTTTGGCTCCAAAGGCAGGAACCACCAAAAAGGGTGCAAAAGTCCATCACTGGATTCTTCACAGGCTTAAAGACATAAATAAACTTTGAAAGTCAACCTGTAACCTCCAAAATGACTTGAATTATTTTAATTCACACTCACACTCCTCATGCTCCACGACTCCAACACTTCCCCGAGCCTGCAGCCCGAACTCCTTCCTCAAAGTCATGGCTTTCTGCCTTGATGGCTTTGAAATGCCCTGATTTTGGATTGCAAGCATTCAAGGTGTGTTAATGACTCGGAATTGTGACAGCTGCTGCAGAAAGCAGCCCTTGGTTCCAGCACAGCCCCATTAAGCATCCATCAGAAACTCCTCTGGATTTGCTCATTTATTACTCCTGCGTGGCCCAAGGGGGGAAAAAGGGGGAACAGCAAGACTTTCTTCCTCTGAAGCAAAATCATAAGCCACTTACTTATCCTAATGTCACGATTCCCACTGTTTATCTGCATGATAATTAGGAAAATGAGAAGTAATGAGGTTTATTTATTTATTCAGAAACATGATTTGAATTCAAATATCTCTAAAAAAAAGACACTGTATTTTATGTTATCAGAGGGGTGGATTTTCCAAACTCAGCTAAATTACTGAAAGTAATGAGACGAGAAATATTATCATCTTCTTTTGGTTCAGCCACCCCAAATTCATGTTGACAAACTTCTCCCATATCACTCCTGCATGACACTTCTACAGCATTGACAGCTGAAACCAATTTCTGCTTTCAAAATTTAAGTTTTGTTGGCTACTTGTTGAAATTACGTCTTGTGTGAAGTGGAAGTGATGCCTCAGGTTTAGCTTTTATATTTTTCACATTCTGTGCTGCTTCGGTGTGTGGGGCTGGGTTCATATTATGGGATGGTGAGCTCTCTGCACAGAGCAGGGAGACAAAACAATTCCTGCTCCAGCTGGGACCAAGGACAAATGAGCCAAAGCTCAGGCCAGGAGCACAAACAGCGTGGGCTGCAGAGAGACAAACAAGCAGGGTGGGAGTGCCTGGGCTAAAGCTGGAACGGGACAATGAACTGCAAGGGGCAAATGGAGCAGAGCTGAGCCAAGGGAGAGACCCCGGGAGCGCTCGTGCATTTTGGGACCATTTGGGTTCCTCTTGGCTGCAGCCCTGGCTGGGCTCTTGTGCTGCCCAAGGTGGATCCATGGAGGAGATCCTTGCAATAAATCCCTGCTTTATTCCAGAACTCTGCCCAGCCTCTGTCCTAGCTCAGCCTCCACAAGGCATCAGAAGGTGCCTCTCTGTCTTAAAATCTTTCTATTATTTACATTATTCAAAGTTTATTTTTGTTTTCCATTTGCACTATTGTGTCAGATTCCCCAAACTCCCAACTGTACACACAAACACCATCAGTATCAGAATTCCTGGCAGGAGGTTGAATTCCCAGCTCCAAAGTCCCCTGCATGTCACCGTCATATTTTCTGGAAAAATCCCTTTGCCCAGGATTTTCTCCAGGGAAGCTGAGAAGCCTCAGAAAAAAAGGAAAACAAATAATTATCTGATTTGCTCCTTCTGTGTGTTGCTGCTTTGGAATGTGTTTGGGCATTGTTTATCCAACAGGTGATTGTTTCATTGGTTTTTGCTGTGAGTTGTTTTGACTCGCTGGCCAACTGGGGCCAAGCTGTGTCGGCACTCTGGAAGGAGTCATGGGTTTTCATTATTATTTTTTATCCTTCTGTCTGTATTCTTTCTCTATACTTTAGCATAGTTTAGTATAGCATTCTTTAATATAATATAGATCATAAAATAATAAATTAGCCTTCTGAGAACATGGAGTCAGATTCATCATCCCTTCCAATGATAGGGGTCTCGGAAAATACAAGACCTGCACTTTGCAGGGCCGGGGGCAATCAAAGACCCTCAGCCTTAAGAGGATTGGGCTATCAGGAGATTCATTCTTATTACTGAACTAAAAGGGTGTTTTAACATCCCCAATTTATTAAGCCTTACATTAAACTCTTCCTTTCTTTAAAAAACAAGGAGGCAGAATAGTTTTTCCCCCAGGCACATTGTGGTACAGCTACCAGAGAACAGATTATATAACACTTGACAGCACTGAAAAATCTCCTAAAATTTGTATAAAACCTCCCAAAACCTACAGAGTTCACCATGACATTCCACTTTTCTTCCTCATCCTCTCCCTAAAATATCCTTTTTAATTAATTTGTGTACACCTGCTTTAGCTGTATTGGCACCTACTGCTACAACACTGGAGCACTTCAATATATTCCAGACAGCCAGTAATACAAAAAGATATTAAAAAGATATTAAAAAACCCTTAAAAACTTGAAATTACATCTGAAAAGGACTTCCCTTGGGCTCTTCTCCAGGCTGAGCAAACCAAGTGGTTGGAACCAGGGCTGCTGAGAATTCCAGACTTTCTGTGCTCCAGGCTCTGACCCCCAGGAGAACACTGCAGTGACCTGAGGCCCTGGAGAAGCTTCCAGAATGGAATGGCAGCACTGGGATTGTGGGTGTGGGGTTTGGATAGAAGTGTGTGATATCACAGGGGGAAACTCAGAGTTTAAGGGTTTAGAATGCAGTGATATCTATAAAGCAAGATGGGGGTTCGGGGGCTGTGGCTGGTCCCTGGTCCTCCTTCTTCTCCATGGGTTTGGGTGGTTTTGTGTAATTGGATAAAAAGGTCCCCATTGCAGGCACGGTTATTGGGTTGGTTATTGGGTTGGTTATTGGGTTAAAAGTGAAAATAATTTAGGTGCCATTTCTTCATTGGACAGTTTATCCTTAAAAGGCCTTGTAGAGAGAGAGATGGGGCTCCATTTTTAGTTTATATCAGAGTGAAGTGCCGTAGAACTCAGGGTTTGTGAGACTGTAACACAGATAAGAACAAATAAACATCTGAGTCCAAACAAGAAATACCATCTCAGGCATTTAATCCCAACCCTGGCAAAAAGAAGATAAAAACTCAACACTAAGTGACCTCAGCCACTCCTGAGAACAGCCCTGAAACAAACTGCCTGATGACTTCTGTGGAATTTGCAGTCAGCCCCGACAAAGAAAGAGATGAGAATCTTGACTCCACGTTTCAGAAGGCTGATTTATTATATTATGATATATATATTATATTAAAAATGCTATACTAAAACTATACTAAAAGAATAGAGAGAAAGGATACATCAGAAAGCTAGAAAGGAATAGAAAGGAATGAATAACAAAAACATGTGACTGCCCAGAGCCTCGACACAGCTGGACCATGGTTGGTCATCAAGTAGAAACAATTCATGAGAGACCAATCCAAGATGAACCTGTTGGTAAACCATCTCCAGATCACATTCCACAGATAGTTATTGTTTACATTTCTCTCTGAGGCTTCTCAGCTTCTCAGAAGGAAATCCTAGTGAAAGGATTTTCATAAAATATCCCAGTGACAGACTTCCACCCCTCCGTCCCTGAAAACACCTAAACCTGGTAATTCAACCCAAAATGAGGAACAACCAGAGCACTCTAAAGTGAATATATCCCTACCCAAAAAAACAGCTTAATGTGAGAGCAAAGAAATACTGAATAAAAGCCAGAAGGGGAAGGCCCGGGCGATTGTTTTGTCGAGTGGAGGAGCGTCGCCCGCGTGGCGCTTCCAGCGCGGTGTCAAACGGACACGTTTTAATCCCTCCCATGGATTTGTAGCGTGTCATGTACAAGGACAAGCCCTGACAAGGCTTTGATGTGGTTTTTGTTGTGTCACACAACTGGCAGGGTGTACACGCTCCAAAGGCCCACGAGTAATCAAAAGGAGCCCGGCTTGGAATATTTATAGCCAAAGAAGGGGGGTTAAAATGTTCTTCTCGTGCTACCTCCAGGGCAGAAGGAAGACTTGTCCCTGGAAGAGGGAAGGTGTGTGGAAAAAGGGATTATCAGCCTTACTTTTTGCCCATGCATGACAAGGAATGATGATATTCATTTGGGGAGATAGCAGGGCAATTTTGTTACCGTTCAATAAAAAGGGAGTAGCACGAACAAATTGGTTAATGAATGAGGGAGGAGAGAGCAGAGTATTATGCAGTGAATCTATAAAAATGAACTCAATTTGAATTCAACCCAAAGAACAAATTGATGGAGCAGCAGGCTTTGTAAAGCACTAGATCTTCATCTGAATGCCGAAATAACACAGTGATTAATTTTGCTTCAGTCAAATATCTTGGGGTTTGCTATATAAGAATTAAAAAATAACATGCTTTAAATGCTGCTTGACTATCAAAACACATTCACCATTCAAAAAGAAAGCTTAAAGAGAATAAATGCTCCTTCTCTGTACTTTGCTTGCCTTCAGAATTCTCATTTTACCATGGTTTTCCTGTCTGTCAAACTTTGACACAGAGGAAAAAAAAAGCCATTAACTGTTACACAGAAAAATTATAAGAAATACATCTATAACATGTTGCCAAGTGAAATGCTGAAGGAAGGGGAAAATTATTTCTATTGTTCCACCTAAACAAATATTTTGAATGTCAGCATGGACGTTGTAAAGGGACAGAAGAGAGACCCAGGAAAAGGCAACTTGTGGTTCCCAGGCCCTTCATGGTGATTTCAGAGAGGAAATAAAACATTTATTTACCAGTTTATGTGACAAATCATACCGGGATTCCAACTCCAGCACCATCCACAGGCTATTTTAAATTCTTTCTACCGTTTTCCTCTATCAGGGTAGAGGGAAAACTGTTCACTTATTAATTAATTTTTTAAATTAATTTTAATCAAATGAGCCTTTACTTTTTCAAGGCCAGATAAGAAAATCATTCATGGTTTGCAAATATGTGACAGGCAGCCCCTTTTCTTATTTGTGAGAAAATTATCAACTTTATTTGCTTAGCAAGAGCTTCTCGCTCACACAGCAGTTTCACATCACCTGTTTAAGATCCCCTAAAATCCTCCCCCAAAACCTGAATTTCTATCCTAAATATTTTTGTGCTGCAGTAGAAATGCCAAAAAGGAGGGAGAGGAAGAAGGAATGTGTGCCAGGAGAGACATAAACCAAAGGAGCAATATTCTGTTTATTCCAAGGAACAGGAGTGCAGTCAGTGCAGTGGAATTATGTATATTCCAAATATAAATTTCTTACTCATTGTAGACCACTTCCTTCTCTAAAAACCAACCAAATTTCTTTCCCCCAAAAGGAAACACAGCAAAAAAGACAGATCCCATCTTCAATACTCCAAAATACCTTCTGCCTCCTGTCTTCTATGACAGGAACGACCAAATCCTGGTTTGCCCATAGGAAAAAGAGTTTTTGCTGCAACAAAACTGCTACTTCCAAGCCATAAAAAATCACCAAAAAAAATGTGCGTAGGACTAAATAAGATTTTATGAGTGAAACTCCCCCAATCTCCACTTTCAACGAGGTTTCGTGAAAAATTTCTACTCTCTAAATTATAAAACCGAGGAACAAGAGACAAAACAACTGTCAGTAGATTTAATTTTGCACCATGTGCTTCCCAAACCTTAAATCTCACGTTCAAATACGAGCCTTTAGTATTTTTACTGCCATAAATTGTGAATTACAGTCTCTGCTCGTGCTTACTTCTCCAAGAGCCCTCCCTGCACCAAGCAATCCTGTTTTGCCTCAGGCTGTGTAGTTTACCTCAAATTATTTCAGAATCATCTAAAAAGATTCATTTTTCTATTAAAATGATGAATGAGCTAAATGAGGTATGTAATAAATACTGCAGGTTTGTAAACAGACTCTTCTCCTGAGAACTAATGCCTTAACTCATTTAATTCTTCCCCCTGGTATTTCCTAGTGAAGTCATCCTTAAAATATGGTTTGTCCAGGCCTGCTTGGAAAGAGCAGGAAGGGTCAGGATTTAATCTGTTTATGGAAAATAGGAAATGTCCTCATGACAGAGCTAATGAATTGAGGACAGGAAAAACAAATGCACCTCAAAGGGGAGGTCACTGGCCAGCACTGACTGGGACCAGTCACCCCAGGGTGATGGGGAAAACACCAAACCAGTTCAGGCACAGAGGAGCACAAGACTCCATTTTAACAACCTGCGTTCAATTATGACAACAGGTCAGATTTCCTCCTCACATAACTCAACACACTTCAGCTCTGATATGGCCAGGAATGTATTCTGTCTATTGATTTCAGGACTCTGAGAAGTAAAAGAACTTCACATCTCAAATAGGATTTTGCCAGGGAAAAAAAAAATCTCCAATAATCTGATTATCACAGTGACTTAAAGTGCAAAAAAAAGTGCTTTTTAATATAAAGATACTTCTACCAAATTGATTTTTTTTTTTTTTGAGCGAGGAATTTTTTGATAGAACTTCTTGTGCAGAAAGTAATTTACAAAACAATGAGATTCCTCAGCACTTCAGATTTCAGTCTCAAACAGGTGCTTCAATGAAAGCCTGGAACAACACATGGACAAATAGATGTAATTGCATTAGTATGGATACAGACTTCTAATGATAGCAATAATCAAATTTTAATGTTCTGGTTACAGCACATGAACAGAACAATATTTCTGTGCCTCTTCAAAGGGAAATGAGACTTTAATGTCATTGGCAGCTCAATAAAACCATTTTCTAACATAAAGGCTCCTAATGACAACTCGTTTCAGTCCAGACAGAGGAGCAAATGTGTTCACAGTACACTCCAGGTCATTATCAGGAGATGGAAATACAACAGGTCCTCTGCACTTTGGATAACTATTGATTTTCTACTCCATATTCTCCTCGTCTCACCCTGACTTTCATAATGACTCAAGTGATGGAACATCAATAAACTATTTATGGCAAAGCCACCACATTGAAAGCCACTCTACAAGACTGTGCCCAACTCAGCCAGGCCCAATTTTCAGATTTACAGCAAAAATCTCCAATAATAAATATGGCACAGAACAGGTCTAAGTGATGAAATATAAATAAAGTATTCTCAGGGCCACCATAAGGACCTTCAGCTTCACCCTTTGCTGCAGAGAACCACACCACCCTCAAAATTCTTTCTGGCTGGGCTGAAATAAAATATTTTCTTTATTTTGAAGTCCTTTTTTCAAGAGGAATGGGCAGAAAAACAACATCATATCCACACTAAGAGTGTGTGGAAAAAAGGAAGTATTTTTAACCAGCTGCAGTTCTTGACTTCAAGCACATGCTGCACTTTGTCCTTCGGTGAAATCACACTGAGATGCTTTGCAAATGTCACAATTCCAAAGGGAGTAAAGCTAAAGGTACAAAACCACCTCGTTTGGTGGCAAGGCCACTTCAAGCAGTTCTCATTTTGCCCCCCTGACAATTGCCCTGCACGCAGACTCTGCAATTTCCTCAACGGAGCTGCTTTTGGAGTTGTTATAAAGCAGATTGGCTGCATTTGGAAAGGGCTCCAGGACGGTTTTGTGAAGGATTTGCCTCAGCTCATATCTGCACTGACACAACAGAAAAGAAGAAAATAAAATTCTTCACCATCAAATCACCCAACCCTGATGTATTGGGAGCCCTAAAAACAGCCAGGAAACAGCCCTGAAGACAGGGGAAAAACAGAGGGGGAAAAAAAGGATAATCTCAGAATTATAGAATGGTTTGGGTTGGAAGGGATCTGAAAAATCATCTCATTCCACCCCCTGCCATGGGCAGGGACACCTTCCACTGTCCCAGGCTGCTCCAAGGCCCATCCCTGGACACTTCAGGCATGGAGCAGCCACAGCTCCTCTGGGAAAACTCTGCCAGGGCCTCCCCACCTCATTCTTCCCAGGTTCAGCTCATTCCAGGATCAAATACCCCCCAGCCAGAGAGGAGGGAGAAGCCAGAGGAGATCCAAGATCTCCCCAGCACCTGGAGAGCAGCACTTTCCCAAGACACCACCCCAAATCTGTGGGATGAGGAAATCCCAAATCTGGGGGGGGATAAGGAAATCCCAAGTCTGTGGGACAAAAAAAGCCAGGCTGTGTCCAAAATACTCCCAGTCAGTGGCATTTAAAGGATTGCTCCAAGAATCGACAGCAGCTGCCTTTATTTCTGCTGAGTTAAGCACCAAGAGTTGATTAAATCCTCACACTGACCCCACGAGGGATTTTCAGGGTTTGGAAATGCCACTCTGAACAATAATTTCTACTTTTGCTGGCACAAATGTCAGAATTGCTGCTTTGCAAGCCTTTGGATCCCCCCAAAACGTGTTGTTGCAGGAGCTGACATCCCACCAGCCACCTGCCAGCCCCCCCGAACTGAGGGCACTTCCTGGGACAGGTCACAGCACTAAAGTATTTCAGGTATTAACACATCATATCCTCCCTTTTTTCCCCCCTCATTTCTATAAAGAGCTAATCCTGACTTTTGGGATGTTAACACCACAAATTTCTTCTTTCTGAGATTATAAGCAGCAGTTTGTATTGAAAATATTCAAGAATGGGAAATTTTACATCTATTTTGCAGCTTAGCACCCTTTACAAAATTAGCACCCTTTACAAAAGAAAACTCAAACTCTTCCTTTCTCACCATAATTTCTTTTCCTTTGCACTATTTGAACAATTTAGCAGCAGCAAAGGAATTCATTTTTCTACTGACACTTCAGGAACACTTTTGTTTTTCTCCAAGAAGAGTCTGACAAATCAAATCTGGGCTCCATAAAATACAAACCTGCTGTAGCAGCTTACTAAAACACAGAATTCTTCACAGTACCTGACAAAGGATACCGAGAAATACATTTCCCTGTGGTACAGATTTTGAATTCAGCTTTGATACAGGAAATAAATGCACGGGCAGGGTAAGCAATGAAGCCAAAGAAATAAAATCTGACCAATTAAAGGAAAATAAAGGAGCTGACTTAGAGGAACGTGAGAATTACTCAATATTTTCATTTTTAAGGAAACAGACAAAACCTTCTTGCTAGTTGGCAATCTTAGAGTGCACCCTTCAAAGAATGAGCAAGACACAGTGGAAATGGAAAACATCTGGTGATAACAAACCTGCACCCAAGAACCACCAGGTATTTCCAAATTTCATAGGTGGAACCAGGAAGATTGATCAAAACCAAGATGACACAAGTGCTAACTTTTTATATATATATATATGTACATATATATATATATATATATATATATATATATAAATCTATCTATATATGAGATATACATTTTTATATGATATTCCAAAGCAAGTGAAAATTAACCAGCAAAATAACTAAATAAAGCAGTTTCGGATGCATAATATGGAATTTCTCAAGCATTTGGCCGAGGAGAAATCCAGCTTGTGCTTCCCAAAATCACCACAACAGGGAGAAAAAGATGCAAACCCCCAGTAATTATGCAAATAATAGTCTCCATTATAAATCTTCAGCTCCTCATTAGCTCCAGGCCACAAAACCCTTATCTCTCCCACACAACATTAAGAATCCAAGGATTTAAGGCACATAACTAAGGCTGTACCTTGGTCATAATTCCTTTCCATTCTCCTTTGTTCCCATGTTTTATAATGACAAAATATTAAACATTTGTTTACAACACTGAAATTATTCTTCAACAATAACGTTTGCACAGAGGTGAAAAAAAAATCCAGAAATGGCTGGAAAAGATACCAACACTGAGGTGGAATTGGTTTGGTTTTAAATTGGGATTTGGAAAAATAACATGAACATCAGATTTTAAATCCCACAGCAAAGACAAAGCTATTGCTTACTGAAGTGATTGATTACTAAGATACCAACCCATAAACCTTAAAAACTTTGGATTTTACTCCAGATTTAGAGAGCCCAACAAACATTTATGTTGCTGCTGACATAAGCAATTCCCATTTATTTTTACAGCAATGCTCACATTAAGCATTTTCAACTTTTTGCCTTGAAAATAATGATTTCTTTAGTATTCACACTCAAGTACATTTATATTTTTAAAGCATATTCCCACCTCAGACAATAATTATTATTGTTAGAAGGAAGAGTCAATAGAGACTCACCACAGCAAGCAAACACTCTACAGAGGAAGTTATAAATCTGTCAGACATTTGAAATGGACTGAACTGTATAATGTCAGTTTTCTGAGGAAAACAGCCAACCATATGTTCCAATTTCCTTGTCAGGAAGGTTTAATACATCAGCTCTAACGAGAGATGAATCTTTCAAAGAGAATTTTTCACTGAGCTGTTCCAAAGTTGGAAACAAGCAGCAAAACCCCTTAAAAGAAGGATATTTAACCAAAATAAAATGACATGCTGCTACCTAGTCATGAAAAAAAAATAAATAAATAAGAGAAGAGATCTGCTCTCCTACCAACAGGCCTGAGAAGAAAGCTGCTTGGAAAATCTGTGATTTCTGTAAATATTTGAGAGGAAGAGCCTTCAGGGGGCTCTTCAAAATGCACTTTATTGTATCCAAGATGTTACAACAGTCCAAGGCTGTGGGTGACAGAGGCACACCTGCAGGTGTCAGCTCCAGCTGTAGGCAAGCCTGAATCCCCCTGAGTTCTGCATTATATATTTTTCTTTGCTGTGCATCTTAATACATTATCAAGCAATCTACACCTTTTCTTTTACCTACAGCCTATCATAACTACCATCATTACCGTATTATGGTCAATACTATCCAACCACGTGAGTTAGTTTGGTACAGGTTAAGCTTAAAGCTGTTTTTCAGTTTTCTTGCAGCAGAAAATTCTTACAATTCTCCCTTGTAATCTCAGAGTAAACCATTCAAAGAATGAGCAAGCGGAAATGGCAAATACCTGCTTGGCGATAACAAACCTGCACCCAAGAACCACCAGGTATTTCCAAATCTCACAGCTGGAACCAGGAAGATTGATCAAAATCCAGAAGACACAACTGCTAACTTTGATATTCTGAGCAAGGGAAAATTAACCAGCCAGATAACTACACTTTGTTCTACTTGCCACATGGACATGCCTTGTTTGCCTGCGATATCTTTCTGCTTGGTTAAAACATCTTTTTGTTTGTGGTCAGCTTATCCTTTCCAACTCAACCTTTGCCTTCTTAGTTGTTCAGCAAGAGTGACCCAGCAACCCTCAGTTTACACATCTACTGTTCTTCTATATCAAAACTCACTTCCACCTCTACTTCATTCTCAAATTCTACATTCAGAGACTCGACTCAACCTTTGCTTCCTTAGTTGTCCAGCAAGAGTGGCCCAGCAACCCTCAGTTTACACATCTACTCTTCTTCTGTATCAAAATTTGCTTCCATTTCTATTTCATTCTCAAATTCTGCATTCAGAGACTCAACCTTTGCCTTCTTAGTTGTGCAGCAAGAGTGGCCCAGCAATTGTCAATTTACACATCTACTATTCTTCTATATCAAAACTCACTTCCACCTCTATTTCATTCTCAAATTCTACATTCAGAGACTCGACTCAACCTTTGCTTTCTTAGTTGTGCAGCAAGAGTGACCCAGCAACCCTCAGTTTACACATCTACTCTTCTTCTGTATCAAAACTTGCTTCCATTTCTATATCATTCTCAAATTCTGCATTCAGAGACTCGACTCAACCTTTGCTTTCTTAGTTGTGCACCAAGAGTGGCCCAGCAATTGTCAATTTACACATCTACTATTCTTCTATATGAAAACTCACTTCCACCTCTATTTCATTCTCAAATTCTGCATTCAGAGACTTGACTCAACCTTTGCTTCCTTAGTTGTCCAGCAAGAGTGGCCCAGCAATGCTCAGTTTACACATCTACTCTTCTTCTGTATCAAAACTCGCTTCCATTTCTATTTCATTCTCAAATTCTGCATTCAGAGACTCAACCTTTGCCTTCTTAGTTGTGCAGCAAGAGTGGCCCAGCAATTGTCAATTTACACATCTACTATTCTTCTATATCAAAACTCACTTCCACCTCTACTTCATTCTCAAATTCTACATTCAGAGACTCGACTCAACCTTTGCTTTCTTAGTTGTGCAGCAAGAGTGACCCAGCAACCCTCAGTTTACACATCTACTCTTCTTCTGCATCAAAACTTGCTTCCATTTCTATTTCATTCTCAAATTCTGCATTCAGAGACTCGACTCAACCTTTGCTTCCTTAGTTGTGCAGCAAGAGTGGCCCAGCACTCCTCAATTTACACATCTACTATTCTTCTGTATCAAAACTCGCTTCCACCTCTATTTCATTCTCAAATTCTGCATTCAGAGACTCGACCCAACCTTTTCTTCCTTAGTTGTGCAGCAATAGTGGCCCAGCAATCCTCAATTTACACATCTACTATTCTTCTATATCGAAACTCACTTCCACCTCTATTTCATTCTCAAATTCTACATTCAGAGACCTTTCTGCCAAGCCCACACATCTGTGAAGCTTTCTTGCCAACACCCTCCACCCTCGCCAGCACGTGAGGACTCACAAAGCGCTGAGCCTTCTGCCGCTCCTCCTCCGTGGCCGCTCGCTCGCGAAGGATGGCTCGAGTCAGGTGCTCGTTTGAGGAGATCCTCTCCCGTTCCAGGAGCTTGCCAAACTCATCCCGAACGTACATTTGTTCTTGTTTCAACCTGCAGGAGGTGCAGGGAGATTTAGGCTGAGAGAAAATTCAAAATCTACTTTCCAAGTGTTGTTTCGAAGCAGAGAAGTCGCTTTAGAAGCTGTCACGGCAATGCTTTTTTACTCTTGGCTTCTTAAGACACTTAAATACAAATATTCACTAAAAGAATCCAGAAGTTTATTTCTAATTCAAGTATCAAAATCTGAATACACAAAAAGTTACGAGTTTTGACAACACTGTTCATTAAATCATATAAATTACAGCTGATTCAATTAAATATATTTTTAAGTGAGATGCAGAGAACTCTGTTGGTTGGCTGGGTTTCTGTCTGGTTTTATGGAACCATTTTTCTGGGAAAATCCTTTTCCCAGCAGCCAGCAGGCACTCAATTTCCACCTAAAAGCTTTCCTGCACTGGGAAAGTGCTTTCCTCCCTCTAAACACACCATACACCCAAGGACTTCATCCATTTCCCAAGCTCCATGAAGATCGAAGAACCATCATCAACCTTTCCCAGCGATCTGAGAGGAGCAGAGAAAATAGTTATTGAACTTGTTGCAACAGAGTTAATAAAGGCAACTTCGGGCCCAGAAAATTCTCAATATTTCTATGTCACAAGCCACAAATAGATTTGAAACCTTCAGTGGAGTACTTGAGACAAGCACACCGTGTCTCATTTTCATGGAAACACTCGGAGAATGAAACCCGCGTGTTGTGACATCGAGCACGGAACTCAGAGCAGTAATGGAGCTATGAAACACTGGGTTTCAAATAGATTTTCTTTTTTTTTTTTTTGAAAGAGTGATGGAGAGGAAGCTTCAATATTCTCAGTGCATTTATCTGTTGTCAAGGGAGCTCTGGAGAACAAATCCTAATGAGTCAGGTCACTTTGTAAAAGGTACCAGCATTAGAGTACATTAGATTCTTCCCCAGGGAATACATTTAAGTGAGGTAGGGAGGAAAAAAGACAATTACAAGATGTATTACTTCAGTGCTCAGCTCCAAACCCTCTGAAACACAGCAACCAACTGGGAATCTTTATAAAAGTTTATTAAGCTGCATCTTCAATTACTCCAGCTAAAAAAAAAAAAATAAAAAAGTCAGATTATGCAGACATGGACCAAATTCCATTAAGTGATTTCCCAAGGTCCCCCAAATTACTCCAGCAGGATTGATATAACAAATCCTTCATACAATCATAACAATCCTTCATACAGCACAGTCAAAACATGCTGGTTGTCTTTTGGATTGGAGAAATCATGTTTTGCCTAAAAAGGAAAAAAAGTGTCAAAATAGTAGTCTCAGCACCTTTTTCTGGTGAGCAACAAAGAGCATTTAATGCTTCCCAAGACTGAAGGAAGATCCTTCCTCATCCTTCTTGGATCTGACCTCCTGTTTTCCATTAAAAATGTCTCCTCTTTATGCTGCTGTACACATTAGAGTCATTAAAAGACATGAAATATACTTTACAGATTAAACAGCAGAAAAATCCAGGCAAAAGTTTTCCACTTTATAAACTATGAAAAATTTAAAAACCAAAAAACTCTCATGAACAAAAAACACCCAAAAATCCCCAATATAAAGCAACCCCCCAACACTCAGATATTTACATTCAATTCTTTTTTACATCAAATTAGAGCTTCCTAATCTCTCATTTAAATCTGGATCAAGACACTTGGGTCACCTCAGTTAAAGAAAATGCATTTTACTGTTTGGGTTATTCCTCCCTTTCCTTTTCCTTGCAGGGTGTTCTACCATAAAAGGACACTATTTCATTATCAAATTTTATATTATTTAGGCCAAAAAGGAACTTTTTTACAATCCAAGACTGCTCTTGGCAGCATCTCCAAACAAAAATTACATCAACTCTCACCCTCATTTGTGTGACCAGGACCACACAACACAACGAGTTAAATTCCTCAAAAAACTTTTATTTAGGGCAGTTTGGAGTCCCAAAACAATATTCCTAAACTGCCATCTCAACTGATTGAAATTCAGCAGAGTTTTTAACAAAATAAGCGGGATTTTGAAGTCATTTTCATTTATTTGAGTTCCATAATTGGGTGGCTTGTAGGAGCTTAATGAAACAAACACTCAGCAGATCCCGCTGATCGCAAACATTCGCCTGCATCAACCTCCAGCAGGGTTTTTCTTGGCATTACAAATTCATTTCCCTGGCATTCAGCATGTACCAAATAAAGGCAAACATCAGCTGGATCTACAGTAATAAATTATATTATTACCTATAAATTGTATTAGCTGGGCAAAAATTAAATATATATATAGATATATATATATGTATGTATGTATGTGTGTGTGTGTGTGTGTGTGTGTGTGTGTATATATATACTTGTCACTACTCCAGGAATTCCACAGGAATTTTTCAAGTGACATTTTTAATTACAGCAGAAATAAAGGCTCAAGTTAATGGTTCTTGTGTTTGAGCACAGAACTCCAGACAACAGAGAGCGTTGCACTGATCATTTATACAGAAAGGATGTTAAAGAAGCTGCTGAAGCAGCAGAAAAGGCTGCTGGCTATACATTTTCCCCACACAATTGATATCTTTTTGAATAAAATCCTTCTAAATAATTATGAAATACTGCTTTAAGAAGTGTGGAGTGGCTGATTTAATGAAGTGTGGCATGCAAGGCAATCACTTCTCATGGTGCTATTGGAAAACACACATCAAGCATTAAGAAGCAGCTCCAGTTAAAGTCTGTGTTAACACTTCACAATATTTCATTTCTCAACTGCTTTATAGCACACAACCAACACAAAAAAAGCAACAATTCCTGCCTTTCCCCAGCACTGTCGTTGAGAACTACAATGCTCTTAACTTAATGCTGTGAAGAAAATTTATATATCTGTATTTTTTGTAAGAGGATGGGTAAATCCTGACAAACCAATCACCCAGGATTTAGGGATCTCAGAAGATTTATCCCTGTCAGAGGAGCATAACAAGAATTTGAGTATTTTTGTTATCACGTTGTCATATTCAGGCTTCGCTGTATGACAAATTTTGGACTGTTTTAGTCCTGAAGTCACTTTAATCAAAATAATGTTTGCAGTACATTCCACCTCTAAATCAGATCTGGCTCACGTTGAACGCAAAAGCCACCACATCACCTCGAGGAGCAATCACACAACAACAAGCAAAAAGAATTCTGGAAGACACTCCCAGATATAAAAAAATATATAAATATTTTAAAACATTCAATGTATTTAAAATAGAAATAAATAAAAAGCCAGGTTTTGTTAATTTTGATTTTCTGAGATGTGGGCAGGAGGTACAGAAATCAAATCCTTGAGATCAAAGCACCCATTCCAACCTCCTCTCCAGCAGAGCCTCAGACCAAAGGGAAAATACTTCACCAAAATAACACTTCTGCTTCTGCATTCCATCTTTTTAATCCTCTCTTTTCTCTCTGGAAGAGCAGGGAATGTGGGATTTTAATGGCATTTGTTATTGTACAGCTTTTGAACTTTGAATGTTTTACATGCAAGATTAAGCACAAGAGAATTTACCTGTGAATTTATCAAATATTAGGGCATGATGTAAAACAGACTGAAACACTTAAACCCACATCTCTTAAAATCAAGTAATAACAACATAATAACACAAAGCAAAGCAAGAGGAAAAATAATTTCTCAATTAAGTAATTATTTAAGATTAATAACTGATAACCATCATAGCAAGTCCAACAGGATAAGAGAAGCCAAATATAGAACTGGCTCCACTTTCCAATTAGAAATTAGAATTTGAAACACAGAAATAGAAATTTAAGACCCAAACAAGAAATCATCTCTGAGAGCCAAGGAGTTTTCTGTATCACAAGAAAAACAAAAATATACTATATTAAAAAAAAAAGACTGATAAAACTTTGCTGCACTCCAAGTGGTTTCCATCCTTTTCACATCTAGTTTTTAATTAAGTTCAAGAAAAGCAAATTGTTAATTTTGCCATGTGGATTTATGGCCCAGGACTCTCCTCATGCCCAGCATGACCCCTGTTAGCCGCAATAACAAGATGAGTAATTTAATTCTAAACCCACAAGAACTCCCTCTTTTGTTTACTTCCAAATATCCATTTCTGTTGTTCTTGAAAAACACCTGCAGATGTTAATTAAGGAAAAAGCACCTTTTAATTCAGAGACAACAGCAACACACTGAGAAAAGCTGAAAAATATTAGTTTTGTGCTTTGATGGCCACTTCACGGTTTATTCTCCATTAATCAAGAATCCACAGAAATCCAAAACTGGCAAACAATACTCTCAGAGAAATGCAGTGATTTGTCATTTCCAGCCCTTATTTTCAGATATTGGAAATTTATTACACTATCAAGGCCTAAGCATTTCCTTTTTTGCTATTTTTTCAGGACAGTGATTACTTGCCAGTTGTTTTATCTTTATTACAGTCTCCAAGCTGCACAATCTGATGGATCTGTGACGTTCCACCATAAACTCACTCAAGCCTAAAGCATGAACCGTGTCATTTTTCATTACTTCCAACCAAGCAAAACATCAAAATATTCCCCGTTCCAAAGTCCACGGTCAGGAAAATCATCCTGTCCTCTATGAATCAGGGACAAATTTAATGAGGTATCATCCAATATGGAAGCCAAAAACTCACTCCAACTGGAGATGATGCAACACGAGGAGGATTCATGAGGTTTTCTGCTTTCTTGGACCTCAACAAGCTCCTTAATTCCTCCTGACGGACTCGCGGAAGATCCCAAAATGTTTTGAGCAATGTGTTTAGGGCAGGCTGCAATATTAATGAGTGAATGATGCCTGTGAGCGCCGAGTTTCAATATTTCATGAGCGGAACGCGGGATGTGCCACGGGAAGCCACGGCTGGAAATCGGCGGAGCTGCCGAGGGATTTGAAAGGATGTGAGAGACATCAGGAAAACATCTCCAAGCTGAGCTGAGCTCTGAGAGGTGTGAAATGGAGATTTCTCCGACTCCATCTCACCTGTCTGCAAAGTCGGGGAAATTACCTCAAGTTCGTCTGATTTTACAAACACGTAACGAAGGACAGAGACAGGGAAACAAATGATCTGGAAGGTCAAGGCACAGGAAACACAAAAATGTTCTTCAAAACTGAAGTTTCTACCACTGTTCACTCATTAAAAACATTATTCTCCACTCACATAAGACTTTGCACAGCACAAGTGACAGGAGCTCTTCGTAACATTCGTAGCAACCACAGCCGTAACAACTGTTCTAAAATTTCCCTTTTAAACCTTTAAAATCATGCAAATACTAACAGAAAATATCTCTTTTTTTCTGCACCTGAAAGCCATGGTGTCAAAAGGACATTTGGCCTTCAAATTTTTGGTGCTCCTATTGCTCAGCCTGGAGAAAAGGAGGCTCAGGGGGGACGCTGTGGCTCTGCATGACTCACTGACAGGAGGGGACAGCCGGGGGAGGATTTGGGATCTAACCCCAGGGAACAGGATCAGGAGGAGAGGGAACGGCCTCAAGCTGTGCCAGGGGAGGTTTAGCCTGGATATTGGGAAAATTTCTTCATGGAAAGAGCTGTCCAGCCCTGCCACATCTGCCCAGGGAGTGTTGGAGTCCCCATCCCTGGAGGGATTTAAACAACTTGAAGATGTGGCACTTGAGGATGTGGTTTAGTGGTGGCTCGGCAGTGCTGGATTAATGGTTGAACTCCATCTTAAAGGAATTCCCAACCTCAAAGATTCCATGATTTCAAGATTCCAAATCCAACCCCAAAATGCTGAAGCTTTAAAATCATGGGAATATATGAACTCAAAAAGGATCAGACAGCTCACAAATCCAGATTTATCATCATTTCATGAGGCCTTAGAGCAAAACCAGTCAAACATGACAACAGGGACCCAAACTGGCCCCACTTTACCCAGCAGACCCAGCACCATTAAAACCCTCTGACAAATCCATCACAAGTGACCAAGAGCTCTCATGACTCTGGCACAGGCAGAGAGGGAAGGGATCACACTTCTGAGCAGTTATGCTTGAACTTCTCATTATTGAATTTAATGAGAACTCCATCGCTTTATTCCATATCCACTTCTTCCTCAGGATGACTGCTCCTCCTTAACATTTGCCATACATGAATATAAATTAGCCCCTGATTCATTATACACAGTGCTGAGAACAGTGACGTGATTCCAGCACTGATCCCTGAGCTGGCACTGACCTTTTCCCATCCCAATAACTCCTCCCTCATCTTTGGTCCATCCCACACTGTCACACAACTCCCACACGAGTTTGGGACGTGTTCCACAGCAGAGACAAGGAGGGATTCTGATCAGGGGATTCTGATCTTTCTTTAGGCTGAACTCCTACCTGGAGTTCTGTGTCCAGCTCTGGGACCTCAACAGCAGCAGCACCTGGAGCTGCTGGAGAGAGCCCAGAGGAATCCATGGAGCTACTCCAGAGCTGGAGCCAGGCTGGGAGAGCTGGGGGTGCTCACCTGGAGAAGGGAAGGCTCCAGGGAGAGCTCAGAGCCCCTGGCAGGGCCTGCAGGGGCTCCAGGGTCGCTGCAGAGGGACTGGGGACAAGGCCTGCAGGGACAGCACACAGGGAATGGCTGCCAGTGCCAGAGGGCAGCCATGGATGGGATCTTGGCCATGAGGAATTCCTGGCTGGGCTGGAATTGCCAGAGCAGCTGGGGCTGCCCCTGCATCCCTGCAGTGCCCCAGGCCAGGCTGGACATTGGGGCAGCCTGGGACACTGGCAGGTGTCCCTGCCCCTATGGAATGAGATGATCTTGAAGGTCCCTCCCAGCCCAAAGCATCCCATGATTCCATAATTCCATGACGTCTGTTCTCAAACTCAAGCAAACACTGAAAATACAATTTTAAGAGTATTTTCCACCTTGTCCCACATAACCATCACTGCCTCAGTCACCCTATTTCAAACACCAGACTTGTCACATCACCCAAACACTCAGCCCAAGCCACACTATCCAGCAGAACACCCTCATTATCCCTTTCCCAGCTGCCTTCCTACCCCAGCCTAACATCTGTCAAAGGAAAAATCCCTGCTAATGGCCACGTGATTCTGTGTGCCAGACCTTGATCAGAAGATCCAAGACACTCATTTCAAATCTCAGTTATCTACTCAACTCACTCCAATTAATTCAATTTATCAACAGCACTTCCACGGACAGCTTGTGAACACTCAGAGCAACAAGGACAGTGACTCTTGTCAGTGGTTGAGTTTTCATGGAGATTCCTGAGTTGTGGGAGTGTTTTTTTGGGGCAGTGTTTGGTGTTGGAAGGAGGAGGGGTGAGTAAAAAGGGGGGCAGGTTGTTTGAGGGGATTTTTAATTACATTTCATAAAGCCATTGCTTTTCAAATAGGTGCATTTAGATCAGCATTATACAGAGACAAAATAGACGAGCAAATTCCCACTTTTATGCCAGAGGGACACGGAGAACCTGAGTTAGAATTGTAAAACTGCTTTACATAATTTGTGTATGTTTAGCTAGCCACATAACTCCACTTGAAATTACTTTCCAACTTAATATCCTTCCCCTTGGGATCTGCAAAAGCAGCCCTGGAATTATGACAACGTTAATTATCCATTAAAATGAAGTGACAGTTAGAAAAATTTTTATTAGTATCATTCTTATTATTATTACTATTTTTAAGTGCTTCTCTGCTGCTCATTTGCTGCTTTTCGAAATGAAAGAGCTCAGCAGTTTGAAAGCAAAGGTTTGTTTAAAATTGCCAGGGGGGGAATAGTTTTCCTCTTTCCTACCTGAATCTGAAACTATGAAGCAGGATTATTTTTGTGGATGCTCTCTCACTAGCTCCGAGTCATTTTCCCATCTCTCCCAGAAATAAACTGATCAAGATGAAGCTTGGTATCCAAGTTGTCAGCTGAGATGGCAGGTTTTAAAATCCATGTGAAAAATAAGCCCTTGAAAATTGGGGTTTATAAAGGCAGGAGTGAATTATAGCTCTGCTTTCTCCAATTTCCACCTCCCATCTCCAAGATTCATCTCTCCATATCCTGAGAGCCAGACATAATGGTATTAATGGAGAATCAGAGCAGGAAACCTTGGAGAGTAACTCTGCCATTGCCAAGCACCTTTTTTCCTTCTGAAAATGATCCCTTTTTTCACTGGAAACAATAAAACTTCAACAGGCTTCTAAGGCAGTTTGACACTTCCCAACTTCATAAACATTTTTATGCTTCCTTGGCATTTTGCAGGTAAAAATCACACACTAAACTCCCCTGCTTTGCAGAGCTGGCTGAGCAAAAAGGCACCAGTTGGAACCCTGGCTGCTGAAAATCTCTGACTTTCTATACTGACCCCCAAGAGAACACTGCACTTGACCTAAAGCTGTAAAAAAAAAGCTTGCAAAATTGAAGGATAAAAGTAAAATTATGAGTGTACAGCTTAAATAAAAGTGTATAATATCACCTAATAAAAACTTAGTGTGCAAAGTTTTAGAATATAATAATATATATAAAACAAGATGGAAGTCTTAAAACAGAAACTAGTCCTTCTTTATCTTCTTTTTCACCTTCTTCACGAGTTTAAATGATAGTGTAAAATTAAATTAAAAAATCCACATGACGAGACACAAGTAGTTAATTATGAAGTTAGAAGTAAAAATAATTAAAATATCATTTATTAGACAGTTTATCCTTTAAAAAAATCTTATAAAAAAAAAAGAAATACATCTCCATTTCTAACTTATTAAATACTACAGAACATACCATTTATAAAGAGTGCAGTATAAATAAGAAAAAAAAAATCAACAGGCACCAGGTCCAACAGCTCACCTGCTCCCTGTACTTATTTCAGAGTTAAACCTCTGCTGAAATCCCAAATTCCCAAATTCCTTCCCACTTAATCCTGGCTCTTCCCCCACCTGCAGACAGCCCTGCCCCAACCTGAGCCTCCTGGCTCCCTTCTCCCACAACAGGGCAGAATTATCCCCTAATCCTACAGACCCCTGGAATACTGCAGCTGCTGAGGAATAAATCCACTGCGAAATCTTTTGCTGAGTGTGAGATCAGATGAGGGAAGTGTCTGCTGAGAGAGGGGGAAAGATGGTGGAGAGATGGAATGGCTGGGAAGGGAAAACAGGAGGGACTCTCAGTGGGATGTGAGGCCAAAATCTCCACAGCCCTGAGGCTGAAGGGGCCCTTTGGCACTCCAAGGTGTTTTTTTTTTTTTAAGTTTTAAAGTTATTATTATAGTTAGGTTCCTCCTAACTATATATTATTATTATTGTTATTATTATTACTATTATTATTACTGTTACTATTATTATGTTCCTCCTAACATCATTATTATTATTATTATTATTACTATTATTATTATTATTTCATATCATAAGATTATATAATCATATGATACAATAATATTATATAATCATATAATACAATAATATGATATAATAATATATAGATAAATAATGATAAATTATAATAATGTTATAATCCTCACACAACCCATTAAATGTTAGTTTTTGGGGTTTTTTTCTCTTTTGTTGAGGTTGGGATTGAAGGTATTTGAGATCATAGTTTGTGTTTCGATTTAGGTGTTTTTTATTTCTTATTTATGTTATAGTTTTATAGGTACTGAGTTCTGCAGCTCTTCATTAGCAAGGTACAAAATGGTCAACAATCTTTTGTTACAAGGTCTTTTAGGGTTAAATTATTTAATTATTAAATTATACTTAAATTCTTTTAACTTCATAGCTATTCACTCCAAGTCCGCAACGTGGATTTTTCTGTCTAATTACAAAATACCATCCAAACCCATGGAGAAGAAGGAGAAGAAGGACCAGCACTGCCCTAAAACTTCCATCTTAGCTCTACATCTATTACTGTATTCTAAAACCTTAAAACTCTGAGCTTCCCCCTGTGATATCACACACTTCTATCCAAACCCCACACCCACAATCCCAGTGCTGCCATTCCATTCTGGAAGCTTCTCCAGGGCCTCAGGTCACTGCAGTGTTCTCCTGGGGGTCAGAGCCTGGAGCACAGAAAGTCTGGAATTCTCAGCAGCCAGGGTTCCAACCACTTGAAAAAGGGTTAATTTTAATTTTTTATAGAATCAGTTGCCCCTAGAAAATCCCCTCGCCTTCCTGGATGTGTTTATCAATTGGGATTTCTGGTTTTCCCAAAGCAGTGCAGCTTCTCTTGCCAGGAGATATTAAACTCTTCTTTTTGAGCTATCCCAAGTCTAAAGAATTATCATCACTTTTACTGCTTCGGAGTATTCCCAGCTTTTCCTCTGACTGTCAGCAGTAGAAAAGATGAAGTTTTCCACACTCTTTCCCCACTTAATCCAAACAATACCAAGAGGTCCCTGTGGCAGAAGACAAAATAACAACTATTCCCTAAAAAGGAGTTTTTTGTTCCCCCTGAGGACAATCCTACACTAAAAAGCAGGATTCCCAATTATACATAGCTGATTATTTGGGGAAAAAAATCATTTAGGAGGAAAATAATGGTTTGAAGAAGTTTTCACCACAATTAATTAGCTCCCCATATGAACTAAAGATACATTAAGATGCTCCTCATACCTTTACCTCACTGAAATAGAAAATGAACATTGTAAAGAAATCCATAATTTTATTTTTCCCCTTGTTCTCCACACCTGTGCCAGGAAACTGGAATAAACATGTCATTACAACAGAAATCAATAGGAAGTTTTAGAGTATCCACTAGCCCAGAAAGGTCAAGCCCCAGTATTGATTTTAATATAACAATTTTGGTTTGCAGTTTCCCAAAGGCTTCTTGTCCAATACTCTTCTCCATTCTTATCTCACTTTACATTTCACTGGTGAATTTGTTCTGCACCAACTCTTTACTCCAGGTTTACTGGAGTCATCATTTATGCAATGTACTGCTGAGACATGACAAAAAAAAAAAAGGGGAAGCACTCAGAGCATCAATGAAACCCCAGAGTGATGAGCAGTTATCTCCAGACCCTCCTTGAAGCACAACAACAACAAAAAAAATCTAACGGCTACAATTTTAATAACCCATCACAGAGCAACTCTGGGCACCAAGGCGGAGCCAAAGCTCATTTACAGTTTAGAAAGATTCCTCCAAACAGATGAGGATGGCACAAACAGAGGCTGCAATCAGCTGTCAAGCTGGTGACAGATAAAATGTCACATGCTCTGGAGCCCACTGAGCCACGGGGAACAGAATCCAACAATTCATTCCCAGGGAATGGGTCTTGGGTTGACAGATGTCAGTGGGGGCGTGTGTTCCATCCCCACCTGTCAGAGCTGGGGCAGTTCTCTCTGTCCATGGGGCAGTTTCTTTATCTCTCCCACAGCCAATCCTCCCTCCAGGAGATCTCTGCTGTCCATGGCCACTGAGTGTCCCTGCAGGGCTGATCAAATTCCATCATCCCATGGGGAGATGCTCTGCCCAGGGCAGGAGCCAAGCATTCCTACCTGGATCCAATCTGAGCCTGGCAGCAGCACAGCAGCCTTTGCCCCCTGCATTCCCAGAGGAGCAGCTTTCTGCTGCCCTGCATTGCCAGAGGGAGAGCAGGCCCATCTCCAGCAGCCCTGGAGCTGCAGAGGAAAACTCCAGCCTTGTGCAGGATCCCTGCTCCAGCAGAAGCACAGCTGGCCCTGCAGGAGGGCTGAGCCACCATGGAATGGCACTGCTGCCACCACCCTGAGCCACAGGGCTCAGCTCCTGCTCTCACTCTGGCAGGGGTTTGGTTTTTGTTTGTATTATTGCATTTGTATTTTTAATTTTCCCAGTAAAGAACTGTTACTGCTATTCCCATATCTTTGCCTGAGAGCCCCTTAATTTCAAAATGATAACAATTCAGAGGGAGGGGGTTTGCATTTTCCATTTCAGAGGAGGCTCCTGCCTTCCTTAGCAGACACCTGGCTTTTCAAACCAAGACACAATATTCTGTCAGCTCTCATCTGCATTACTCAAGGAAAGGATATTTCATGTGCTTTTCAAGAGAACAGTCACCCAAGTCTGACCACCGGGTCACAGGTGATGAGATGGCAGAGACACACAAGACTCAGTTATCAAAAGCCACCAGACAATCCTGGAATGGTTTACGTGGGAAGGAGCTTAAAGCCCCTCCAGTGCCACCCCTGCCATGGCAGGGCCACCTGCCACTGTCCCAGGCTGCTCCAGCCCCAGTGTCCAGCCTGGCCTGGGGCACTGCAGGGATGCAGGGGCAGCCCCAGCTGCTCTGGCAATTCCAGCCCAGCCAGGAATTCCTCATGGCCAAGATCCCATCCATGGCTGCCCTCTGGCACTGGCAGCCATTCCCTGTGTGCTGTCCCTGCAGGCCTTGTCCCCAGTCCCTCTGCAGCGACCCTGGAGCCTCTGCAGGCCCTGCCAGGGGCTCTGAGCTCTCCCTGGAGCCTCCTCCTCTCCTCCTCTGTCATGCCTTAAACACTTCTAGAGCAGAGCTGGCAGCAGAATTACTGAAGGGCCACCAAAACAAACCCAAGTCTATTTTTAAGCCTTTCCCTGTCTTAAAATTCCTCCTTCCAGCAGGAGTTTTCCTCTAAGAAACAAGCCCTGGTGTCAGAGCACGTCACAGGACAGTCCCAACCAAACTGCAGGGACAGATTTGGGACACACCAACACAATTCCAGGCATGAATATATTGAGGACTTGAACAAAATACACTTCCTGCACTATTGAAGGCACCACCATGCACAGCAGTTGCAAAAACACCTCACTCTTCATGTAATTAATATCTGCCCTGTGCCAAATCATATTTGAAAAGTGGAAGACGGGAAACACTCAGCAAGCAAGAAACTGAACCCCGCCCAAATATAATCAGCCTGAGCTAAATGATTAGCAAAATAAAAAGTCTGAAATTTCTCTGATTTTCAGGGGTGAAAAAAAGGCAAGTCATCATTCAGGAACGTTCAATTTCCATGGGAAATCACATCCATCACTTGCCTCTGAAGCAGTGGGTTGTGTATTTTAGTGGAGGAATCCAGCACTCTGATGAGCTTGGCAGTATCTAAAATTTTATCATTATGCTGATGATAGAAGTTGCTCTTTTTGCTGTCTCAAAATACTTTTTACTTTGCCTGCACTTTTCGTTTAAAGCAAACTTGAAAAACAGATTGACTGAGCGCCATCAGTGTCGTGGAGCCCAACAAATGAACAGCTTTGCATCCAAGGACAAAGTTAATGGATGGAGTGGATAATTCCACTCTGCTCTCTGATGGGAGAAGGAAATTTACTTATTTCCCCAATGCCTGTTCTCAAAGCCACGACTTTAAAAATGTTCTCATTTTCTTGGGAAATTGGAAAAAAAAAAGCTAAACATTTGCTGAGCTTGTCTAGAATAAGCAGAGAAAAGGCAAAATTGAAATTATCACCCACTGGTCCATTGAGTTGCGTGGATTTCTCTTATTTATTATTCAGAATTCTTCCCTTAATTATCATTTATTACCTGTCACCACTGTCGAGCTCAAGTTTTGGTGTCCATCCTCTCATTTTTATGTTCGCTTGAGTGTCACCCTAAGACTGCAGCTCTGCCACATTAACTGCTCACAGTTACTGTTGCAAACTCTACAAATTCTGTTTTAAATCGATGATCCTCAGTTTTCTAAAAGAACTTTCCAAAATGAAACTGATTTTCAGATTAAATACTTCACAATGTTCAAAAACCAAAGTGAGGAACCACAGCTGGGTTGAGTAAAAGGAAGAGTAAAGCGGAATCAATGCAGAATTTTGGAAATATATTTTAAGATGGGTCTAAATCACTATTTTATTATATATTCCAAGTCCTGTTAAATAAAAGCTGTAATTTATATATTGTTAGAGAGTTGATGGCATTAAAATATAATTTAAGAGTCATTCTTCAGCTCTAATCCCCAAAATAAGCACAGATTTTAACTTTATATAGAGCAGCCCATCTGTACTGTGGATGGATGTGTGAATAAATAATTTAACTACAAGTTCAAATTAAGATTTCTTCCCTTCACAGTCTGAAATGAGTAAAAGACATCTTGCAATCAAACCCAAATGTGCTCAGCCACTGCTCACAGAACAGCACCAAAATCAGCTATTAGGCAGTTGGAATCAGACAACTAGCAGTCCAAAGTTTCAGATATTTTTATGTTGAAATGTTATTTCATTGAAATATTGGGAAAAAAAACCTGGTTTAGAGAAAGAAGTGAGAATATCAACATGTAAAATATACCATCCATGGTAAAACAATCCATAAGATGAATGTGGAGGTAAAAACTTTGATTTTTATGTCACATCCCGACAGGATTTGTCTTAAAATTAGCGGGTTATGAAATGAAATTGTTAATAAATCACAAGTGCAAGGTCAAGAAGCTTAAATGTAGAGCTCAGGTTTTTGTTCTGTTTTCCAACACTGCATCAGTGTGTTTGTATTTATATCACAAATTACTACAGCTTACATTCCATGTTTCTATTAGCTGGAACACTCTGCACATGGAAGATGAAAGAATTTATCTGAATAATGTGAGTTTCCTGAATGTTTTTAAAGCACAAACCTCCACCAGAATTCAGCTCATAAACACCTTAAGTTTTACTTATGGAAAAAGATCTGCATCATTTACAGTTGTTTCATTCAAGATAAAAAAAACCCTCTATGCTCTGTTAAAAGCAGATTTTTATATTGCAAATACTGTGTAAAAATTATAATGAAACAACCAAAAAATTAATTAAATAAATCAAAACTGGAAAAGAAGTGAAGCTGTTAACAAATTTTGATATTTTTCCTTCATCATCATCATTAATTTACTTTGATATTTTACCCAATTTGCTCCCTCCCTTTCACCCTGCAAGGTGAATTCTGGAAGTGTCACATGAGAAGAGGCTGAGGTTGCAAACCAAATATTTCCAGATTTTAATCCCATTTAGCTGAAGTCCTGAGCACTCAAGAAGCTCAAAAATAACCCAAGTTTTCCTGTCAAAGCCCAGTTGAGGAGAGGGGGGATTTCACTGGAACTTATTGATTTCCTTTATTGCTGATGCAAAAAAAAAAGGGAAAAGCCTGATTTTTTTTTTCCCTGGGACATTAATACAGTCCTATCTAATTATATACTCCATCAACCTAACTCAATTAAATACCAGAATGCTGGGTAGGAAACAACTGAGATCTATGCAGACAGTTGAAGTAGTACTAATTACAGCCTAATTTTTTGTAATCCATCATAATGAGCCTTTCTCCCCATTCTCAGTGGAGGACAGCGTGGAATATTTATATTTCTACTCGGTGTGGTGCGTTATCTATTTACAATAATCACTGGAAGGAGGGATAAACACAGAAGTTCAGCAGATACCAAAATTTCTAAATTTAAAGAGGGATTTTTAATTGCTAATAATGGCTCTGATCAGGCTTTCAGAGTCACTGCAATCTCTGAGGGAAAAAAAAAAAAAAAGCCTAAGAAAGGAATATTTCAATATACAGAAAGGAACCCAAAGGGTTTTACTGGTGTGAACTGGTTTAATACAGTATTTTACATACTCAAAGTACCTCAAACCATCCTGGCAGTTCCAGAATTCCCACAGAAGTCCAGAATTCCCATTTTTGCTGCTGTTCCAAGGTACTTTTGCTCAGCCCCTGGGGTCACAGGGACCCCACCCCTGCTCTGGCTGTGCAGCACAAAGTGATTATTTGGGCTCCAGAGAAATCAGCAAAGCTTGAGCTTAAAAGGCACCAAAAAGCCAAGCTTGAGAGGTCAAAAGGGATTTAGAGCAACAGTTTGGATCAGCTCCCACAGGGAAATTCCAGCTCATTTGTTGTTGAACATGGATTTAATATCCAAACCTGCTGCAGCCCCCAGAGCTCTCGCAGCCAGTTTGTGCACAAAACTCAGTTATTCCAGCAAGCAGATAAATCAAATAAAAGCATTAAGTCCAAGTTTGTTTGAAATACTGTTATTATTAATGAACCAACCTTCTCTTCTGAGCTTCAGAGTCTCTCCTGGCTCGTTCCAGCGCCAGTTCCTCAGCTATTCTTTTCTTCAGCTCTTCATCATTAACTGCAATTAAAAGAAAATTCAATGAAATGTTAACAGAACACGACTTATCCCCAATTACAGAAACAACTGCATAATACAGTGCCCTCCATTGTTTATTTGCTTTTTTCCTCACAGCAGTTGGAGCTGCTTTCTTGTGGTTTAACCATCTTTGAAATTTTAGCACACCAGTGAGCCTTTAAAAAACTTTCTTATTAAACAGCTTTTCAATTAGTGCAATCTTTCAAAAATTAAACAACATGGACTATACATTAAATTAAATCTTTTTCTTCAGAAATACGTCTTTGTAAAGTAAAACCATGGGGCTGAGACAGAGACATAAACAGTAAAGCTATAAAATGCTGCTTTTTATTCACACAGAACCAAAAGAAATATCTTTGTGTAATGAATCAAGTATTTTCAGATGCATTTTACACAACAAAGCTTTTACAACACCCTAAATATTCATATTTCTAGATCCTAGACAAAGATTTTGCCCCAATTTCTCCTGATTTTTTTTTTAATCAGGATATGGAAAGAGTATTTCCTTCACTCAGATTCTGTCAGATGAATCAATGAAACTCTGGTTAAGAACAAAAAAAGCAGGGAAGCAACTGCTTCAAGAATATGAACAGAGGGAGAAAAACTGGAAAGGCTTTTCCTACAAAATCCTACAAGGCTGAACGCCATCTCCAAAAGCACCAAAATCCAGCTTAATCCTAATCCTGCCTGGAATAAAACCCGACCTACACCGAGCTGAAGCTGTGCCATGCTCTGGATTTCCAGGGAATTCCCTCACTCCTGCCTCAGCTCCCCCTCCATGGAAGCCCAGAGCTCCAGGATGTGATCCCACCCCAAAACACCCAGGAAAACAGAACCCCAAAAAGGGTCATAAAAACCCTGCACAGGGAGGCCAAGCCCAGGGAAATTCATTTTCAGGCACTGGAGGGTCTTCTGTGACCTCATCTCCAGGAGCTGGATTTATCTGCAGAGATTATCCAAAATCATTATTCCACATTTCTGTTCTACTTCAGCCTCCCTGCGATTCTGCTCATGCTAAAGCAGCCTCACAAAAGGGCTTTATGAATGAATGAAGCGGCTTCATCAATTTTATGGGAGTTTTGGCCAACTAATCCAGTTAGAAATGTCTTTGAAAAAGCAGCAGGAATCGATATCCATCGTGCCAGGCCCAGGAAATGCTGAGATCACAGAAACAGAGGGAAAAGTGGGGGGAAACTTGTGAATTACCAGTGAGACCCTAGCCTAAAAAATGTTTTAAAATTAAAATTCAGAGGGAAATATGAACCTTTCAACAGACGTCTGGCAAAAAGCTGGGTGAAAAAGGAAACCCCCGTTTTATTGGGATTATCCTGAATGACATAACAACATTCATTATCTTGTTCACCAGCATCTACAGAATGAAATTTATGGTTCTGGTGCAAAAAAAATGAGTACAAGAACTCCAACAGAGCTGAGGATGGTTTCTGTCATAATGAGGAAGGATTCAGGCAGCAGCCAATAAAGACATTTGACCTTAACAATCAATTAGGCTGCCCATCGATCAGGCAAATACTAATAGGGAATAAAAGTGGAACTATAGATCATTCCATGGAATTATTGTAAGATGTAATTGGGTAGCCCCCAAATGGGAGCTTTATGATGTTTCAGTTTAAAAAAAAAAATTAAAAATTGCAGTTCTACAAGGAGGAGGGATTTGTTCTAGGGGAAGAAACATTTTAAAAGAGAAAAGATAATTTATTTGAGAGAGGATCGGGAACAGAGTGTTTAACATTAAATGTTAAATAACAATTTTGATGGCCATCTCTGCTCACATTACAGGGCGTTAGAAACACACAGCTGACCACTGAAATACTAGAGAATGTTAAACCTGGGGGGTGCAAGACTGCTAAAATATTAATACATTAATATTATTCTATTAAACATTAAATTATTATTGCACAGCCATTCCCACCACCACCTCCTTTAACAACAGAAGTTCCTCAGGATGCTGAAATCAGTGTCAGCTTCATCCCAGAGCAAAGGGGGAAGGTTTTCAAGTACGTTTAGGCAGGTCACACCTGCATCCCAGGGCTGCCCCTGCTCCTCCAGGAGCACAAACCAAAGTGTGAGGTGAGTGTGAGAGTGCACAGGTCCCATCACAAACCCATTCGTGAGGTGGGCAGTGAAGGGAACATATTCCAAACCCCAGGAACAGCTGCTCTGGCCCCTCAGACACCAAGGGACGGGTGTCTGATTGGCAGAGTTCTCCTGGGATAATGGGAATGGAAAAGCACCTGGATAATGGGGGTGGGCACCCCCAAAGAGGCTGCACGGATGCCTTGAGAAGGCTGACCTAAAACAGAGGCTGGGCAGAGTTACAGAATAAAGTAGAGATTTATTCAGAGGATCTCCTCCATGGATCCACCTTGAGCAGCACAAGAGCCCAGCCAGGGCTGCAGCCAAGATTCCCAGAATTCACAGAATGCCCAGAATCCCTGGGTTGGAAGAGACCTTCAGGACCATCGAGTCCAGCCCAGCCCCAACAGCCCAGCCAGACCCTGGCACCCAGTGCCACACCCAGGCTTTGGTGACACAGCCAGGGATGGTGGCTGCAGCTCCTCCCCACGCAGCCATCCCAGAGCTTTCTCCCCTTTCTGGAAAAGCTTTTTCCTGCTCTCCACCCTGAGTTTGCCTTGGCCCAGCTCGAGGCTGTGTGCTCTGGTTGTGTCAGTGCTGCCTGGAGCCAGAGCCCAGCCCAGCTGAGCACAGGCACCTTTCAGGAGCTGGGAGAGCGATGAGGGCAGCCCTGAGTCTCCTTTCTGCAGGCTGAGCACCCCCAGCTCCCTCAGGGCTCCTCTCAGGGTTTGTGTCCCAGCCCCTCTCCAGCCTCGCTGTCCCCTCTGGACACGCTCAGGGTTCAAGAGGAACCCAAATGGTCCCAAAATGCACGAGCGCTCCCGGGGTCTCTCCCTTGGCTCAGCTCTGCTCCATTTGCACCTTGCAGTTCATTGTCCCGTTCCAGCTTTAGCCCAGGCACTCCCACCCTGCTTGTTTGTCTCTCTCCAGCCCACGCTGTTTGTGCTCCTGGCCTGAGCTTTGGCTCATTTGTCCTTGGTCCCAGCTGGAGCAGGAATTGTTCTGTCTCCCTGCTCTGTGCAGAGAGCTCACCATCCCATAATATGAAGCCCAGACCCACACACCAAAGCAGTGAATGTGAAAAATGTAAAAGCTAAACCTGAGGCATCAGCACAATGCTCTGAGAGGCACCAAACTGCCCCATGGAACAGCCCAGACACAGAATGGTTGTGCTGGCTCTGTGGGGGCAGGGTTTGGGACCGGGGGCTATGGGGGTGGTTTCTGGAAGCTTCCTCTACATCCTGAGCCAATTCCAGCCAGCTCCAGCATGGACCCACCAGGCTGGGCCAGCCAGGAATGGTGGTGATGCCTCTGGGATAACAGATTTAAGAAGAAAAAAAAAGTTTTGTGCAGCTGGACAGAGCAGAGTGGAGTGAGAATACGAGAGGAACAGCCCTGCAGAAACCCAGGAGCTGCTCCAGAGCTGACATTCCCAGGAGATTCCACGGGAATTCTAGCAATTCTATTTTCTCTCCCCTGTCCAGCTGTGGAAAGCACTGAGAATCTTTGGTGGGAGTCTGGAAAGCAGACAGGGTCAACAGTGATAAAATCAGTGATAAAATCCAGCAAGGTCCTGCCAGGATCTGGGCAGGCCAAGCAGGGACCGTCCAGGCACAAGGCGGTTTTGCCATTTTGGTGGCCTCTGGCAAACAGCACCCTGACTTTTCTTATTTGTCCACTAATTCTTCAGGAAAAGTTTGAAGGACCATTTCTTCCTAAAATCAAATCTAAACCCACCCTCCTTCAGCTTAAGTCCATTTCCCCTTGTCCTGTGCCCTGTGAAAAAGCAGATTTCAACACTTCTCCATTCAGTCTTCTCCAGAGCCCAAGATTCCAATCCATCCAACATCCTTTGGCAAACCTGAGAAAGGCTTATCCTTTTTAAACCACCCTTTTAAAATGCCACAAGCCCTGATTTCTACTAAAAATGTATTTTATAAAGAGTGTACAAGGTCATTTGCTTAACCCTTTGTATTTACTTTTATAAATATTTATGGAATATTTATTTTTTATTTTTATTAATATGAAGCCCACTTGTGCTTCAATATCAGATAAAGAACAAGAAGGCCAAGAGATTTCCCAGGATTCAAAAGGTTTTGGGTAGTTCAAGGACAACTGATAAGGAGAGAGGAGCAAAAGGGACTGAAGGACTTCTCTTCCCACCAGCTCCTGATGTTTCAGATGTGTAAAATGTGCTCTGCTTTGGAACGCCAAAGGCCACCCATGAGCAGGATGGGAGCAAAGCTTCACGTGATGCCAGTTCTTGAGGAACCATCAGCAATTTTATCCTACAGATCTACCACAGCTTGGCACAGAAAGATTTTTACAACTCTTCAAGTATTTGACTGCAACTCCTCAGCCCTTGTTAATCACAAGATCCAAATCCATACCTTTTTTCTCTCTCTCTCTCTAAAGCAGTTGCTTCACGGAAAAGAAACAATCAGCAGGATGCCAGGATTACACCCCGAGCAGTAAACAACAAACCTCAGGGAAAGCAGACACCTGCAGCCTCAGAAATGTTAGCCTGACAAATCAGGAATGGGAGATGGACAAATTATTCAAATAACTTCCAGCCTGCAGAGCTGGGAATCTGCCCATTAGCCCTGCATTTGGAAAAAAAACCCCATTAATGCAAACAGCATTTAGTAGCAGGCACCTTCACTAAATTCCCTGGAAAGGGCAGGTGCATTAAGTTATTAATGAAGAGACACTTAGGTTTGATACAATCAAATGCCTTTTAGAAAATACTTAGCTAGGTAATGTTCAGCTAATGAATTAAAACAAAAACCAAAAAAACACCACACAAAAAAATGCCCAAGTTCTGTTTTTCCTTCTAGTTCAGCTTGGCTATTTAAAAGAGAAATGCTGTCCAGTGAACAGGATGCTGGGAGGTTGTTCCAAAATCTCCACACAACCTTTTTTTCTTCTCCAGGCTGAACAGCCCCAACTTCCTCAGCATCTCTTTGTAGGAGAGGTGCTCCAGTGCCTTAAATTTGTGGCCTCCTCTGGACTTACCCAACATGAGAAGGAAGAAGGTTGAAGGGAAAGAGAGGGTGTAAAGAATGAAAGAATATGAAATATTAGTCAAAAATGAGGCACCTCCACACCTCCTCCAGCACTGTGTTCAATCAACCACACTCCAAGCCAGGATAAACTTTGCTAAAATCTCCTTCACTTCTACCAAAATTCATGGACTTAACCCAACAATCCCTTTGAAACACTCCCCAAACAGAGAGCACAGCTCCAAGGTACCTCCCAACCACGGGAAGACTCCTTTTTGTGCTGAAAAAACCAAATCCCAGTGAATGCCTGCAGCTTCTGCCTTTCTGGCACTGAAAATCCACACCAGGGCAGTCAAACCATGGATCCACCCAAGGGGAAGCTCTCCCATCCCTGTAATATTAGGGAATAGGATATAACCAGATCCTTTGGGACAGGGCACCTGGGGGCTGCCTTCAGCCCCATCATCTGCCTCAACTGCTGGCACAGGGCAGTGGCAGCTTTGGGGGAATCAATGAAAATGTCACCAGGAAAATTCCTGATTGTGCATTAAGGCTCATAAATATCGGATCAGGCAGCCCACGAGCCTGGGGCCTTCCCAGCTCACACCCACCAGGGCTCCTCCACAATTAAAACAATTTCCCACGTGTAAAATGCAAATATTATAATACGCAAATTGCCTTGATTTATTCTTTCTGCCTAATAAAAGCTCTGGTTTGGACCATATCTAATCTCCACAAGTCACCCAAAAATCTTCAGTAAGAACAGAAGAAATTGTTCCCCCAGACACTGCCCAGGGAAGCCGTGGCTGCCCCATCCCTGGAATTGTCCAAGGCTGGGCTGGAAGGGGCTTGGAGCACCCTGGGATAGTGGAAGAGATGATTTCAATGTCAATTAAAGCTGTAGGAAATGTATTTGGTGTGTTTAAATCAGGTGGGAAGACAACACCACCATCAAATCTACCCTGCTTTCCTTAATTTTTAGTTCTTAAAAAGCACTGGATTTGCAGGGAGCAGCATAGGAGGGAAAATAGGAAATTATTTTTAAAATTTAGTGGGTTTCAAATAGTGATCTTTAACCTTATAAATAACCCAAATTAGCCTTGCACTCAATGGAACAATAATGAACCATTCCTTCAGCGCACCAGCAGAAAGAAATCCCTAAAACCACTAAAAAAGCAATTTCTGTGCTTTAAAACCCAGCATTTAAACTGCTGTGGGTTTCCTTAAATATTATTATTTTTAAAGAGCATTCTCAAGAATAAACTCTGCTTTCAGATTCATACAATTTTAACTACCAACACATCCAGCAACTTTTCTACTGAAATTCCCAACTCCAGGCACTTCCTCCAATCAGGAATTCAGTACAAAGCTCCCCTCCAAGGACAGAAATTTTTATGAACTGTTGAACACTGGTAATGTGCAGGAATATTTCAGACGAGCTCATAGGCTAATGAAATACAAAAACAATGCAATTAAGTGTGCATAATTTAAAAATATTTAATATTTTACTTTCCAAAGGCGCTCTTGCATAGATTACATTCTCTATTTTCCAATGTAAATGTGGGTATCAATCAATTTATACTAATTTCAATTAGGAACAAGACAGTGCATGGTCTAGAAGTAACAAAACAAAGTCAGTTCCTATTATATTTGGAATATTCTCCTTTCAATATCCCATTAACGTTGGGATAAAGCAAATCACTGGATTTCTGAGGGGGCTGGATAAAAAAGGATGAGGAGGTTTTCCCCTGTGATTGTTTGAATTAGGTTCTACCTGCCTGTGCTAACAGCTCTGTTTTATAAAAATAATTTGTTTCTGAGAGTCTCACTACCAAAAATATGTGGGTTTGACATATTTTTGATATTTTGAAATACCCTGTCTTGGAAGACTTTAATTTGATAAACAGGTGACAGACACAGGATGTTGTGCAAGAGAAAAAACATGAAATATGTTCATACAACTGAAAATATGGGAGAGCCCATAAAATCAGGTATTTCCCACCAATAAGTGCACTGAGTTAAAAAAGCCAGTTAATACAAATTCCCCTAATTTTTAGTTTCTGCAGGAACTCCTGCTGTGTAGATAAATGACTGTGTGGAGTTTTAATGTGACTTTTTCAATTGTTCTCGATGCCCCTGGAAGGGAGGGAATTATTTCAACCAAACCTTCCTCATAACCCACCCTTCCCCCCAACTCTGTAATCAAATATAGAGATAATAACTTATTTCAGCAGCTGTTTAGCCATAAGTCATTTTGCCCTCCTGTTAATTTAAAATAATTAATAAAAATAATGAAACAGAAGTATCAAACACCTTTAAAATACCATCCCTGCCTTCGACTCACTACAGCAGCAGAGAAAATTCCTATTTCAGCTGTTTTAGTAATCCCTGCTCCACACACAGTGGAAGGCTTTTCTTGTGGAATACAATGGATGAAAGCATGAGGATTCCATCATTCAACATTAAAAAATAATAATCATATTGTAAGCAACGACAAGAAGGATTTGATGATTCTGCTTTCAAGAGGATTAAGCATGTGGTGTCCTTTCAGGACAATTTAAGTTGTCCAGTTCCTGATCTTTATGGTTCAGAAGTTTATTGTAAAGCTATTTTATCTGACAGTGCAGGGAAATTTACTGGTGTTCTTCTCATCTTCTTGGAAAAAAATCTGTTTTAAATTCTTTCACATGTGTTTCAACAAACTCCTTCTACCACTGCAGAGGGCAGGGAAATAATTATGGATTTTTACACACAGCAGATAAGTAAAAAGGGTTTTTTTTAACTGAAACATCTCTTAGAAGTCACCACTAATAGCAAAGAATTGCCAACCACTCCTGCTCAGTCCAACACTCCCAAATGGGCCTCCCTGCACTGCCAGGGCTACAAAAATAGCAAAATTTGATGTTCAGCTCATCTGCCCCCATCATCTCTAAGGAGGAATCTCCAGCTGTGATTGTGCACTATCAGTGGCACTGAAAAGTCATCCTTCCCCAATTTCAGCTCTGAACTGGAGCCACTTTGGGCAGGGAAAAGGAGATCACAGAGCTGCTCATCACTCACTCTCAGAGGCCTTGAGGGAGGGCATTTTTATACCTTTCCCTGGGCAGCAACACAGGCTCCAGGCATGGAATTTTACTGTCAAATATTCACATTCCAACTCTCAGTGGGACAGGTGGCTCTGCTTTTATAGATCAGCACACCCCAAACCTGCAGCCAGCACTCATTTTGACTCATGTTAATTAAGGCCATTCATTAATATGTTCCTTGATGTCATAGATCAATGTGTGGAGCATCAATTCTTTTTTTAAGGTGGGGACACTGGAACAGGGTGCCCAGAGAAGGCCCTGGATCCCTGGAAGTGTCCAAGGCCAGGCTGGACAGAGCCTGGAGCAACCTGGGAGTGTGAAAGGTGTCCCTGCCGTGGCACAAAATGATCTTTAAGGTCCTTCCAAGCCAAACCTGTCCATAATTCCATGTTCTTAAGGTCTTTTCCAACCTAAATTCGTGAGGAAAATCAGCAAGAAGGAGGATGGAAAGAATAATGCAGAATTTTAAAAGCACTGGTAAGGTGGAAGGGGAAGCAGGTGAGACTCAACTTGTATTGAGATTCAATTTGTAGAAGCAAATCAACAATTAAAGCAGGAAAAGACAAGAATAATGTAAAAAGCAAGTGGACAATAATGGTGGAAAAGAGAGGTTTTTGTAATCATTCTGCAGCAGATCCACATCCAGAATGAATTTTCCCCATCTGTCCTGAGCACATCCCGCTGAGGAAGCGTTTATGAATGCCACAAAACTGCAACAGTGCCATCGACACCAATCCATCCCCAAGATTTCAAAAAACATGTCAATAAATTAATTATCCTAGAGAAGTCTACCTCTGTGGATGAAAGTGGTTAATAACTTTAAAAGCTGTTCTGGGAGAGAAAAACATAAGAGTCCATAATCTTTTTTTTTTTTTTTTGTGAAAAAACAAGCAGTGGAAGTGTCCTTAAGGTAAAGGTTAATGAAAGAAAAAAGAAGATAACACTCATCAATAGCTCTGCTGATCCCATTAAACAGATTTCTCAGTGGTTGGAGTTGCACGGCAAGATAAATCAGGATATCAAACTTCCACGTTGCACATTTAAAGCCATTTAACACCTGAGCACTACATTTTGAAGGGATTTAAAAATGTTTCCCAGTAGAAGCTGAATATTGAGAAAAGCAAAAAAAAAAGGTGACTATCTCCATATCAAGTCCTAATTTCATTTATCGATGACGGGGGCACCAAAAGGCTGCACAAAGTCTGAAAGCAATCACTCCATCTCAAGCTGGGGACAAAGAAAGCAGCAGTGAGAAATAAGTGGATCTTTAGCAGCTGTTGTGGTGTGCTCAAATCTCATCTCCTGTTCATTCAGTCAGCTGATAACAAGAGGCTGCTACAAAGGTTCCAGCAGAGCAGAGCAAACCGTAATTGTACAATTTGTTTATTCAGCTCTGATGGAAACTCCAGCACGTTCAGGCTTGGAATTGCTGACTGGAGAAGGGATGAGGGAAAGAATTTAAACATTTGTACAAGGTCCTGGACATGAGAATCACTTTTAAAAAGGAGAATTTCTAAGAATTTCTTGCCTTGAAGACAAGATTTCCATATTCCAACAGCCCAGACAGCAGCTTGTTTATTTTGGAGGATAATCTGGAAGTGAATTCAGTGACCAAGTGGGAAAACATTTATTTCATGTAATATTAACAGCAGGAGCCAAGAAGTCAGCTTAGAAATAGCCAATATTCACATTTCAACTATCTCAAGTAACTCCTAGAAAGGATTTATTTCTCTCAAGGAAACTGGAGGTGATTTACAGACTTTGTGATGCTTTTTCTCCAACTCCAGCCACACCAGCTTTTTTATTGAATTATCAGCACACAGCTACATTTGAAATGTGTGTTTTCAGCCCAATATTCAGGCCTGTATTGCAGCTTTTAATAATAATAACTGAAAACAGGCTGTAAACAATATGTAATTATGATGTTTACGGTTATTTTCATTATTCAGAAATTGTATAAAAATAAAAGATAATGCCGAAATGCTTGAAATTCTCACAAGATCATTAATCCAACACCTGCATTTTTAATGATCTGCAATAAGATCTGCTAATAAAAATCCCTTGTGCCAATGTCTGGTCTCAGCTGATGCAATACTTACTATAAATGGTGGCTTTTTAGTGCTACAAATTGTAAACAGGAAGAAAACCAAGGTACTACTGGGGAAAAAAAGAGGCTGAAGAGGTGAAATATGAAAATCTTAAGGAGAAAGAATAATTTGATTATCACAAAGATGCTCCCAGATAATTCAGGAATTCCTGAGGTTCACTTTGAGTAGAACATTCTCTTTTCTTCTGCCAACAGAGTCGAATAAAAGCAAAAATAAATGTGTTCAACACTGGCACTGAAACACAAAACCACCGAGTTTTGACCAACGTGATCTGACATCAGTGGTGCTCCTCCAAAAATTCCAGCTTGCTTTGGTTTCTGATTAGCACAAAAACACTCTTCTGAATAACCACTGGCTGTAATTCTTCCTACCCATTCCTCCTGATATTCTTTTTTTCCTCCTTAAATTTCCTAAATTGGTGCCATCTCCCCTTGTTGAGAAATGTCAATCTGCAGGATCGGGGATAGGGGAGACATTTATCAAGGATGAACTGCCTCCCTCTCATGGAGGGGGAAAAAGAGAGAGGGAAAAGCAGGGGGAAAAGGAAAGAAGGGAAAAGGAAAAGGAAGAAATGAAAATGAGGAAATGAAAAGGGGAAAAGGAAAAGGAGAAAAGGAAAAGGGGAAAAGGAGGAAAGGAAAAGAGGAAAAGGAAAAGGAGGAAAGGAAAAGAGGAAAAGGGGAAAAGGAGGAAAGGGGAAAAGGGGAAAGGAAAAGGGGAAAAGGAGGAAAGTGGAAAAGGGGAAAGGAAAAGGGGAAAAGGGGAAAAGGGGAAAGGGGGAAAGGGGGAAAGGGGGAAAGGGGGAAAGGAGGAAAGGAGGAAAGGAGGAAAGGGGAAAAGGGGAAAAGGGGAAAGGAAAAGGGGAAAAGGTGGAAAGGAGGAAAGGGGAAAAGGAGGAAAGGAGGAAAGGGGAAAAGGAGGAAAGGAGGAAAGGGGAAAAGGGGAAAAGGAGGAAAGGAGGAAAGGGGAAAAGGGGAAAAGGGGAAAGGGGGAAAGGAGGAAAGGAGGAAAATGGGAAAAGGGGGAAAGGACGAAAGGAGGAAAAATGGGAAAAGGGGAAAAGGGGAAATGGAGGAAAGGGGAAAAGGGGAAAAGGGGAAAGGAAAAGGGAAAAAGGAAAGGGGAATAGGAAAAGGAGAAAAGGAAAAGGAGAAAGGGAAAAGGAAAGAAAGGGAAAGGAAAAGGAAAAAGGAAAAAGGAAAGAAAGGGAAAGGAAAAGGAGAAAGGGAAAGGAAAACGAAGAAAGAAAAAGGAGGAAAAGGAAGGAATAGGAAAAGAGGAAGACAAAAAGTGAAGCATCTTGGACAAAGCATTCAACTCCTTCAGTGAAAAGTTCCAGAGATAAAAGGAGAAGCAGAACATTTCTGGGAAGAACCACCATCTCCCACCCTAAAAAAGCAGCTGAGATTAAATGCTTGTTTTTATGTGATTAACATGAGGTGAAATCAAACGTGGTTAATGAAGCTAAAAATGAGAATCTGATAAATCGGCTCTGTGAAGCATTGCCAAAGGCACACAATAAACCTTGCAAAAAAAAAAAAAAAAGGAAGAAATGTCCTTTCCTTACTCCTTAAATTTCAATTTCAACCAACAGGTAGGAATATCTGAAGCCCAATTTTCAGCCTGGTGTTGGGCAAAACTTTAATACGATATCATTGCAAGTCAAGGAGTTCAGAACACGAGCAAAGTAGGATGGGGGAAAAAATTGTGGCAATAAAAGTTTTTCCCATTCCCCTGAGGCTGAGGAAAAGGATCTCTAAGTGGTACCTCCTGTTTAACTAAAAAACAACTGCACAAAGCTTTCAAGCAGCAGCACCAACAAAACACTTAACCTGCCTCAGCTGACAAGTGATGAAGAGCTTTAGGAACACTTTGCTGCAGCCTGAAGATGAAAGAATAAAACAAAGCTTTTCTTTTCATCTTAATGAGATTAAATAGTCCATTTAAAGTGTTTTTTTTCTACCACACTGAGAAGTCTCTGGCTGTAAATAAATTGGGCTGGGAAGAAAAGTAGCAATTTGCTATTAAACCTAAAGGTTTTATTACGTGGAGGTCTCCTCGTGCTGCTGAAGTGGTGTTATATCTAACAAGTGCTATTTTTCAATAATACAAAGGAAATAAATGCACTTAAACTCCTCTGCTCCTCCAGTCAGTGCAGAGAGAAATTTGGTTAAGAATATCTGTTGTACCATAAAACCAGAGAGGATTCTACACAGCAGAATGACAATTTCCTTGCTTGGCGCTATCAAGACTCGTGTTGGGTGAAATCAAACAGCTTTAATTTACTCATTGGGTTTATCTCCTTAAAATGGTCAATGTTTTTTTATTTTGTTCTTGAAGATTAAAAAAAAAATCATTCAAACTGCTCCAAATGACTTCTATTCCAACAATCCCTTAAATTACAAAGCTCTTTATCTGAGCCAACTATCTGGGCTTTCTGACCTATAATCCCAGGAAGGTCTCTGAAGGACAAAGGAGGAATGGGACAGAACAGACAATTCTGCAAAAACACACGTGGGACATTTCTAACAAAGACCACGACAAACGGGTCCCAAACAGGCACTTTCAGATTTTCAATGCATAAAGTAACCAAAACTAAGGAAAAAAATGAAAACATAAAATCCAAACGTGTTGTTAGATAGATTTTTAATTAATTTTAACATACATAAAAACCCCCAAACTCAAAAACCCTACCACATAAGTCCGGCTCATAAACAGGAGATAAACTCTGGCTGCATTTTCAGCAAGCTCAGCCTAAGGCTGGGCTCAAAGTCCTAAAGCTTTGCCAGGATTTAACTACAAAACAATTTACTCAGAACTAGTAAAAGGCAATGGCACCACTTCCATCCATAAATGCATAAAGATCCAGTCCTTAAAACTCGTTATTTCCTGATGTTTTGCAAAAGGCTCCATGAACTTTTCCTCCTGAATTGAGCTTAGTAGAAATTAATACAAAAATCACACAGCAGCCACCAACAGCTGTTTTCCTAAATGATTTTTCCTGCTAAGCACTGGAAGATGAGGCTTTAACAAGCACAAATCTTGTGCTCCCACGTGAAAAAGCAGAAGGTTTTAACTTTTAACTCACAAGCCATTGCTAAGCAAATACTTTGGATGTGCTTGTTAAACAGCAGCTACGACAAAAATCCCTTTATTTGTGTGCTACACAAGATTTGGAGAGGCAACGTCTGCACTCAGCAAACCCTAATAGAGCACAGGCAGCCTAAAGCAGAAAAGCATGAAATTTAATTTCCCCAAATCCACCAGAGACCCAAAAAGCACATGGAAGGCAGTACATAAAAATTACCTGCTCCTAAGAATAGATGGAAACAAAAAGCGATGTTTCTAAATGAAGGCTCCTTGAAAAATAAATTCTGCCTCTCTGCAAGGAGCCACACACAGGAAATCATTTGTAAAAGGCAAAAACTTGAAGAAAGTGACTTGAGTGTGCCTGAGACCTATTTACTTCCACATATGAGGACAGGACCTGGCACATTCAGGGCTCTTCCTTTAAATTTCATCTGGAATAGACCAAGTTTCCCATCAGCTGTAAAATAAGAAACCATTAAATCAATTAAATGTCCCCCTGATATCTGACAATAGTCATGGGATAAATTGGCTTTCACCCTGCCCCTCACGCGGGGGAAAAAACCAAAACCACAGCTCAAGGCCACAGATTGAAAAACTGCATTCCTCCATTTGCAGAACCCTTGGAAACCCCGAGTTTGTTTCTTTAGTTCCCTTTTCAACACTGAGTAACAACCAATAAAGCAACAGGGCTGGGAATCACTCTGTAATTCCAGCCTCCAGTGCCTCCCACACAGGGGCCACTTTTCCCACGCAGAGTCGAGCAGGATGATTTAATTCCAAGGAAAGAAAAAGAAAGAGGAAGGGAGAGACAGAGAAATCCGTGCTGCATTTGGCCTGGCCAAACTGCACAGTGACACAAACACAGAATTTCAGAATGGGGTGGGATGGACTTGGGAGTTTTCAGCTGGTCCAGACCCCCCTGCCAGGAACACCTTCCACTTCAGGGTGCTCCAGCCTGGCCTTGGCACTTCCAGGGACCCAGAGCCAGGCACAGCTTCCCTGGGCAACCTCTGCCAGGGCTTCACCACCCTCACTGGAAAAAATTTCCTTCAACCCAAATTTGTATCATGTCAAACTCTAGGTTCATGTTAACACAAGAGGCATTTCTTGGAGCATGTTTAAATCTATTTAATTTTATATTTAAGCTGTTCTGGTGGGGAGTTCCTGGTGGTTTAAATCCCTGCACAGCACGTTAGGATAATGAGCAGATGAGGTTCACTGTAACATCAATTAGAGGTTAAAAACATCACATTTGCAGATGTTCCAACACCTTTTGCCTTTTATTCCTGCTTGCCTTTAGTGTAAAAGCCCTCGTTCCAGGGGATGTCTCAGCACTCAGAAAGCACCAAAACCAGGCAGCCCAGAGGTGCAGGGCTGCTGAAATCCCACCAGCACTGCTTCAGGGGAGGTTCAAACTGCTGCTTGGGAATGAGACAAATGTTGGGAATACAGGACCAGCTTTTTCAATCATGCCTTCCAAGATGAAAATTCACCAGGTTCTAGATGTTCATGGAATGGTTTGGGCTGGAGGGGACCTTAAAGCCCATCCAGTGCCACGGCAGGGACACCTCCCACTGTCCCAGGCTGCTCCAGCCCCAGTGTCCAGCCTGGCCTTGGACATTCCAGGGATCCAGGGGCACATCCCTTCTACACAATTATGGATATTTTCCATATTCAACTCCTCTGATTTGCCAGTTTTTCCCTGGAATTTCAGCACCATTTGACAAGGGCTTACCCAGGCACCTGAAAGCACCCACAGAACACCGTGCACATCACCAAGACAGCAAAAACTTGAATTTCTGCAGCACGTCCTCCAACTCCAGGGCAGAATTCCATCTCCCCCAGTCTCCTGCAATCCAACAGGAATGTCAAGCTCCACTAAAAATCTGCTGTTCCACTGCCAGCACTACAACTTTGGCACCTCGAGCAACCTGGTGAGTTACAAAATGTTTCACCTTTGGATAATAAAACACTGCCATCAACAGCTTTAACCAAAAGGATATCAAGGCACCTCACTAAAAATGAATATAGTTATTAACAATAATATTATAAAAATAATATAAATATACTATATAAAATATATCTATATTATATTAAAAATATATTTGTTTTATGTAATAATAATACAGACTAGAATATTACATATTGATATTATTATATGTTAATACAGACTATTTTATCAATGATGAGATATAATGTATACTAATATAAATATTCTATTATATATTATGTTATATAACATAATATTTTATATTAATAGAATATATAATAGTATAACTATATTATTGTATATTATAGATTATATTATGACGATATATTATAATATATAATTATACAACATATAATGTATAATATATACAACATAAATTTTATTAGTTTATAGTATTCTTATTATGAATATTATTATTAATAGTAATATTAATTTATATCAAGGAAATCATGGCCTTTCAGGCTATCAGTGATCCACAACCATCTCAGTGTTGCCTGAGGCTTCCACTCCATTTATTTCAGGTTTCCAGTGCAAGTTTAAAACACCTTTTAGGAAGAATTCCCAGAGCTGTAAGTAGAGGAGGGCAGATAAACACAAAAGCAAAACCCAAGCTCTTCTGGCTCCTGCTGCAGGAGGGAAGGTGGAAAATCCACATCAGGAACTCCCTGAGCTTTCCAGGTGTCTACAGCAAAGGGAATCAACCCAGGAACTGCCAAAATTCTGTTTTTTTCCTGTTCTAAAAATAAGAGGGATTCTAGAAAGTAACATCACAAATGTCAGTTTATTTCATCTTTCAGCTCATGCGGAGAAAAAGTGCTGCTGGAACAAAAATGTGGATGGAAGCAATTAATACATGAAAGGGCAAAGAACTGCCAGGGTTTATTTGCAGAGGATTCTTGCTTAACTGGCAGAAATTCAGAACAACTCTCTAAACTTCCAGGTGCTCCCAAAAACTGAAAACACAAAATAATTCTCACAAGCAATACTGCAGAGCCTCCCTCTCACTCCTCCTGAGAGGTTCCAGTTTTAAAATCACTTTTTCACACAGTATCCAGCTATCCAGAATCACTAATATCATCAGGACATGCTGCAACTCTTCAAAAATATTAAATTTTAAAAATTAATAATCCTGGGTTTTTTTGAGTACTGGAATGTGCAGGAATAGGATGTCCTTAAGGATCTGCCACCTTCCCCAAATGTGTCCCTGAGAGCTTTCTCCTATGTGACCCCACACCCAAAAGGTGAAGTTTGTTCTCAAAAGCTCAGTTAAATCCTGGGTTTGTCTCCAGTTGGAGCCCAACACTTGAAATCCTCATTCCTGAACATCCCAATAACATCTTTAGGTGTTTCTGACTGACACAAGGTATCCAGAGCCACAGAAACTCCACCCAAATCCAGACAGCAACACAACAAAAAGCCACCAAAGCACAAAAATTAATCCATGAAAACAAGCAAGGTATGACCCAGCTCCTGAGGAAGCACCAGCAGGGCTCCTTTTACTACACCCCTACACAATATTCTGTGACAGGGGGCCTTGGCTGATTTATTTAATGAGGACATAATAATAAACACAGTGAAAAAAAAGGAGAAAAACCCTCTGTGCCCTTAACAGAATCTGTTTCTGCAAAGGGGGAAAAAATTACTGAGCTACTGACACTCTTGATAATTTAAGCATTTATTCTTCTTTTTTCCCCCTCATAAACTATTGGTTTTTCCAATATGCACTAAGCTAAAATGAATTAAAGCATTCCCTCTGTCTGAAGCTTTAGGTATAATACACACACAGGAAAAAAAATAAATACCAAACCTCGTTGCCTGACCAAATTACTTTCCATCAATATTGCTTTAGGAATTACAGACAGACCTGAAAGATTTTACACTTGTTAAATATTTTAGTGCATTTAATATTACGCAGAAGCCAGCAAGTGAGCCAAGCGAGCTGAGATGCTTTCAGACATTGTCTTTGGCTGTCAGCTTGCAGTGTAAGTGGATGTAATTTCATTTCTGACCCCAAACTGAAGTCAATAAATTCATCGTTATTGGCAAGCAACAAGACACATTCTTCCATGGAACTTAATCCATTATTGCTCCACCAAAAGCTACCAGAGGCTTGCCTGGAAGAAAGGGCTGGGTTTAAAAGCTCTAATGTTTCTCCCTCTAGACAGCTTTTCTTGTTTTTGTGAAGTGTTATTTGTCTGGGATACAGAAGCACTTCCCCAAAATCACAAATTCTTCAAGGAAAAATACATTTAATGCTTTCCAAGCTTGAGAAGGTCAAGAAATTCATGGAATCCTGGAATGGTTTGGGTGGGAAGGGATCTTAAAGAGCTTTTAATTCCACCCCTGCCATGGCAGGGCCACCTGCCAGTGTCCCAGGCTGCTCCAGCCCCAGTGTCCAGCCTGGCCTGGGGCACTGCAGGGATGCAGGGGCAGCCCCAGCTGCTCTGGCAATTCCAGCCCAGCCAGGAATTCCTCATGGCCAAGATCCCATCCATGGCTGCCCTCTGGCACTGGCAGCCATTCCCTGTGTGCTGTCCCTGCAGGCCTTGTCCCCAGTCCCTCTGCAGCTCTCCTGGAGCCCCTGCAGGCCCTGCAATGTGCTGGAAGCTCTCCCTGGAGCCTTCTCTTCTCCAGGGGAACATTCCCAGCTCTCCCAGCCTGACATTGGATCCATCTCCTCTCCAAGACATTCCTGGACCCAGGGCCTTCACTTGGAATCTCAGGAATCCATGAAGGGTCTCCCTTCCCTTCTCCTCTCTTTTCCGTCGCCATTTTCCATCAAAATCCCTCGGGATGGATTCTGAGTGTCCCAAATCCCAGAATCCCAGAGCAGTTTGGGTGGGAAGGGACCTCAAAGCTCATTCCAGGGACACCTCCCCTATCCCAGGCTGCTCCAATCCTTCCTTGGGCACTGCAGGGATGCAGGGGCAGCCCCAGCTGCTCTGGCAATTCCAGCCAGGAATTCTTCATTGCCAGGATCCCATCCATGGCTGCCCTCTGGCACTGGCAGCCATTCCCTGGGTGCTGTCCCTGCAGGCCTTGTCCCCAGTCCCTCTCCATCTTTCTTTAGGCCCCAATGAGGTCACTCCAAACTTTCCTTCTCCAGGCTGAAGAATCCCAATTGTCCCAGCCCTTCCTCACAGCAGAGCTGCTCCATCCCCCTGATGAACTTTGGATTCACTCCAAGTCTTTCAACTCAAAGAAAAACCCAAAACAAACTAAAAAGAACCAACAAAAAAAATTTAAAAGCACTATTTCCCACATACAAAGAGAAACAAAAATGAAAGCTCAAGGTATGCAATAGTGTGAATTAACAGAGAATTCCTGGGGTGTTACAGCCCTCCCACACCCCAAAATCCCTGGAGCTTCCTCACAGGACCTTTGCCATAAATAACATTTAAGGATGAGCAGCAAACAGCACAGGAAAGCAGGTAAGACATGCAAGAGTTGTTCCATAAAAATCCTTTATCTGGAATAATTTCTTCACCATAATGAAATCCAGGGACACAATGAAAGAGCTACTATTTTTTAAAAATTAAGCAAGAAGATTCCTTGCCCATGGTTCCCTGCCCACTGCAGGGGGCTGGAATGAAGAGATCTTTTAAGATCCAACCCAAACCACTCTGGGATTCTGGGACAGACCCCTCCAATTAACAGAAAACCAAATTTATGCTCCAGAAAAAAAGAAAGATGCTGAATTGTGTTTACTCAATCTTGCTGCAAGGCTGCCACAGGGCTGGTGTTGAATCAGGGCTGAGTTTCTTGGGATTTCCTGTAAGGCAGAAGGCCCTGGGGGAATTCTGCTCCCATGAACAGTTCTGGAGCTCTGAGAAGAGCCTGACTTGAACTTCCCAGGTTTCAGGGAGACCACAAAGCCCTGCTCCAATCTCTGCCACTGCTTCTCCCTCCTGCAGCAGCGGGGCCCTGCTCACTGGGCTGGAGGGTTTTAGTTAGAGCAGAGCACTCCTGCCACGAGGTTTGATGCATTTCCACAGCCCTCAGTGATGAAATATAAGAAAAAAAACACTGATCATTGAGCTGTACATCACTTATTGCCACCATTCCAGGGTAGGAAAAGTGCATGTTCTCCTTTTAATCTCCTTTTAATCTTTGCTTAAGTGTCTTTCAACAGAAACTTCCCAGTAGGTTTTTTTTTTGAGGTTTGGATTGAAGGTATTTGAGATGGTTGTTTATGTTTGGATTTAGGTGTTCATTATTTTTAATTAGTGAAATAGTTTTATAACCATGAGTTTGGTAGTTTTTTATTAGCAAGGTACAAATCATTAATTATTTTTTGTTATAAGGTTTTTTAAGACTAAACTATCTAATTAAGAAAGGACACTTAGATTATTTTCGTTTTTAACTTAATAACTGATTTTTTGAAGTTTGTAATGTGAACTTTTTTGTTTAATTACAAAACATTACCTAAACTTACGAAGAAGGTAAAGAAGAAAAATTTGGTTTCACTTTAAAACTTCTATCTTGTTTCATATTTTAAAAGTTTAAACTTTAAGTTTTTTACTTGGTGATGTTACAGACTTGTAACTAACTCTACGCTTGTAATTTCAGTACTGTTAATGAAATTTGGAAGTTTGTTTTACAGCCTCGGGTCAAATACAGTGTTCTCTTGTGGGTCAGTGCCTTAAAGCACAGAAAGTTTAAAATTCTCAGCATCCACGATTCCAATATTTCCCAAACTAAAAGTCAGTTTTGATTAAAGGACCAAGAATTTTCCCTTCAGAACTCAAGACATATTTGGATATTTGCATGTTCTGGGGTGTTTTGGAGTTTTTTAAGTCTTTAACAACAGATAACAGTGTGGAAACCCAACTCTAATCTGTGTTTTACACTTGAATGTCAGCCACAAAAAAAAACAAGAGGAATTTTTAACAGTCTACAAGCTACAGATGAGCTGAAAAGTTAATATCAAAAAAAATCATCCCTGTGAAAGGGCAGCGAGTCCACTCTGCTGCTCTGAAGGGCACAGCTGATTTGTTCTTTCCCATGAAAAGCTGGAAAGGAGGAGCAAACCTGCACCTGCTCCTCGGTGCTGTCTCCCGGAGGGTGAGGAAGGCTCCTTCATCCGATCGATGACGCTGTCGGACAACTGCAAAACACAACAGAGGCAAAGCTCAGCCCCTCCTGTGAAAAATGCCCGTTTTGTGGTTGGCTTTTCACAAATATTACAGTGAATATTGTATGGGTTATGTCAGAAAGTGCTGCTGTATTAATTTTCTTAGATACAGCTTTAGGTTGTAATGTTAAAATGGGAACTGTGTGGGTGGGATATTTTTTTAGAGAAAGGAATGAGGTACTTGCACCAGGCAGCAGCCACAGGACACCTCAACCTTTCAGAGAAAATGAATTTATTGCCCCCTTATCAGAAGAAACGAACTTCAGAACTTCTTCCTGCCTCCTCAGCCCTGGAGATGCCCTCAGGATTCAGAGGAAGAAGCTGAAGCTGCCCAGACAGAATCCTTGGTTTGAGTGGAATTGATGCCTCATGGGTGAGGTGTATGAATATGCAACAGGCTGTTGCTTTAAAGGGTTAATCTTTCATGCATCATTTATGAGAGGTGTGAATATGCAACAGGCTGTTGTTTTTAAGGGTTAATCCTCTGTTAACTGCGTCCTTTTTCAGGGTTATTTTGCCCAGAAAAGGTACCCAGACTGTCCAGAACTCTTTTTATTGTCTTGTATTGTCCTAAATCCAAACTTTTGTTACTCTAATTACATGACTATTTTTACAACCATTTTATTACTATTAAACTTTTAAAAATTTTAAAAAACAAGTGATTGGTGTTTTCCACATTCTTCTCCCCATTTCCCCTCCGAATGGATTAAACTTGATAAAACCAGAGCCTGGAGCTTCTCTGCAACACAGAGCAGCTGCTAAAATTCCACCCCAACACAAAACAATGCCCTTCACTGCTCAGAGCACCCATCACCTCAAAAAAAAAACAGAATAAATTTATTTTGGCTCTCACAGAGGATACAGGGAAGAGTAAAGGAAATAAAACACCTCTGGGTGTGTCGCTGGTAATTAATCAGTATTTTTGCCTTTCTCACTGATTTAATTTGCCTTTGTGAGGTGCAGAGCACTCAACCCGGGAAGAATTTCATCCTGGGAAAGCCCTCCAAGGACTTGTGCAACAGAGGTGGTCACAGGGGAACACAAAGTTCACCCTGATGTTGACACAGCACAGAAAAATATTCAAATTATGCAGAATCCATCAGGGAAAGAGCAGCCTCCAGCTCCGGATCTGTGGAAGCCCATGGATAAAACGAACAAAAGGGAAAGAATTATTAGCATAAAGGCTTCTGGATTCCAACTTCTGGAATCAAATCGCAGAGTTATTTAGGTTGGGAGAGACCTTGAAGAGTTTTAATTCCACCTCCTGCTGTGGCAGGGACACATTCCAGTGCTCCAGGGTGCTCCCAGCCCTGGCCTTGGGCACTGCCAGGGATCCAGGGGCACACACCCTGTGCCACGTTTCAGAGCACATGAACTCCACTCTGTACGGAATATATAAAATACATTTTTATATATACTATGTAATATATAATGTATATATATATATTATAAATGTAATATATAATACATATATTACATTTATATATAATATAAATATAATGTATAATATATTATATTTATATAATATATATTTAATTAATTATATATTAATTTAATTAATATCTATAATATATAATATATATAATAGACATATAATTATATATAATTATATTATATATAATATATTATATATATTATATAAAATATAATATATATTATATTAATTATATTATAATTTAATTAATTATATATTTAATTATATTAATATAATTAATATAATATAACATATATATTACATTTATATCACTGTCACCTATTTAATCAAGAGCATGAAATGACCAGAAATGGAAAACATCAGTTTGCTGGAACAGAATCAACTCGCAGGGCTCCTCCTGCACCTCTCCTCCCTACAAGCAGCAATGAATGATAAATTATTATCACTCCTGACAGGAGCTACGCAGTGCCTGACACGGAAACAACTCCAGAGCTGCAGGGATTCCCCAAGTGCCTTGTGTCACAAGCTCTGTGCGGGACAGCACGGACAGCAGGGGTGGCATTCCTGCGCTGCCCTGCCACTGGACGTGGCTGCCACATCCCTGCAGTGCCCAAGGCCAGGCTGGATTGCGGCTGGGAGCAGCCTGGGACAGTGGCAGGTGTCCCTGCCATGGCAGCGGTGGCACTGGGTGATCTTTAATGTCCTTCCAAGGCCAGCCAGGCTGGGAGCGGTGACACAGGAAGGTGGATCCTGGGCGTGCAGGACACGGACAGGGAGGAGCAGCGCTGTGGAGGTCAGGCAAAGACAAACGCAGCTCCTGCAGCCACACGGTGCCCTCAGCACGCTCCTTATCCCCCCTAAGAGGGGAAATCCCCGCGGCGCAGGGAGGGAAGCGGGACGCGAGCGGGGGCAGCGCCATGGAGGCGGGGGAGGGACGGTGGGAAGGGGAGCCGCGGCCGGGCCAAGCCGCAGCGCTCCGGCGAGAACCCGGGCGGGCCCCGCGCTCACCCGCACGCCCTTGACCACGGTGATATTCTCATTCTCGTCCGCCTCGAAGGTGACGCGCCGGGTGCTGCCGCCGCCGCCCATCCCGGCCCGCGGACACACGGACGGCCCCAAGGAGACTCGGCGAGCACGCTGCCAGCGCGCCCCGCAGCAACGCCGCTCCCCATTGGCCCGCCGAGCGGCCCCGCCCGTAGAACGCCGCTCCCTATTGGCTGAGCCGGCGTGTCGCCATGGAAACGGCGCGGCCCGCCCCTGCCGGGGAGAGACAGGTAGCCGGAAAGGTGCGGGAAGTTTTTCGGGGCGAACTTCACGAGGGGCGCGAGGACTACAAGTCCCGTGATGCCCCGCGCAGGGAGGAAGCGGGACGGGCGTGCCCACCCGCGCGGTGCGCGCTGGGTAATGTAGTCATGTCCGCCCCTGAATCTGTGCGGTACTCGAGCGCCTCCGGGGCGCTGAAAATCCTCTGAGGAGAGGCTGAGGGAGCTGGGAAGGGGCTCAGCCTGGAGCAGAGGAGGCTCGGGGGTGTGAAATACAAAGCTGTGTTTGGTGTCAGGTACATGCAGGCAGCGTGCGCGCCTGTGATTGGGATATGTGTGGAAACTGATCATGGGACAGTTATAAAGATGAATTCTAATAAATAACTGAGGGAGTAAAGCAGGGAAAGAAGGCCTTTGAACTCATCCTTTGTTTGCAATTAACCTTTACAGCATCTGAATTAAAGCTTTAAGGATGTTGCTGCTGGACAGGAACTTTCTGCACGTAGCCAAGCCTTAAAGAGCTTTGCAATAATAACCTTTGGAATGATGATGAGGGTGGAGATAGGATTGTGACGAACCGAAAATGAGAGGAGATGGGGATGGCACACAGAATAAAAAGGGGAATTGTAATTTAACGACCTTGTAGGTGTGGTGGCAGGGTCCCAAACCCCATGCACCCCGTACCCCACAGTAATTTTTGCTTATGCACTATTATAAGAACCAGATTATTCCTCACTTTAACCAAATTGTACTGCCAGCCTTTTGAGTGTATTCACTTTTATCTGTTCTAAACTACTTCATTAAAATTGCTGCTACATTTAGTTCTGTTTGGTTTTTATTGTGATTAGGTAACTGGGCAAACATAACAAGTAGATGAATAATGTTATTCAGGAATTGTTTTTTCGGCCTGCACGACAAGCTGCAGCTGGGTCTGGCTGTTCTGGGAGCCTCCTCCTTTTCCCCCTAAAGTCCCAAATCTTCTGCTGGTCAAATGCTAACAAATAACAGCAATCACGATATTTGGGAAACTTTCCCTTTGCTTCTCTTCCCCTTCCATGTCCTTCATTTCTTGGCTCAAGGAATTTACACCAAAACCTTCCCCCCCTCTTTGTCCCCAGGTGCTTTTTGCACAATCCCAGCAGCTTTTTGCAGCCTGTGTGAGCTGCCACATCCCATTTCTCTGTCCCCACACCAGCACCAGCACCAGCAGAGCTGCTCCTGCCTCCTTGCTCCATTTCCAACCCATTTCTATTTGGATTTAAAGTGTCTGTCAGCCACCATTGCAGCACCATCTGCCTTCCTTGGGAATTAAGATATTGCTGGAGCTTTGGCTGGTGGCCACTTTGCTACCAAATAAGAATTGCTGGGCAATATTTCAAGGGCAGTTCTCCTGAGGGGTGTGATGTGATGTTTATGGGCTGTTTTTATAGATGTTAAACCACTTTCCATGAGGGGCACTGTTAAGAATTCACCATCCCTGCAACTGTGGGTTTTTTTTTTTTTAACAGAATAAATGTGGATCTCTCTGTCTTCATTCTGAGCACCAACAAACTGATAGCGATGAGTTTTCTTTATTTTTCCCCTCTGGGAATGTTTTTAAAGGGTCAAATTGTGTTTATCCAGTGAGTGATGGCACTTGTGGAAATGCTCAGCTCCAAATCAGAAGCAGCTCTTCTCAATATATTTGGCAGAGTCCAGACACAGCCCTTGCCTCGCTGAACAGAAAGATTTATATTTAGGAATTAAGGTTTTAACAACAGCTCTTTCCTACCAGGGGCTTTTTATGATATTGTTTTCCGTGGCTGGAAATTACAGAACATATGCAGAGATTTCAGCAGGGGGGGGAAGGAAAGAAGAAAAAGGGACAAATGGGCAGAATTAAATCTCAAAAATGGCTTTGGGTCGTTTTGCTGTGTCTGGGAAGTTCAGTGGCAGTGGAAAGAGCAGGACTGAGGTAGCCCAGGATTTATGGCTCCCCTCTAATAGGTGGAAATGAAAGACTCTTTGCTGCAGGCCAGGGCTGTCTGTATGTCAGGAGCTTCTCTCTGTGGACTGTTGGAGAGCTCTTTGGAGGGTATTGCTAGATGGGAAAAAAAAAATAATAATAAAATACTGTTAGAAATTAATGCTGGGAAAAGCTACAACAAATTTGCAGTCCAAAAATCATTGGCTAACTACTGGCAAATAAACTCGTGTCCAGCTCACGACTCTCAGGAGCAATCTGCAAACAGAAAGGGGAGCTGGGCTGTGTGAAAGTGGAACATTTTAGATGTTCACATAAATAATGGGCTGGTTTTAAGAGTAGTGTGATTGTGGTACATGGGATTGCAGGAGCTCCCTTCAGTGGTTAGCAGAGAGTGCATTTCTACCAGGGAGAAAAACAACAAAAAAGCAGAGTGGCAGATAAAAGTGTAGCAATCAATATCCATCTATTAATTGCTTCTGATGGTGATTGATCTGAGCCCACTTCAGAGGTGGGTAAGCAGAAAATCCACCTCAAACTGGAGAACTCCAGGTATTGAACTAAGAATCTGGAAAACAAGCAGGAGCTTCAAATCAGGGAATCACAGAAAAGTTTGGAAAAGCCCTTTAAGATAAAGTCTGACCAATGCCAGCCCTGCCAAGGCCACCACTGAGCCATGTCCCCAGGTGCCACCTCCACAGGGCTCTGAAATCCCTGCAGGGATGGGGGTCCACCTGCACTGCCTTGGGCAGCTGTGCCAGGGCTGGATGACCTCTTTGGGGAGGAATTTCCCCAAAATCCCCCTGAGCTCCCCTGGCCCAGCCTGAGGCTGTTCCCTCTGCTCCTGTCCCTGTTCCCTGCGGCACAGCCCGACCCCCCCGGCTGTCCCCTCCTGGCAGGGACTTGTGCAGAGCCACAAGGTCCCCCCTGAGCCTCCTCTGCTCCAGGCTCAGCCCCTTCCCAGCTCCCTCAGCCTCTCCTGGGGCTCCAGACCCTTCCCAGCTCCATTCCCTGGACCCTCTCCAGCCCCTCCATGTCCTTCTTGTCATAATGGTACCAAAACTGAGCACAGGAATTGTGGTGGGGCCTCAGCAGTGCCCAGAACAATGATTAAGTTATTATTATTATTATTATTATTATTATTATTATTATTATTATTATTATTATTATTATTATTATTATTATTTTATTTTTAGGTTAAAAGCTTTCACTCTTTGTGCTGCCACGTGCTTTTCCACATTTTCCATTTTTATGGCCATTTTTCCATTTTTATGGCCAGGTTATAAATGCCTGATTCTTTGTGAAGACACAACACTTGTCCAATCCTGTTTGTCCTTGTGTGAACATATTCCATTGAGGCAGAAATTTTTCTTCCACCACTCAACACTCAATTTTTTCCGATGTACTCAACCAGTACTGAAGGACAGCCTTGCCAGGCATTCCCAAATAAATCCTAGTGAACAAATGACAATTAAAATTCAGGCTCTCGTGTCAGGAATTTTCAAGTGCCATGGAAACCCTGGGTGGGTGAGGTGCTCACGGCTCATTGCACTCCTGCTGTCAGGTTCTGCTCTGTGGAGCATCTGCTGCTCAGTCACTGTCACACTGGGTGACTTTGCCAGGTGTCCCCTGGTTGTCCTGTGTGCTCCATGGAAATGTTCAGCGTGGAAGGGCCGGGATTGTTCCTCAGCTCCTCCCCAGCAGCCACTGAATGTCACAGCAACATCTGCAAGGTGTCCGAGCATGGGAACAGCTCTTTCCTGTGGCACAGAACACGGAGCCTTCTGCTGGAAATGGGATCCCATTGATGCCTGGAGAGGCTGCCTGGAGCAGAGGCTGGACAGAGTTACAGGAATAAAGATATTTATTAAAGGCCTTCAAAGGACACACCTTGGGCAGTGCAAGAGCCCAGCCGTGGCTACACCCAAGGTGGACCCAAGATGGACTCTGAGTCACGAGTTTTCACACTTTTTAATAAGTTTTGGCCCATTTCCATATTGGGGTTCATTGTCCAATTACAGCTCCAGGTTATGCAGTCCCATCCTCCCAGATTGCTCTCCTCAACTCCCTGTATTTCTTGAGTCTAAAGCTGGAATACTCCCTGTATTTCTTGAGTCTAAAGTCCTTGGTTCTGGGCCTGAAAAGGATTGTTCTGTGTGACTGAGCTGTGAGGAGAACTTGCTGACACTTTAAATGAAGTTCAGAGCCACACACTAATGCAGAATCAGGAAAATATGGAAGCTAAACCTCAAGGCATCACCATGAGTAACTCATGGAATGTATCTTCAGGACATGCACACAATCAGAAATTATTTAGGTTGGAAAGGACCTCAAAACCCATCCAGCGCCACCCCTGCCATGGCAGGGCCACCTGCCACTGTCCCAGGCTGCTCCAGCCCCAGTGTCCAGCCTGGCCTGGGGCACTGCAGGGATGCAGGGGCAGCCCCAGCTGCTCTGGCAATTCCAGCCCAGCCAGGAATTCCTCATGGCCAAGATCCCATCCATGGCTGCCCTCTGGCACTGGCAGCCATTCCCTGTGTGCTGTCCCTGCAGGCCTTGTCCCCAGTCCCTCTGCAGCGACCCTGGAGCCCCTGCAGGCCCTGCAATGTGCTGGAAGCTCTCCCTGCAGCCTTCCCTTCTCCAGGGGAACATTCCCAGCTCTCCCAGCCTGACTCCAGCCCTGGAGCAGCTCCATGGATTCCTCTGGAATCTCTCCAGCAGCTCCAGGTGCTGCTGATGCTGGACTGGGGGCAGCTCTGCAGGTGGGGTCTCACCTGAGAGGGGCAGAATCCCCCCTCTCTCTGCTGCTGCCCACGGGGATTCTGGCTCTCAGTGCCCACCAGGGCATGTCCAGCTCTCACCCACCAATGCCCCCAGGTCCTTCTGCCAGGACTCTCCTGCCATTGTCCCCCCAGCCTGGATTTGTGCTGGGGTTGCCCTGACCCTTGTGCAGGACCTTGGCACCCTCCCCTGCTGTGCCAAACCCTGGTGCTGTCGGTGCTGTTGGCACAACTTTCAGTTCCTGTCAGGTTCACACTGATCAATGATGAATTTTTCTTTTTCTGACCGAAAAAATAAAAAGAAAAAGCTGAGTTCAGTGCTTGATGTGTTACATGCAGGACCCTTGGATTTACCTGTGGACTTCAAAGTGTGATGTATTACCATAATGTCACATTAATCTGTGATAATTTATGTTGATATCCTTTTATCTGACTGGTGTGGTTCCCTTCAGCAGCAAGTGAGCTGTGGGATTTGTAGCCAGCCCGACTGTCATCTCCAAGTCCACATTTGATTCATAGTCTCATTTCCTGTTTTTTCCTCCCACTGCTCACAGACCTTTTTCTTCTTCTTTCCTTTTCCATGGTCCATTTATTAAATGTAGAGTTAGAAACACAATTAGAATTTACTCAAGTCTATAATGTCTGAATATTAAATCTTTGGAGCAATAAAAATTCTTTCCCAAACATTTCTTATCTTTGTTTTCAGCTGATGAACTCAGGCCTAATTACTGAATGAGTGACCAAAAAAAAAAGGACCTGATTTGATCCATTCCAAGCAATCACTGTGTGAATAATCCTGACCTTCCCAAGCACAGATAAAGCTTCTCTAATCTTAAATTAGGCTTCGTTCCAGCACCCAAAACCTGAACTTTAGGGATGACTTCTCACCCCTTCCTCTGTACAAATAAAATATAAATTAAGATGGTTGTGGTCACATAGAGCTCGTTGTGTGTTGGGGTTTTTGTCTTGTTAACAGACAGAAACGACCAAGGGACTTCAAAAAATGAATTTTTAAGTGGCTGTTTCCAGCAGAGTGATGGATGCCACAAGGAGCTCCGTGGGTTCAGGCGATCCCTGAGGACAGGGATTGCCTCTCAGGGCTGCTCTCCAGTGCCTGGCTAAATCCAGGAGGGCAGGGCTGAGCACGGAGCTGGGCTCCAGCTGCTCAGGCACACAAGCAGGAGGATTTGGTGTTTAACGTCAATGTCAGCCCCAAGGTTCCCTGACCTTCACCAGGCTCTGCCCCCCGTGGAGTTTTTCATCAGAGAACTTGGCTGGGCTGGAGCATCATCCAGGCCACATCCCAGAGCCTCCTGCAGGGAGCATCAAGGGCTCGGCACTTCCATGGAGGCAGCTGCTGCTGTTGAGTCACGAGGCCTGGGAGCTGAGCTTTCACCATCAGGGTTTTGATCATTCTCTGTCCTTTCTGCTCTGTCTGAACAGAGAGAGAGATTTGAAGTTCTCTCTGTTAATATTCACTTCTTTCACTGCATCATTAAACACCTCCCTCCCTCTCTCCCTCCCTCATTTTTTTTTTATTTTTGTGGGGGCTGAGCCGAAGAATTCCTCTCTGGAAAACAATATCTGATATCTCTGTTTACTTTTTGTGCTTCCTCAGCAGCCAGAAAGTGCCGTAGTTGAGATGGAGACAATACAAAGCAGCACACTCCATTTCCAGAAGGCTTCAAACGGTTTTTATTCCAGCATTTTATACATTCTTACACAACTCATCAGTTTACTCATTGCTCACGAGAGACAAACAAGGTGCTCATTGGAACAGGCAGCTGCAGTTTCTCTCATTTAGCCTTCTTTGGTTTTTGGTTTCTATGTCAACGACCTGGGTAGGAAATTCTTTCAGGGGTAAACATGGATCCTCTTCTCAAACGTGGATCCTCTTCTCAAACACGGATCCTCCTATCAAACATGGATCCTCTTATCAAACATGGATCCCCTTATCAAACATGGATCCTCTTATCAAACATGGATATTCTTCTCAAACACGGATCCTCTTCTCAAACACGGATCCTCTTATCAAACATGGATCCCCTTATCAAACATGGATCCCCTTATCAAACATGGATCCTCTTCTCAAACATGGATATTCTTCTCAAACACGGATCCTCTTCTCAAACACGGATCCTCCTATCAGACATGGATCCTCTTCTCAAACATGGATCCCCTTATCAAACGTGGATCCCCTTATCAAACATGGATCCTCTTCTCAAACTTCTCTCTGGCTTACAGGAGTCACTGTAAAACCTCTGCCACAAGCAAGGCCACGTCTGGTGTGAGCCCTGGGGAAAGAGCAGCGTGGTCATGGTGAGCTCCATGGAAACGTGGAAGGGTCACTGGGTGTCCATGGGGATGTGGAGATTGCTGAGGAGCTCAATCTCAACCTGGGGATGGTCTGGCCACCAGGAAAAATGCTCAACAGGGAATGAAGAGAAAGGAAAAATTAGAAGAAAAATTAATTTTCCAGTGTGCTAGGCGGGATCTCCTTGAGAGAGCACGTGGGGTAAAGCTCTGAAGTCACAAAGGATGGGAAAGTGTTTACTGTCCCCCAGTAATACAAGATAAAACAAAAAAAAATCAGGATACAAACATTTGCTTGGATGCAAATACAACAGTTTTCACCCTCCTGGAATTAAATCTTCTGTGCCTTGTCTCTTTGTTTATGGGTAGGATCCTTCTACTTCCACACTGCCCTTGCTCTGAATCCCATTCCAGTCCTTCCAGCAGACATGAGAGGAATCATCCCATGCTGGGACATCACCTCCACTGTCACTAAAATAGACTTTTTTCCTATAACAGAGCTTATCCAATATCCAGCATCACGTGAAACAGCAGCTCAAACTAAGTAAGAAACTTAAAAATGGTGAAGGATGCAACTTAAAAATGGTGTAGGATACAGCTTGAAAATGGAATAGGATTCTTGTAAAATCCTTCAGCATTTTTGCTAGTTTACTGTTCAAAAGAAAAAGCAATTCTTAGCAGTCCTGGATATGCATTCATTGAAACCCCTCCATTTCTACAGGGAAATTCAAGCCTCAGTCTTAGGGTTGATCTTTGGGGGAAAGCGAAACCCTTGGTTCAATGCAGTGGCCTAAAGTTTATTAGAGGAAAATGGATCAACATCACTTTGCTCCACACTGCCTAATGAAATGTTTTATTCTTCAAGAGACCTTAATTCCGTGTATCCAAACCCAAAATGGAGAGCAGTCAGATTGTTTCTTTACACAATTTTCTTGGAGAGCTTTCCCCAGGGAGATCGTGGTTCTTTAATTGAAATGTGCCTGTATTTCCTTCAGCTCATTACAGGAGCTTTAAACAAGACCCACTCTGTGGGAATCAGCAGGGAAAAGTCCTTTATTTGCCATCCAGGTTACTCCACTGGCACTGTTTGCTTTTCCAGGAGTAAATTTTCCAACAGGCTGACAGCTCCGTTGTTAAAGTGCCATAATAATTAAAGAGGGGATGAAACAATTCAGGAGAACAGCGACTAATTGAAAGAGGTGCATTTCCCTCTGAATGCAGCATGAGGGACACCGGTGATGACATTCTGCCCCAAAAATGTATTCCAGAGGTTGGTGCACTGCGGATACGAGCCCAGGAAACGACTCGGTGGTGGAAGGAAAGCTCGACAGTGAGGCAGGGAGTTCAGCGTCTGTGCCTTGAGTGAAAGATGACTGACGGGTTATTTGATCACTGAGCTGAAACGCTTCCACAAGGAGCAAATATCGGAGCTTTTCAACCTCACGGGAGGAATTCTAACAGAGGGTGGGTGTTAAAGGAGGAGAAACACATTTCATGAGACAGATCTGCAAGGATTTGGGACAAACCTGAAGGAAAGGAAACCCCCTGTGTCCACCCTGGGTGCCTGGAGCAGGTTCTCCTTCAGGAGTGTTGGCAAGGGAAGGAAACATGGCAGGAGGGCAAAGTGGATTAACTGGTGTTAAAAATCCTGTCCCTGGAGCTGCCAAGGATTTCAAAATCATCAATTATTCTGCATCTTGTGGGCACGTGGAGGATCAAGATGAGGAACAGATTCTTGCATTGCTAGGAAAACTCAGGTGTCTGCTCAGATCGGGTTGGGGACAGCAGGGGGAGTTTGGGGAACTGTCCTGTCTTACTGCTGTGTCAGACACCTCAGTCTGCTGAAGAGGTGATTTTAGGAAGAAATTCTTTACTGTGAAGGTGGTGACACTGGCACAGGGTGCCCGGAGCAGCTGTGGCTGCCCCTGGATCCCTGGAATGTCCCAGGCCAGGTTGGATAGGGCTGGGACAGTGGAAGGCGTCCCTGGCATGGACTGGATGGGCTTTAAGGTCCCTTCAACCCAAACCATCCTGGCATTCTGTGATCCCCGGAAATGGGAGCTGGCTGAGCCTCCCTGAGTCTGCTGAATTTTCTGTTCAATACAATTCCTTCCAGCAAGGCCAGAGCTTTCAGTGTGAGCTGGATGAGGTCTCTGCTCCATGGCCAAGTTTGCCTCACCCTAAAAAGGAGGGAGCAGCGCCCTTCCATGATGAGCCTGAAATGGGAAACAGCATAAAAAAGGATTGGGAGAATCAAAGTGGAAAAGAACTTTGGTTGTCCTTTCCTTTGGCACAGCCTTGACGTGGACCTCCTGCCTTTGCTGGCACCTCAGCAGATCTAACAGATTAAACTAAACATATTCCTTAATCATTTTCCTAATCAGATTCTTATTAAGACACAGTAAACCACCTAACATGAATATTTCTGTCTGTGGCAGCTGTTGTGGCCACATACTGGGGAAAGCTGGATCATGCCATGGTTCTGCAGAGTTTGGTCCCTTATTGGGGCAGGTTTTTATCTCTAAAGTTGCACTCACACAGCCCAGAGCTCTCAGGTTTGTGTGGGGAGGCCACCAGCTCCTCCCGAGGTTTGTTCTGTGAAATTTGCTCTTTTCCTTTCTGGAAGAAATCATGCAGCCAACTGCCTGTGTGTGCAACAGAGGCAATCCAAGCAAAACCCAGAGTTGTGTGTTATTTGCCAGAATGATCAGGAATGGTGAAACAGCAAACTGATTAATTATGCATGACCCAGGCAGATTATTTACTCAGTCAGACACTAACACAGGATCTTTTGTCTTGTTTTCGGTCTTGCTTGCTAATCTGTTTGATTTGGCAGTTTGTAAATAACTGGTTAATAAAATTTGGGAATATTAAACCTGAGTGGTGACTAAAGGGCAGCCAATGCTCACATCAAAGGGCAGTGAAAGAGACAGATCTTTTTTAATCAGCTGGAATGGGGAAGAAATAACAAAGCAGGGAGAGGGAACAAAGACAGGCACCCAAAACGCAGTTCTGACCAAACCTGGGGTGCTGTGCCCAGGTCTGGGGCTCACAATCACCTCTGCTAAAGCACCATTTCTGTCTGACACAACTGACATCACCCTGTAAACACTTCATGGTTTTAGCAGCTTTTCCCCTCCCATCATTAAATATTTAACAGTTCTAATTTAACATTGGGTTGTTTTGGCTGAGCTGCTCATGGACTGAACTGTGCAGATGAGAGGAAATTATCAGTCACACGCTGAGGAAGGACATTTTGTGTTTCCATCTCCAATCCCTGCTGTCCCAAAACCTCTTCTATCAAAGCTGAGGCTGCCCCGGATCCCTGGAATGTCCAAGGCCAGGCTGGACAGGGCTTGGAGCAGCCTGGGATGGTGGGAGGTGTCCCTGCCGTGGCAGGGGATTGGAATTAAAAGTGCTTTAAGTTCCCTTCCAACCCAAACTGTTCTCTGTTTCTATGGTTATAGTTTCAAAAAGCTTTAATTTACACTGAGAAATGCACCCATATAATATAGAATATAGAATATAGAATATAGAATATAGAATATAGAATATATATTAATTATATATAATATATAATATATAATATATAATATATAATATATAATATATAATATATTATTATAATATATACTATATACACTATACAATATTTACTATATACTATATACTATATACTATATACTATATACTATATTATATTATATATTATATATTATATATTATAATATATAATATATAATGTGTAATATATAACATAATATATGATAATATAATTATTTAATAATATATTATAATATAATATATATAATATATTATATATAATATATTTCATATTATACATTATATATTATATCATATATCATGTATCATTATCATATGCCATATGTCATATGTAAAATTATGTAAGATGTAAGATATTATGTATTATATATTATATATTATGCTATCAGATACCAGATATCAATCATATATAATATGTAATATGTAGTATATAATACATAATATGTAATTTATAATATACAATAGTATAATGTATTCCATATTCTACATTCTATATTCTTCTATATTCTATATTCTATAATGTATAAATTGTTAATTTATATTGAATAACATGTTGCTCACAAAGGCATTTGGCAAGTGAAGCGCTTTTATCCCTCTTGTACAGGTACAGAGCAGGAGAGTGTCTGCCTCAGGATCACACAGCCCCTGGCAGAGAGCTGAGAGCTCCTCAGGGATTACGCTCTGGATCCACCACATATAAATATATATAATACACGTATAAATATATATATAATATATAATATATATTTACTATACCAGGATCCACTCTGTGGATCATCCTGAACATCCGCTGTGACGCCCGTCCCAATCCCATCCCTGCTCCACGTTTATTTCCAGCTCCATGCCGTGCTCCACAAGGTCTGTGACCCTGCAGGGGAGCATTTGCTGATCCCTGGCAGTGTCCGTGCTGCAGGAATGTCAACCCCCGATCCCCCAGGGATTCCTCCTGCAGGACACATCCCATCCCTGCTGGGATAACGGGGTGGCTCTGAGCAGCAGCCACAGGAGGGTTTGTTTCCACACCCTGGAGCCGTGTGTGGCCCCACACTTTTATTTTCTGCACGCTCTTCAATCCCAGCTCTCCAGGCAGTGATTAATGCTCTCAAGGACTTCTCCATGGCAACAATCAATCTGGCATTCCCTAATTTTCAAGTGCTTTACTTTGCCACATTAACAGGGTTTCCTGTTAAAGGACGTGTGTCGTGTCCTGTATGTTTTTAATGCAGGATTTGAGTCCTGAATGGGAAGCTTAAATTTGTACATGTCCTTTTTATTCCAAAGATTTCTGAGGTAGCAGCAGCAGAGTGCTTTTCCCTCCAGATGATGTGGTGGCCTCTGACAACTGGGAAGATTTTTGTCCTCTGTTTCTATCTAGGGTTAGTAAATAAATGATTCCACGCTGCAGAGATGCAGAAGCTGACAAGAGCATCGGAATCCTTTGGAAGAGGGAGGCAGGAGGTCCAGACAGACACGGATGGGAACAGCAAGAGGCAATTTCCTTCTCAATCACGGAGCCTGTGCCCAGCAGTGTGTCCTCAGCAGAGTCCAGTATGTAAATTGAGTTTCTATTTTCGTGGCTTCGAGGTAACCAGCAACAGATGGTGTTTTGAAACACTCATAATTTTGGCTAATAGAGTCACTGCTGCCAACTGTCCTGTCCTCCAAGCAGTGATTAATATATTATTAGTAATAAATAATACCTAATGATGATACAAACAGTCCAAACCCTGGAGTCCTTAGTCCTGAGCAACTCCCACACTCTCCGAGACTTTGTGCTCCTGCCTTTGGGTGCCAAAGTTGTTTCGCTCGATCCGCATTCCCAATCCTCCTTTTTATGAACACACATCCTATGGGCATCCTCCAGATGCCGCCTCTCCTGTGGGAATTCCATATGGCTGTCAGGAACAGAGCTTGCTCATGCAGGACTCTGCCATGGAAACTTTGATCTGAGCTTCCGTTAAATTCCCACAGCACGGGAGTCAAAAAGCTCTCGCTGGCTTTGAGCGCTCGCATCCAGATGGTCCCTTCCAACTCCAGGGGAAGGATTGGAAAGGAAAAGTGAAATCCCACCTTTTATGGTTGTTGCAATAACCTGGACATGGCTGGAAGGAGAGCCAGTGATTTCTACCTGAGTGGGTGAGTGGTGCAAGGCCAAACACTCCCAGCAAAGGAGCTTCTTGTGTTCCTGTCTGGAAACAGGACAGAGCACATGGAAAACGCAGCAGAAGGTGGGACGGAGTCCAGCGTGTGGCCAGGCTTCAAACAAGGGAAGCAGGACAAGCCTGGAAGCCACTGTGCTGTAAAAGCAATGCCTGCACTTAAATGAAGGGGAAGAATAAATGTGAAGGAAAAAAAGCACTCAGTGTTATCCGGAAAGATCCGGGAGAGCCAAGCGAAACGGAGATACTCGAGCCTGGAATGGCAGGTGCAGTACAAGCAAAATGCAAATTATATTATATTATATTATATTATATTATATTATATTATATTATATTATATTATATTATATTATATTATATTATATTATATTATACTATAACATACCATACTATACTATATTATATCATACCATACTATATTATATGTTATATATTATATGTTATATGTTATATGTTATATATTATATGTTATATATTATATATTATATATTATATATTGTATATTGTATATTGTATATTGTATATTGTATATTATCTAATCTATTATATATTATATTTATATTTATATTTACATTTTATATATTACATATATTACATATTATCTATTATCTATTATCTAATCTATTATATAATACAGTATAATATAATTATATAATATGATATAATGTTATATTACATTACATTACATTATACTGTGTTACATTATACTATATCATATCATATTACGTCATAATATATTATATTATGATATAATACACTATAGACCATTATGTTTAATATAATAGTATAAAAGAATATATATTATATAAAATGGTATATATAATAATATGTATTTAATATAATAGTATAATATAATACAATATAATGCTATATTATATTTATTATATTATTCCAAGTGGAGAGACTCATCTACAGAAAGGTGCAAAGGCCTTGCACAGCCGTGCAGCTCAGAATAACCTTCCCAAAACCAGCATCCCGGGGATATCATCCCTCTCTCAGAGAAAGCAGAAGCATTTCAGTTCTCACCTATTTAGCACATCCAACGTTTTCAGGCAGCTGCTGAAATAAAGGACTGCCTGCTCTGAAATTCCTGGATTCCTCCCAGTGCCCAGGTGGGACATGCTGCTGTTCCCTGGAGTCTTGCTCCCACTCCTCTCCACACTTTGCTCATCCTCACCAATTTCTCGGGCGCTTTTGCCAGAGAAAGCACTGGTGATTTAAAAACTTGGCCCAAAACTTCAGAGCAGCAGAGGCAATAAACATTAGTCACTGTAGCAAACTAATTTGTTTTCCATATGGCATTTTCAATGGAGTGTGGAAGATTCACAAGTGAAATAATAATTACAAATGAGGAATACTTTGGAAAAAAAAGTGTTTTTTCTCCCAGTGCATCACTTAAAAGGGTTTCTAATTAAGTCAATACTTGATTATGCTGGAGATGACATTGGCTGCCAAATTACAGTTTGTTGGGTTTTGTTCTCAGGGAAGGATTGTTCCCAAGGGCAGTGAAATTCCTGCATCTATTCAGCCTGCAGGGCTGCTGAGATGTGAGAGAGGTGAGAGAGGTGGTTCATTCCCTTGGGAATGTCAGGAGGTGAACATTTTCTTAATAACACTCCTGCCTATAATAGAAAATTCTGCTCAGCAAGATGAGGGTGTGATATTTCTGATTCAGCTGAGCTGAGCACAGATGCTCTGAGATACCCTTGATCTGTACCTGGCAGAACCCAAATCCAAATCAGAGCTGGGAATTATTCTCCGAGGGAAAAGGGACAGAGCTCCCTGAGATCTCAGCCCTAAGATAACAGAACACCTTGTTCTCCTTCCAGACTCTGCTGTGGGGGGGCTGCCACCACCCTGAGCTCTTCTTCCCTGTCAGGGGTGTCATGTCCACGGGGGGGCTTCTCCACATCTCCCAGGGATGTGTCCATCCTCCTGTCCCCACCCTGGGCTGGTTTTTACTGGGCAGTGGCCATGGGGATGTCCCCAGAGATGAGCTCAGGCACAAGGCCCTTGTTCAGGGGACATTTGTGGTCACAGGGACACCCGGCTCAGCAAGTCCAGAGCTGTCCTAAGACCTGAGACCTTTTGGTGTTGGATCAGTCCACAGACTTCTGCAAGTGATGGCCAAAATCCCCTTTACCAGGCTGCAGTTTCAGCCCAGACTCTGAACCACTGGCAGGTTTGGATCTGGAGATTCCATTTTAAAATTAAAAAAAAAAAAAAGTAAATTTTGATGAAGAGCCAAGATCTGTTTCAGGTCTCTGCTCATTTTCCAGTCTAATCTCGTAAGGACATCTTTCCTGCAGGGAGTTTTGCAGAGATTTTCTCCTTGTAAATAGGAAGAAATAGAAGAGTGATTTGTTCCTACTCCCTTGTAACCAAAGTATTTGACAAGTTTTACTCCGACATCCATTTTCCACCTGACAAAGCGGGTTCAGGCCAGTCCTCAGCTCTGATTTTCACTTGCCAGTCAGTCAGAGAGCTTGCAGAAGTGCCACATCCACAGATGACCGAGCCTGTGCAAAGATTCAGACCCCATGCCTGCTTTTTTTTTTTTCTTCAGTAGCACAAATGCTGATTGTGCTTTTCTTTCTTTCATGCAACTTGGGCCCTGTCTATTCACATCTTTATACAAATTTGGATTGCAGTTCTTATCTTTTAATGGTTGTCCAGCACATGGACGTGGCAGGGCTCTGCTCTGGAGGCAGCAGAACAGGGCTGGATTAATTAAATGACCCTCCCTGAAAGACAGCCAAGGCCTGAGGCCTCACATCCTCAGGGAAATGTCCACTTCTGTCACATTTGTTGTTCCAGGGCCTAAAATGCTTTCAGGGTAAGATTTTTCAAAAGACCCTGTGGAGAATGCAGTTCTTTTTCTTTCGACTCCTTTTGGGAAGTGCCCAAACCAGACATTTATATTTTTTTTTTTGTCAGGATTATCCCAAAATAGGTCACAGGCCACGCTTTGCTACGGTTGAATTTGGAGGAACATTTTCTCTTTTGCAAATGTATCCAGTCAGCAGAAAAGATGGAAAAGCTAAATCACAGATTCAGGGAAAGGTTTGGGTTGAAGGGACCTTAAATCCCATCCAGTGCCGCCCCTGCCATGGCAGGGACACCTCCCACTGTCCCAGGCTGCTCCAAGCCCTGTCCAGCCTGGCCTTGGACATTCCAGGGATCCAGGGGCAGCCACAACTTTGATAGAAGAGGTTGTGGAATAACAGGGATTGGAGATGGAAACACAAAATGTCCTTCCTCAGCGTGTGACTGATAATTTCCTCTCATCTGCACAGTTCAGTCCATGAACAGCTCGGCCAAAACAACCCAATGTTAAATTAGAACTGTTAAATATTTAATGATGGGAGGGGAAAAGCTGCTAAAACCATGAAGTGTTTACAGGGTGATGTCAGTTGTGTCAGACAGAAGTGGTGCATTAGCAGAGGTGATTGTGAGCTTTAATATCTGAGTTGAGACTGTTCCAGGTTTGGGAACATGCAGAGCTATTGCCATGGAAATTTATGAACAAACTCCTGAGGCCACATTTATTTTCTAGTTATTGTTTTTCCCTGACTTTCATAACTCCAGGGTTGCCAGTGCTGGAGGATAATTGATGTTGATTTTTATTGTCTGGTGTTTTGTCATCAGCATTTCCCACCTGGATTTGGGATTTTTTTCTTTCTTTTTTTTTTTTGGTTGGTGGAATTCTAGAATATCGTGAAACTTGTCAAAGTCAGAGCACAGACCTCTAACGTGACCATCAGAGATACTGTCTAGAAGTCATTCCCATCTTCCCTCTCCCCATTCTCCTTCACCAGGATTATTCTGAACATGACAGATTTGGTACAGAAAGCGCCTGAAGTGCAGGGAGGAGCATGAGAGACGATTGCCCTACATCAGAATATGCAACTGTGAGCAGAGGAAAAACCCTTGCCCTCAGGAGAGGCGTAATAAAATTAACTTACATGTCGAGATCCTCGCTTTGAACACAAAAAGATTCACATCACATTTAAAAGATGTCAGAAGAGGATTCGGTTGTGTCATTGTGCAGTTCAAGCCCTTAAAGAACTTTGCCAAAATTGTTAAGACTCTCTTCATCCTTGGGTGTTAATTAAGTGAGATAATGCAGGCAGTGCTGTGCCATTCCTGAGGTCGCAGTGTTTGAAATGGTCCCTGTCAGCTGCTGATAACTCTGCCAAAATATTGCTTTGGGGTTGATATTCTTCACAAGGTTTGTCTTCAGAGCAGGAGCGGCATCTTGGAGTTGGGAAAAGATGCCTTGGCATGATTTTGGGGAAGAGCCCACCTAGGAAAGACTGTTGTGCATGAGCCAGCCGAGGTCTGTTTCACTCTGAGCATCAACAGCTCCTGTGGAACTGGGTCAGGCTGGATTTTAGGGAATGGTTCTTCCCCCAGAGGGTGCTGGGCACTCCCAGGGAACGGCCACATTCCCAAGGCTGCTCCACGAGTGTTTGGACCCCGCTCCCAGGAACACACAGGGTGGGATTGTTGGGGTGTCTGTGCAGGAGCTGGAGTGGATGAACCTCGTGGTCCCTTCCAACTCTGGATATTCCGTGATCCTCTGATTCTGTAATGACAGAAGAGGGGCAGGGGATTAAATCACTGTGGAACTGCGGGGTGGGGGATTTGAGACAGCGCCTGTGGAACTGGGTCAGGCTGGATTTTAGGGAAAGGTTCTACCCCCAGAGGGTGCTGGGCACTGCCCAGGGAATGGCCACATTCCCAGGGAATTCCCATTCCCACACCACTCCCAGGGATGCACAGGGTGGGATTGTTGGGGTGTCTGTGCAGGAGCTGGAGTGGATGAACCTCGTGGTCCCTTCCAACTCTGGATATTCCGTGATCCTCTGATTCTGTAATGACAGAAGAGGGGCAGGGGATTAAATCACTGTGGAACTGCGGGGTGGGGGATTTGAGACAGCGCCTGTGGAACTGGGTCAGGCTGGATTTTAGGGAAAGGTTCTACCCCCAGAGGGTGCTGGGCACTGCCCAGGGAATGGCCACATTCCCAGGGAATTCCCATTCCCACACCACTCCCAGGGATGCACAGGGTGGGATTGTTGGGGTGTCTGTGCAGGAGCTGGAGTGGATGAACCTCGTGGTCCCTTCCAGCTCTGGATATTCCGTGATCCTCTGATTCTGTAATGACAGAAGAGGGGCAGGGGATTATATCACCGTGGAACTGCGGGGTGGGGGATTTGAGACAGAGATCACTCGAGCTGGAATCCAGCCAGGTCACTGGATTAACCCCCTGGCTGCTGGGAAATGCTGAGGGCTCTTTCATGGCCCGAAGTGCAGAGGAGCTCGTCTCCTCTGCTGGCAGGAGAGGGGCGAATTATTTACTCTCTTTAACACTGGCCTTCTGTACCGCCAGTGTCACAAAAGATATTCCTTCTCAGGCAGATGTTGGCTGCCAGTGGGAAGCTGAGAAATGCCAGTTTTAATTAAAAGCTTTATTTTCAAATACAATCCGGAGATGATAAGCGGTAAGAGGGACTTCTCCGCTGGGAGGCTTCAGTGTGCGGCCCTGAGCAAAACAGCAGTAATTGAAAGACAAGGCCTAATTCCCCTTCTCCCAGCTGGGTCTGAGCACGAGGCAGGGACATCAATGCAGCCCTTGAAGGAGGGCTGGCAGCATCTCGGGTTTGTCATTGCCTCTGTTGTCAGAGGGAAGGCAGCCAGAGCAGGGCTTTACATCCTCCTGTCCCTTCTCTCTCAAGTCGGCTTAGGAATAAAAAACAAAGGAGAGGGGCAAAAAGGAGAAGGCCCTGCAGATTCCCATTAGAAAATGGTGTTTTCACGTTGTTTTCGGTGCACTTCACCCATTTCTGTCCGTGCCCAGATGGTTCTCTGTTAGAACCCTGGCTGCTGAGAATTTTAGACTTTCTGTACTAACACTGACCCCCAAGGGAACGCTGCATTGACCTGAGGCCGTGGGGAAGGCTTCCAAAATGGAATAATAGAACCAAGAGTGCAAGTCTGTAGTTTGAATAGAAGTGTGTAATATCACATAGTAGAAAACCTCGAGTTTAAGGTTTTAAGATATAGTAACATATATATAACGAAATAAAAGTTTTAGAGCAGTAACTAATCCTTCTTCTTCACCTTCTTCATAAGTTTAAGTAGTATTGTGTAATTAAATTTAAAAGTCCACGTTACAAACCATGAGTAGTTAGTTATTAAGTTAAAAGTAAAAATAATTTAAGTATCATTTCTTAATTGGACAGTTTATCCTTAAAAGACCTAGTAGAGAGAGAGAGACACAGCTCCATTTTTAACTTATAAGAGTGAAGTCCTGTAAAACTCACAGTTTGTAAAAGTATGATGTAAATAAGGACTAATAAACATCTAGATCCAAACAAGAAATACCATCTCACACATTGAATCCCAACCCTAGAATAAAAAGAAAATAAAACTCAACAGTTCTGGGTCACAGGAAGGCTTTCCTGGATTCAGCAAACTCACCCATTTTCAGTGCCAAATGAGCATGTAGGAAAAATGGAACAGCACCAGACACAGCCCTCTGTGCTGCCTTTCCTTAGGTGGATAATCCCCAGGGCTTCTACTGGCCACTTCTAAAGGCATTCACTTCACTTTAACAAAAAATTAGCTCACAACAGCTCCATCTGTTCTTCAAATCAGCCTCAATGTACCCACCCTCTGCCTTAGGAGGGTTTTTGTGGTGTCTGCACATCAACTTCTGACTCTATGATGGGTCTGTTCTGCTTCTCCCCTGCTGGAAGTCAAAATAAAGAAAATAGATTGAATCATTTCCCTTCTGGATGTAATTCCTACTTTCAGTTATCCACACATCATCCTTTTGTCCTGGACAGCACTGACCAAAGCCTTGCTGGGAATCTTCTGCCAATGCCTGACCAGTCTCATATCAAAATTTGTCCTTATTTCCAGTCTGAACCTCTCCTGCTTCAGTGTCCACTCTCTCCAAGTCCTCCTGATGCCTTGAGAATCTGACCTAGAACAGAGGCTGGGCAGAGTTACAGAACAAATTGAGGATTTATTGAAAGGCTCTCCTCCATGGATCCACCTTGGGCAGCACAAGAGCCCAGCCAGGGCTGCAGCCAAGAGGAACCCAAATGGTCCCAAAATGCACGAGCGCTCCCGGGGTCTCTCCCTTGGCTCAGCTCTGCTCCATTTGCACCTTGCAGTTCATTGTCCCGTTCCAGCTTTAGCCCAGGCACTCCCACCCTGCTTGTTTGTCTCTCTGCAGCCCACGCTGTTTGTGCTCCTGGCCTGAGCTTTGGCTCATTTGTCCTTGGTCCCAGCTGGAGCAGGAATTGTTTTGTCTCCCTGCTCTGTGCAGAGAGCTCACCATCCCATAATATGAAGCTCAGACCCACACACTGAAGCAGCACAGAATGTGGAACACAGAAAAGCCAAACCTGAGGCATCACTCCCACCAAACATCACCATGAAGAGCCTGGTTTAACTGGTCAGGAATGATTTCTGCTTGGCAAATCCATGCTAACCCTTCCTGCTTGTTTAATCTCCTTCTTGTCCCCAAGGATACATTACAAGAATCCCACCATGGTTTTCCCAGGGATCAAAGTGAGTTCTTTACATCCCCAGATCATTTTTTGTTGGCCTTTTATATTTTTTGTCATCCTAATCACAGAATCAGGGAATGGTTTGGGTGGGAAGGAACCTGAAAGTTCATCCAGTGCCACCGCCTGCCATGGGCAGGGGCATTTCCCACTGTCCCAGGTTGCTCCAAGCCCCAGTGTTCAACCTGGCCTTGGACACTTCCAGGGATCAGGGGCAGCCACAGCTTCTGTGGATAACAACCTCTGAGGAAACTCAGGTCACCTTATCTGTCAAGATCTACTTAAATATTAGAAATTAAAACTTAAACAGTTTTAACAACAACAAAAGAAGGACAATGATGCAGTTTTTATTGGACTGATGAATAAAAACAGGTTTGCTTTTAAAGACATTGTATTTTGATTAAAACAGCAGAGAAATCCAGGGTTAAAAGCATGACCTCCGAGGGCTTTTTATGGAATCATGGAATACACTGAGGTAGAAGGGATCAACAAGGACCCAGCTCCCGGCCCTGCACAGGCACCTGAACAATCCCACCCTGTCCCTGGGAGCACTGTCCAATGCTCCTGGGCTCTGGCAGCCTTGGGAACACCACCATGGATTTCTGGGAATTTATATCCCAGGTTGTTCTTGTCCTCACCTGAGATGAAAATGATCCCTTTCCCTCAGTCCTTGTTCTTACTTTATATTGGCCTGAACTTGGAAAAACCCTAAACTGGGGCAGATCTGCAAGGCTTTTCCTCCTCCTTCCCAGACTTTTTTTTTCCCCTGCCTCTCGCAAGCCCCGCTGCTGTTGTACCGTATCAAGCTCTGTACATATATTTAAATGTAATAAGATAGATTACAAGAATTGATTTTCCCCAGGGTCGGGTCGATAAGGCTGCATAAGCAGGGAATATACAAATGGATCAGGAAGAGCTGGCTGGAGTAGATTAATTAATGAGATGCAGGATAGAAACATCCAAGGAGCTCCTCTCGGCTCACCTGAGCTGGTAACGGGAATCTCTGGTGGCATGGAACGCTCGCTGCCAGCCCAACAACACACAAATTTCTCTTGGAGTAATCACAGCAGTGACAGAGCTTTTGAAGATCCAAAGGTTACTCTGCCCTTACTCTTTCAAGGAGAAACCACAGTGGGAAGTAAATAAACTTTTGAGCAGCACAGAGCTGACCTACCTAATCTTTATTGCAATCTAAAGAGGGGAAATAAAAAGCCTGCTGTAAATTCCCTTCTTGTTTTCCCAGGGATGTTCAGTGTTTGGAAACAACAGGGAAAAAAAGGAGAGGAAAAAAAAAAAAGAGATGCTGCTTTCTGGCAGTGTTGGGGAAAATATATTGGGTGATCTATATTGAGTAATGTGGTTTTATTTATAGAATCACAGAATTCTTAAGGTTGGCAAAAATCATTGAGTCCAACTGTCAACCCAGCACCATGGTCACCATTAAATCATGTCCTCAAGTGCCACATCCACACATTTATTGAACATTTTCAGGGAGGGGAGTTCACCACTGCCCTGGACATCTGTGCCAGGGCTGGACAACCCCTTTGGGAAGGAATTTTCCCAATATCCACCCTGAGCCTCCCCTGGCCCAACCTGAGGCCATTCCCTCTCCTCCTGTCCCTGTTCCCTGGGAGCAGAGCCTGACCTTCCATGTGCTGCATCCTCCTTACTACATTTCTTTTCTTTTATCCTTTCTTGGCTGGTTTTTGGTTTGGTTGTTTGGTTGTGGTTTTTTTGTTTTGGTTTTTTTTTTTGCCTCAAGATAAAATATTTGTTTGTTTTTTTTTTTTAAATTTCCCCTGAAAGAAAAAGATACTTTAAACAGCAAAACTTTCTTCTGAAAGACATTGCTAAGCTCATCAGGAAAAATAGGTTTAAAGTTCAGCCTGAGTCAACTCTGGCACATGGCGCAGTCACTGCAACTTCAAGATCATTTCAGAGCAAGGACAGGGTTTAGCTCTGTGAAGCAGGACAGGCTGGACACAAAAGAAGCAGGGCTGTAGCACTGGATTTTCACTCCAGATGTGATTTTCCAAGCTCATTCACTGAGCAGTGAGATTTTCCTAACAGGTTGCTTGACCTTTTCATTACCATTATTTATGGGCCAGTAACGTGCAGCATCTTTTAAAGCCTGGAAGGAGCCCTGCTGGGTGAAAGGTCGATATTTTAAGGGAACTTTCTTCTGCTTCAAGTTTATTATTGCTGAAAGTGGTGCTGTCGACATCTGACATTTATGGAGTCTGTTTAACCTCTGCAAATCCCTGAACATTTGGCAAATGAATGACCAGGTGCTGAAGGTTTTCCTGCCTTCTGCAATATCACCAGAGACATCCTAATTTACACCAAATGTCTGTATGGGGCCTGGCAGGGCAATGTCCTTAATCAGGACAACTGATTCCTCCCTAGGAGACACATTTTGGGATGCTTTGCTGCTTTTTATATGATTTTTCATGATCTTTAGAGAAGCTGGGGGCTCTCAGCCCTTGTCTGTGTTTTCCAACTTTTTTTTCTTGATCAATTTATCACCATTCCCTCTCCTTCACTTCTTTGGGCAGCCACAGAAGGTCAACACAGCTCTAATTTTGCCAACATTTCCTTGGGTTTTGTGTGCGCCATGAGCACTGTGTGTAACACTGGATTCCTGGTCTTGGGAAGGGTAAAGTGGAGCTGGAAAAGGTCATATGGGAAGAAAAAGGTTATTTGGGAAGGAAAAGGATATCTGGGAAGGAAAAGGATAGCTGGGAAGGTTGGGGATCAGTGGCTCCCACAGCAGGAATGGTCATAGAGGTACCACAGGGAAAATGGGGAAAAAATAAGGGGAAAGGGAGAATTATGTTAGAAATCCATAAAAATATGAAGGTCTTGGAGAAAGTGAATTGGAAACAGTTGTTCACTGACTTTTGAAGGCAAGGACTAAGAGAACATCAGTGAAATGAGGAGGTGATTGGTTCAGAGCACAGAAGGAAAGGCCTCCCTACTGCAAGAGGTGGGTGCTGAAATGACCCCAGCAGCTCAGAGAAACATGAGTGGATAAAGCCCCCAAAAGTTATTAAACACTAAGATGGCAATTAAGACATACAGAATTCATTGTCTACAAATTTCTGGAGGCTGGGAGAGCACACCAAGAAAGTCTGTTTGGGTGTTTGAGCAGGACACGGAATAGAATACACCTTTGGGGTGAGCTGGGATATTTTTTTATGTTCCTGTCTGTGAATTTGTAAAATTCAGGTCCTTAAATTAAAGAAGAGGTCACACCTGCCTGCATTTTTTATTTCAGTGGAATGACCCAATTTTTCTTTGGGTCCAAAGTTTTCTTTTTTTCCTCCTTTTTCCAATATTTTCTGTAGCTGCTTTAAACCTGGCAACTCCATTTCATTTGGAAGCAAATCCACAATTCACAGAATAAATTGGAGTAATAGAACCACTGGGATATTTTCTGAAGGGGAATTGTCGTGGTGCATCTGATGCAGACCTCGGGTTCTTGATGTGATGTGTTCCTCTGTCTAGGAAATGCTTCATTTGTCTTTTTCTCCCAAAGGTGATTTCACTTGGTGTTTTCCTGCTGGGGTTTGAAAGTGGTGCTAGCACGACATGGAATTTAGCAGCAGTACTGAATCCATGCTGGGGACGCTCTGATTTAAATTAGTTATTCCCCAATTGTGACTGCAGATGGAAAAATTAAATAGATGCTAAGAGAACAGCTGAGTTTTATTTTATTTTATTTATGTCACTGCCTTGCCTGACTAAGTGCTCTGACATATTGCACGTGTTCCCAGCACGTAACACGAGGGTAGCACAGTCTGCTGGGCTGGATCACATCAGCCTGGCTCCCACAGGTGTTTAACATGACAGGTTATGACAGAAAGCGCTTCATCCCACCCTGGAGTGCTCAGCCTTGCACACAGACACATCTCCAGTGAGACCAGACTCAGGATGGTTGTGGGATCAACAAAGATTCCTTGTGAGGGATCTGCAGCTCCACATTAAACCAGACTAGCTGGGGAGTGAATCTTTGGTTTCTCCTGGGCAGGAGCTGTTCCCTGTTTCACCTGTCTTAACCTGCTCAGCAATGCCTTTGGAGCAGCTCCAGTCTCTCTCCATTGCCTGCAGAGACAAATCAGCCAACGTGAACCAGAGAACCACAAAAACAAATTTAATGGGAAGGGACCTTAAAGCTCATCCCATTCCAACCTCCTGCCATGGGCAGGGACACCTCCCACTGTCCCAGGTTGCTCCAAGCCATGTCCAGCCTGGCCTTGGACACTTCCAGGGGCAGCCACAGCTTCTCTGGGCACCTTGTTCTATTGCTTGACTACGCTCTGAATAAATAATTTATTCCTAATATAAAAGGTCTCAGTGGTTTGAAACTGCTCTCTGTCAGTTTAAAACCACTCCCTCTGTCCTGGCACTCTCTGCCTGTATAAAATCTCCCTCTGCCTCCTTTTTGGAAGCCCCCTTTAGGCACTGGAAGGGGCTGTAAGGTCTCCCCAGACCCTTCCCTTCTCCAGGTGAACACCCCCAGCTCTCCCAGCCTGTCTCCATAATGGAATAGTGTATAAACACTCACCTCAATGGGCTTTGCAGCATTTGGACATGCAGCATTATCAAATATGTACTAAACCAGCATTCCCATGGCTCAGTACCAACGCAAGAAGCAGGAATGCTGTGGGTCTTCCTCCTCCCTTCCTCATCCCATCCAGTTCATTATCCCACTGTCATTATTCCGGGTTTCTGAACTGCTGTGCTGCTGCAGAAGTGCAAAGTTCAAGCACAGCGTCCCTGCTGCTTCTCTGGGCATCTCCAGCATGTCCATGTAGGACAGCCCTGCTGTGCAGGATCCCACTGCCCCCTGGATCCACTCCAGCTGCTCCCAGAAGGACAGCTCGGATGGGCAGACATGTGGGCAAAGCTGGAATTTCAGGTTCAAATGTGTCCTTGAGACGGTTGTAACAAAGAGAAGAACGCCATGTATTTAAGAATTCCTTCTCCTTTTTAGCACCATGCTGTCTTCCTATACCCCCTCACAAAGTTTATACCTATTCACTGGCCACAGTAAATCAACATAATGTTCATTGGTGCAGCGTGGTCTCCTACTGTATTTGCAGGGCACCCTGGCAAAGGCAAGAATGATGAGTCTGACTCCATGCTCTCAGAAGGCTAATTTATTACAATATGATACTATATTATATTAAAGAATACTATACTATACAATATTAAAGAGTACAGAAAGGATATTTATAGAAGGCTGAAAAGATAATAATGAAAACTCGTGGCTCTCTCCAGAGTCCTGACACAGCTTGGCCCTGATTGGCCAAAGAGTGAAAACAACTCACAGCAGAATCCAATGGAACAAGCACCTGTGGGTAAACAATCTCCAAACACATTCCACATGTGAGCACAACACAGGAGAAGCAAATGAGATAAGAATTGTTTTCCTTTTCTCTGAGGCTGCTCAGCTTCCCAGGAGAAAAATCCCTGGGCGAAGGGATTATTTCAGAGCATGTGAATGCCACAGTCTCCACCACTGTTTTCCACCAAAATCTCACTGCAGGCCCCTCGTTTATCTCCTCTTCCATTTCTATGTTGATAGAACTCCTTTCAGGGGCAAAGGTGACTCTTATCAGCTTCTCTTCTCCAACTAACTCTGACTCACAGGCCAGCTGTGAGCCCACAAATAATCCAAGGCAGATTGCTGTGGTTACATCATCATTGCTCCCACTGCCTGCTGGTGCAAGCAGCAAATTCCATGCTGGGAATGACACAGGGAAGGATGGGAACACCTCCTGTGCTTGGGGATAAGCAACTGTGTGGGGATGAGGGTGTGAGGAGCAAGGGCTCTCTGCCTGTTGACATTTGGAATTATTATTGCTGCTATTTGTCACTCTCCCAGTCAGAAAATGAGGTACAGAGGTACAGAGTTTGCCCAAAACAGACGCACCTTGCCATGAAATCATCCACTACAGGATGGGTTTTCCCTGGTTGAGGATATCAAGCAATTAAGAAGAGAATTAAGCATTTATTAACCTGCTCTGTGAATTTTGCCCTCCTCAGGGGGCACGAAAAGCAAGTAAAGCATCTCAGCGTGTCTGGAGGGTCTGGGAAACATGGGACAGAGATTGGGATGTTTATCAGTTATTAATCACAGATCTCACAATGCTTTGGGTTGGAAGGGACCTTAAAGATCATCCTGTGCCACCCCTGCCATGGGCAGGGACACCTTCCACCATCCCAGGGTGCTCCAAGACACATCCAACCCAACCTTGGACACTTCCAGAGATCCACAGCAGCCACAGCTTCTCTGGAAAACCTGTGCCAGGGCCTCAGGAGTCACTGAGCATCAGCTGAGTATCTCAAGGTACTTGGCTCCAGGAGAAGCGGTGCGTTGTCATCAGTGCCACAGGAGCAACATTTTAGGGACTGATGAAGCAGAGATAGACAGTGGCATATTGATTTAGGAAAGGTGGGAAGGTAATTTAGCTGTCAGGACAAATAAGGGAGGGGTGGGTTTTTGCAGTATTCGGTAGGAAAGGGGAGAAAAGAGAAGTCAAACATGATCTTGGGTTTCATCAGCCAGAAGGCAAGAAGAAGAATGGTGTCATTAAGTGTGTTCAGTTAACAGAGGTAACAGAGGGAGTTTAGAGGGAAGTGACTCCTTTGGGAAGATGGAGCTGAATTCTGCAGCTCCTGGAGTGCCCCAGTGGAAATTCAGATAAAGCTGTAAACAACTGCAGATGAGTGGAAGGTGAAAATGAATGATGGGATAAACAAGATCCTGAATATCAAGTGAGGTCAGGCAAAGCAGATTAATGTCACCTAATTTGTGCTCCCCAGATGAAAGAATATGCAAATTGAGGCCTCGAGAAGGTGGGGGAAGATGCAAATGAGAAGAGATGGACTGGAGAATAGAAGGCAGATCCCTGCAAGCCATTGATGAACAGGAGAGTTTCAAACCTGCCTTGGATTGAAACTACCACTCGATGAGAGCAAAACCCCAGAGGATTCCAAAATATAGGGGAAAATGGGAGGAAGAGGGGGATGGCTGCAGAGAGAGAAATACTCAGGGAATATCCACAGAGATGACAGCGCCACCAAACCATGAAAGTCAAGAGAAAGCAAGGACTCAAAGGGAAAGGTCAGGATGTGGGATAAAAATAAAGCAAGGTTTGGCCACTTGTTCAGGTAGGAATCATTCCGAAGTGGTTCCCATGGAGACAGATGATGCTGGGTGGAAGCAGGTGAATGGAGAGGGGAAAAAATGAATGTAAGAGAGATACATGGATAAAAGAAGTGAAAAGAGATGGGACAATAACTGGAATCACAGAAGAATCTAGAAGAGTGTGTTTTGTGCGGAGGAGAGTGTTTTTGAAAGAGGAATTAAAGTATGAAAAGGAGAAGAAAATGCCCGTAGAGCAGATGAGAGGGAGCCAGGGAAGTTGGAGCTAATTTTAAGATTTGAAAGTGAGTTTCATGCAAAATTAATTTAAACCAACACGAGAGCTGCAAAGCTTCAGAAGGAGCAGGTCCCACTTGTGCACGTCCTATTTGAAAAATTAGGAACAGCCACATTTGCACACAGATGAGATTTTAGACCCAACTGTTCCCAGCTTTATTCCCATTCCATGTCTGCTCTGCACTGAGCTGATCATGGCAACGTCTGCTTGCTGGCAGCTCTGGGTCTTGCCAAATCCCTGCGTACTTAAATTGCAGCCCAAATTTAATTTACAGAGCCTGGATTATCACACATAGTGCCCAGACAGAGAAATGAGCTCTCCTCTGCTGTCTGCATTAAAAACCAGCTCTGGTTTGACAGCTGTGGAGAAGCAGGGCCTTGGGAAGCCAGGCAGGGATTTAATTCCTGATGCAGAGCAAAGGTTACTGAGGGATTCTTGGACAACAGTGTCCAAACTTTCCATGGACTGGGAAAAACCATCTCTTCTGCAACTCACAGGATTGCCTGAGGTGTGAGTCCTGACCCTGAAATCGCCCCACATGGAAAACAATGACATCTCCACCCTTCTGTGGAAGAGGTTGTACAGCGACTTCTGTGAGCCAGAGAGAAGTTTGGGAAGAGGATCCATGTTTGAGAAGAGGATCCATGTTTGGGAAGAGGATCCACGTTTGAGAAGAGGATCCATGTTTACCCCGAAAGAATTTCCTGCCAAGGTTGTTGACATAGAAACCAAAAAACAAAGAATTAATCAGAGAAACTGCAGCTGCCTGTTCCAATGAGCACCTTGTTTGTCTCTCGTGAGCAATGAGTAAAGTGTGAACTGATGAGCTGTGTAAGAATGTATAAAAAGCATGCATGCTGAATAAAAACAGTTGGAAGCCTTCTGGAAACGGAGTGTGCTGCTTTGTGTTGTGACCATCTCAACTACGACACCCTTTCCAGCCAGGATTTTCCTCATTTCTTTCAGTAATGGCTCAGCCCAGGAGCCAGCATGGACATCACTCATTTCACTCTGTCCCTTCCCAAAGATCACACCCTGGCAGGAGCCTGCAGGTACAGAGGTGCCACTTGGTGGCTTTCAGTGGTGCCACTTGGTGGTTTTCAGTGGTGCCACTTGGTGGCTTCCAGCTGGAGAGGGCTGGGCTGGGGCACGGGCAGGACAAAGCTGCAAATGGAAGAACATTCCACCTTTAAATCCCTTTATCCTTTCTGGGATTAAGCCCACGTGGTAGCAGCCATGGAAGCATAGAATCATAGGATGGTTTGGGTTGGATGGGACCTTAAAAATCACCTCATTCCAAGACCCATCCATGGGCAGGGACACCTTCCACTAGAGCAGGTTCTCAGAGCCCCTACTTGGGCCCCACCCAGGGCTCCCCTGGCCAAAGCAAGGTGCTAAATCACTCGGATTTATCTGAAATCACCACTATATCTGACTAAAAAATACATGATCAGAACTGCTCCTCTGTGTGTCTTTCCGCACTCATTCGAAAGAACTATGGCAGATCATAAAAACCCAGCAACGTCCCCCAAGCCCAGAGGGTTTAATGAAGAATTAAGGAGACTGCAACTGCATAGCTGAAATAATACTGAGGAAATCGAGTTATTCCACCCGTATTAAATGCATATATTCTGGGGGTTTCTCCAAGCCAAACTGAGTCTGGTGTGAAAATCCAGGCTGTTTCCACACGGGTGCATTAAACAAAGCTGCCTGCTGCAGCACAGCAGCTCTGAAGAGAGCAGAAAGGCAGCAGGATGAAAAAGCACTCCCGGCGTATGGTTATGTCAGCTCTAAATTGTCTCACAGATGTTTCTGGCTCCATTAGATGGGAGCACTGGGTAATTTATAGAAGTCATTTTTAACAATTTGATTGTTGGTATATATCTGCTGAATTGATTGGCTGGGGAGACAGATCTTTATTTTTATAATGGCAATAACATCCTTTGCAGATTACTGCTCAATTTATCCCTGATGTTAACCAGGCTAGCCAGCAACTCTCCGTTTATATTATGCTGTTATTTCTTAATTATCAGCTTAATTGCAGGGAAGAGTCCAAGATGGATGAGACTGGCTGGGCTGGACAAGAAGCCACACAAGTGAGAGGTTCAGCACTTTCTCCTTGGATCTGCTCCCAGCTCCAGCTGAGATCAGTGGGATTTAAACACTCAAGCTTTGTGCTTTCAAATCTTTTCTGAAGTCTGCTAGTCCTGTGTGGATTAGAGTGATAGTTCCCACTGAAATCAATGGGAATTTGGTTACAGATGAGACCCACTCAGATAATGTTCCCATTTGTGCATCTAATGATGCTGGAGCTGCTCATCCTGGCAAAGAAGGAGCTTCCTGTTCAGATCAGAAGGCTTTGATAGGCATGTGGGGATGTCCATGGATGAGCAGAGCAGGGGCTGGGTTATTCCTGGTGCTGTTTTCGAGGGCAGCCAGTGCCATTTGACTCCCAGCTGGCTCAGCTCTTCCCTGCTCTGTGTCTTGGGAGGAATTTGTCCCCAGCCTCTGACAGTCCAGATGTGGTTTATACCTTGAAGCTTGGCAGTATTTTGTCTGCTCTGAGCTCTTTTGAAATTCTTCTTTTTGAATTTGTTTCAGCTGCCTGTTTGAATTTGATAAAACAGCATCCACACCTTTGCTTTCAGTCCTTCAAGTCTCCAAACCTCAGCTCTATTTTGGGACAGTGAGATTTGCAGATTAATTAAACAATCTTTGATAAAATATATTTTTATATTAACTTTTAATTTGTCACCTCTCAGCTTTGTTTCACCATTCCCAGGTTAGAACAGAACTGGAAGTCTCACTGTGCTCTTCATAAATTTCATGTTTTCCTGCATATTTCTGTCAATTAAATAAATTAAAATTCTGAGGTACAGTTGTCTTCTGCATTTTCAGTCACCTAAGAAGAGACATCACTTGGTGAAATAGATAAGGAACTCAAGTCTTTCCCAAATTCCAGCTAAATTCCTATGTTTTGTGGTATGAAAAACTAGTCCTTGGGAGATGAAAATCTTCTTTTAGGTGTTCATTTCAAAAACCAAAGGCAGGAATTATATTCAGTGTTTCCCTGATCTTGGAGAGTGTTGTGTTTGACCAGGGATATGGGAGGGGGGATTCAGTCCACAGTCTGGTAAGCAAGAGACTCTGAAATAATCTGGTTTTCTTGGAATGAAAGGGTGGAGGAAAGGAGTGAAAGAGTCTGTTGGAAAACAACGGAAAGACCTTTTCTGCTTTTTGGACGTTGGAAACTTTGAGGCAGGAAGGAAAAGCAATGGCAACAGAGGTAAGTCATTCAGACAGTGGCACCACTGAATTATAGGACCATGGAATCATGGAATGATTTGGGTTGGCAGGGACTTTCAAGACCATCCAGTGCCACCCCTGCCATGGCAGGGACACCTGCCAGTGTCCCAGGCTGCTCCAGCCCCAGTGTCCAGCCTGGCCTGGGGCACTGCAGGGATGCAGGGGCAGCCCCAGCTGCTCTGGCAATTCCAGCCCAGGCAGGAATTCCTCATTGCCAAGATCCCATCCATGGCTGCCCTCTGGCACTGGCAGCCATTCCCTGTGTGCTGTCCCTGCAGGCCTTGTCCCCAGTCCCTCTCCAATTTATGTCACACACTCTTCATTCTCTTTCATCAAGGGATGAACTGTTACTGAAATTCTGCTCAGAGGTTCTTATTAACCCCTGGATTGTTTGGGGATTGTTGGGAGCAGGATCCGAACCCTGGGTTGGGTTTTGTTTTGGTTTTTTTTGATAAAATCTATTCTGTATGTATTAAAAAGAATTGTGTCTACATTGCTTAAATGTCACCAAGCCCAGCAGGCTCAGGGTGACATCAATGGCTTGGATATAGAGAGGCACCAGCTCCCCTGGAGTTTATCAGTGCAAATCAAACCAGTCTCCACTCAGCTGGTAATCCAGGGCTTCTAAGTGATGCTCAAATCCAATTTATTAAAAACACATTTGTTTTTCCAGCACCCAGGATTCCTGATTAATTTCCAGCACCGTGGGTTATTTAATGCTGTGGGTTTCATTGTCATCTTTGATTTTCCACAGAGCGCTTGATTGATAGGAGCTATTGTGAGCCCGTGCTTTGAGCACATTGTTCTTGTCAAACAGCAACGTGCATCTTATTGATGGAAAGTCAGCGTGCCTTTTAGAGATGGCAAAGCCAGCCTGAGAGCTCGGGGACCATGTGCTGAGCATCTGCACAAATGAAGGAGGGCTGCTGAGTTCCGCCAGGAAAGTTTAATGCTGGAAGTTCCTGTGCCAGTGGAACACTCGAATTCAGCTGGTGTGACATACCCAGCAAGCCATGACTCAGATGTTAATCAGTGTTAGATGCTCTTTTTATTTTTGTGCTACTGCTGAGAGGTACAAAATCAAGTGTCTTGTACCGAGAGCGCAAATCAATTTGAAATTAAATTAGCCTTTTGTTTGGGAGGCACTTGGGATTTGTTTGGGCTTTGTCGGCTGCCCCCAGCAATGGCTTTGCAAATTGCAGGTGGTAAAGGGGAGAAGAAGTCTCTGCCTCATGTTTTGGTTGATCCTTCTGCTGCCTGTAGGATCTCACCCTGCACAAAACCATCTCCTGTGCCCCTGGAGAGCCAAACCCTCCCTGCTGCTCCGAGGTATTGCCAGGAAAGGGAGTGCAAATTGCTTTTTAGGGGAGCAGTAAGATCTTTGATGCCTTGTGAAGGCTGAGCCAGAGCAGAGGCTGGGCAGAGTCACAGAATAAAGCAGGGATTTGTTCAAAGGATCTCCTCCCTGGATCCACATTGGGCAGCACAAGAGCCCAGCCAGGGCTGCAGCCAAGAGGAACCAGAATGGTCCCAAAATGAACCCCAGAGGAACCAGAATGAACCAGAATGGTCCCAAAATGAACCCAAGATGGACCAAAATGGTCCCAAAATGCACGAGCGCTCCCGGGGTCTCTCCCTTGGCTCAGCTCTGCTCCATTTGCACCTTGCAGTTCATTGTCCCGTTCCAGCTTTAGCCCAGGCACTCCCACCCTGCTTGTTTGTCTCTCTGCAGCCCACGCTGTTTGTGCTCCTGGCTGAGCTTTGGCTCATTTGTCCTTGGTCCCAGCTGGAGCAGGAATTGTTTTGTCTCCCTGCTCTGTGCAGAGAGCTCACCATCCCATAATATGAACCCAGCCCCACACACTGAAGCAGCACAGAATGTGAAATATATAAAAGCTAAACCCTGAGGCATCATCTTCAGGCATGAAAACCAGGAGTGAAAGGTCTCTGTGCTCCTCTCAGGGCACCCTCACAGCTCCTGGGCTGTGGCACTGATTGAACTCACAGAATGCAAATCCAAAGGTCAAGCAGCTTGGGAGTGGAGCTCCAACCTGGAGGAAGAGGTTTCTCACATTCAGGGTTGCTTTAAGAGTAGAGGAGTCACCTCTGAATATCAATAGGCACCTTCACAGGTCTTCCAGCTCATGATACATGAGCCACAAAAGTAAATATTTTCCTTTTCTCCTCTTGTTAAGGATAAAGATAATATCTTCTCACTCTAATCCCACATAATCAAATGTAGGACAGATAGCACATTAGAAGGTGGAAGACAGGAATTAAATTCTTTATATTAGAGTCTAGGAATTAAATTGTTTGTATTAGAACCGGGGAAGGTGTAGAAACCACAACGTTAATTTTTTTTCTGCCTTTTTCTGCACTTCTAGCGGGACATTTCTGGAGGATTCTTTGTAGAGCCAAGGACTTTGTAAGGCCAAAGACTTTGCACACAGGAGAAGAGTTCAAGGATGACTCCATCCCATACTTGAGCAGAGCCAAGTGCTCACCATGGACTGGCAGCTGTGTCTGGGTGGGCAGTTGTGAAATGAAATCAGATGCAAACTCCCACAGTGAGCCGTGGTGGGCCAGGCTGGTTGAAAGAGGATTTTGTGATCAAAATCTTGCTAATCTTCAATCTAAATCCTCATCCTTATGCCACAGCAAGGCCTCTTCATAGGGACTTTTTGATATTAGGGTTCATGTCCATGACTGCTTTTATGTCAGCTCAATTTTTGGCAGTTCTTACTTTCTGAACTCCATGATGAAACTTTCTTGGCTGGTCAAGCTGTCCACAGAGCTGCTAAAAATCTCTTTTTGCACTGCTGTCAGTTTATGTTTGTGGGGGTTTTCTTCCCTACTATTTGGGGGTGTGAGGGATTTACTGCCTCTATTTGCCAAATGTGAGGTTTTTTAGGGGAATACCTGAGTCAGGATCAGAAAGATGGCTGAAAAACTCACTAGCTATGGAAGAAAGAGGCTTAAACCTCCTCAGCTCCAGCCCAGCATCCTTGACTCAGGGCTGAGCTCCTGTGTGCAGATTCTGAACCTTCCCTTATGAATCAGCCCCTCTCCACAGCTGCTCTAAGCTTTGACATAAAGTTGTATAAATCTCCCACTAAAATCCCTGATTTTCCCAGTGCTGGTAAAGGAAGAACATTAATTACCTGAAATTGTCTCTGCTCCACTGAGGCACAGCATTTGCCTCCAGCATAGCTGATTTTCCAGGATGAAAGCAACTCCACACGTCTTCCCTTTCCTCTTTACTTACCCACACTCCTTAAAAAATCCCCTTGTACCCCTCAGCATAAAAGCCCCAAACTTTTTAGATTAATCAAGATATAAATTGCACTCCTGGGAGTGAAAAACTTCTCAGTGTCTCAAAAAAAAAAAAAAAATCCACACTTTCTACTGTGCTGCAGTCCAGCACCTTGGCTTCAACAAGTGTGCAAGGAGCTGAGAGCCAACAGATTGTCTGCTTTGAAACTGAGACACAGCAATGCATCAAACATGCAAATCTGCTCTGCTGCTGCAGCTCCTTTCCAGGAGATTTGCCCAAGGGAGCCGAGCAGCTGCTGCAGGAGCTTTGATAGTTTTAGCACGGAAAATCTATTATTCATACACACACACACTGGAGGGAGGATTAATGGGGCTTCAAAGTTGTGCAAGGATGTTCCAATCTGTCCAAGCCAAGAGTGGAACCTCCAGCTGAAGGAACAGGGTGGGAGTTGGGTCAGCTTTGGAGAGGAGCAGGGCTGACATCACTTCCAGGTGCTGCATCCCGGTGGATGAACCACAGGATCACTGAGGGTGGAAAAGACCTCCAAGATCGAGTCCAACCTTCGATCCCCACCTTGTCAGCCACACCAGAGCACATCCAATTGTTCCTGGAACAATTCCTTCAGCTTTTTTTCTGGTAGCTGTGGGTGTGGCTGTGTTTTGTTAAACCCTGTGGAGGGGTGAGAAGGAGCTGCCCTCTCCTGCCAACCCTCCTGCCCAAGGTCTCATCATGGAATCATGGAATCATTGAGGTTGGAAAAACCCTCTAAGATCATAGAATCCAACCATCCCTCCCAGCACTGCCATGCCCACCCCTAATCCATGTCCCCAAGTGCCACATGGCTTTTAAACCCTTCCAGTGGGATCCCTCTGCCCACTCAGGTGAGGCTGCACCTGCAGAGCTGCCTCCAGCTCTGCTCCCAGCACAGGCAGGACCTCGAGATGTTGGAGAGAGTCCCGAGGAGGCACCAGGATGAGCAGAGGGATGGAGCAGCTCTGCTGGGAGGAAAGGCTGGGAAGGCTGGGATTGTTCAGCCTGGAGACAAAACTGAGAAGCTTTGGGTTGATCTCTTTGTGGCCTTCCAGGACCTGAAGGAGGCAACAAGATGGACTGTTTACAAGGGATGGAGAGACAGGACAAGGGGGAATGGCTTCAAACAGAAAGAGAGTACGAATAGATTGGCTGTTAGGAAAAAATTCCTGTCTGTGAAGGTGGTGAGGCCCTGGCAGAGAGTACCCAGAGAAGCTGTGGCTGCCCCTGGATCCCTGGAAGTGTCCCAGGCCAGGTTGGATGGGGCTTGAGGCACTCTGGGATGGTGGAAGGTGTCCCTGCCATGGCAGGAGGTTGGAATGAGATGAGCTTTAAGGTACCTTAGAACCCAAACCATTCCATGATTGTGATTCTCTGGTGACTCCACCACAGCCAGTTCCATGCCTAATCACCCTCTGGTGAAGACATTTTTTCCAATATCCATCCTAAACTTCTCCTGATCCCTGAACCTCCCAGCTATTTTCTCACCCAAGGCACTTTCTGGTGTGCCTCAGACCCTCAGAAGAAACACATCTGCACCTGAGCACAGCTGCAGAGTCTGTCCAGGCAGAGATCAGGAGCAGAGCTGGTACCTGGAGATAACACAGAGGTTATCTCTAGCCACAGGTGTCTGGAGATAACAGAATTTTCACACTCTATGGCTGAGCTACTCGAGTGTTGTAAGATTTTACCTGCGTACACTCATGCCTTGTATTAGCCCCAAAATTTTACAGACACCAGCAAAAAAAGAAGGAAACAGAATGATTGAGGTGGGAAGAGACCTCTGGATGTCACCTGGTCCAACTGCAGTGTCTGGAGTAGTGAAGGATTAGTGGAAGCCTTTGGGTGAGTAGACAATTAAATCCCTGTGTCCTGGGATTTAATTGGACTTATTGTGAGTCACAAAAATGTAACTTTACAATAATGTAAAGTCCTCAAATTTATCTCTGAAATAATCAGTGTTCACAGCAAGCCCTGGGGCTGGAGAGGTTACTGGGGGGTGCAGCACTTGAGGAGGCTGAGAAGAATAAATTAAAAGAAGCCCATGTGGGGTCCTCTAGCCTTGGGTCCCTCCTAAACAGGACAGACAATGCTGGCATCTTCCTGAAAAAGCTTTTTGTCATTGCAGTGCATCCTTTTTAATTCATCAATAAATCCCTCTTTATTTGATCATCCAAATTTCCCTGAAATCCTGATTTCCCCAGAGCATCTTGCTAAAAGTGCAAGACTAGAGGGAACACAAAAAAAAAAAAGATCAAGAAAGGAGAAAGCACTAGTCCTTTTCTCTTTAATGAGTTCATTTGCTGGTGTTCAACTCACAGATTTGCTACTGATGTTAAATTAGCTGGTTAAATTAGCTAATTATGGAAAATGTGTACAATACTCTCCATTTGGGACAACTGGCAGGGAACAGCTACTCAGCTAAACTGGTGAAGAAGTTACTTTTCAGACCAAAGAAATTAGAAATAAAGGAAACATTCAAATCAATCAGTGGCCTCTTTAATATCCTGAGTGCCCAAAATTCAGTATTTGAGCAGCCTGGTCTGGGGGAAGGTGTGCCTGCCCATGGCAGGGGGCTGGAATGAGATTATCTTCAAGGTCCCTTTCACCCCAAAATATTCTGGGATTCTTTGAGTGAACCAGCCATGTGTTTTTGAGGGAGCTGCATTAATAAATTACATATTTTTACATTTGATCATGCCTGGCTACAGGCTGTGTCTGTGTTTGCACTCACTTTACACATGGCAGTAAATGGGAGGGTCCCTGTTAGTCTGGTATCATCGGACACTCAGGAATTCTGGATTCTCTTTCTCCCTCTGCAACCACCCTTGGCTTGGGAAAGTCAGAACCATAGAATCAGTAAGGCTGGAAAAGACCTTCAAGAGGTCTTCAAAAGATCATCACCTTCTTCAAAAGATCAAGTCCAACCTTCGCTTGAATGCCCACTAAACCATATCACAAAAAGCTACATTTACAAATTTTTTTAACACTTCCAAGGATGGTGACTCCGCCACTGCCGGGGGCAGCTGTGCCAGGGCTGGACAACCCTTTCAGGGATGAAATCTTTCCTAATATCCAATCTAAATCTCCCCTAGCCCAGCCTGAGGCCATTCCCTCTCCTCCTGTCCCTGTTCCCTGCAGCACAGCCCGACCCCCCCAGCTGTCCCCTCCTGGCAGGGACTCGTGCAGAGCCACAAGGTCCCCCCTGAGCCTCCTCTGCTCCAGGCTCAGCCCCTGCCCAGCTCCCTCAGCTTCTCCTGGTTCTCCAGCCCCTTACCAGCTCCACTCCCTTCTCTGGACACTCTCCAGCCCCTCAGTGGCTTTCTTGCCATGAGGGGCCCAAAACAGCCCCCAGGTTTTGAGGTGCCTCAGCTGGAAGGGGATTTTACCTGGGGCAAGTGCAGCCAAAGAAATGCAAGTTGATTCAATTCTTGGAGTCCACAAGCTGATCCAAATGATCCCTCCTATCTCTCTATGTCTTTTGCATTCAGGCACCACGCAGAGATTCCTTTGACTGGCATTTGTTGACACTGCAGCATGCATTTACACTTTTTGCTGCCTGTGAAAGCCAGCACACCTCATTAAAAACCGATATTGATACGCTGTCGTGGCACCTTGCTCGGCATGCAAATTCAATTTCTCCTTGTTGCCATACCCTGTTGAGCAAACATATGTCATGGCCTTTGAGGCTGAACGTGGCAGATGTCTAATTGACCTGAATAAATTTCCAGCATACACCACAATGGGTCACTGGAAGGTCCTAGAATCCCCTACCAAATTTTAATCAAACATAATGAGACCAACAAGTGAATGCAGAGATGAGTTGTACGATGCAGAAAATGCATCTAGAACCACAGGTGATTAATTCAACCCCAGTTTTCTCTTCCTGGAGCTTCAGAGGACTTTGCTGGCTGCAAGGCAGGGAAGAGGTTGAAGCAGAGCCAGGTGGATCCCATCCCAGCAACATCACGTAAGATTTCTCCCTCCAGAGGGAGTGGTCCTTGTTAGGGAGGAGATATTGTGAATAGACCTGCCATGAAATGAAATTTCATCAAAGATCAGAGCCAGAAAGCCACAAAACCCTGTAGGACAGAAGTGCTTTGCTAGTAATGAGCTGTCTGGCCTTGGAGGAGAGCCAGAACCAGACATAGCCCAAATAATTCTTCAACTTGAGCTTCCTCTTGCAGCTACCTGCTGGAGTGATGGAATGTGTGCTCCCAGCCCAGAATGTCTGAATGCAGATGCAGCTGGAACTTACGGTAAAATAATTTTAAAAGAACCAGGGTCATGCCAGGCCTTAGTACCAAATTGAGAGTGTGAGCATGGGACATCACCCCAGCTTTTTGTCACCTCTCCCTAATTAACCCATTCAGCCAAGACTGAGGCTTCTTATTCCAGCAGCACCTGCTAGTGCCACCACGCTGTGCAAACCGATTTGCAAATATGCAAATTAAAGCGTATTTGCTGCTTGCCTTGAAGAGTTTACAGTCCCCATCAGTAACTCAAGGGACAAGTCTGGACAGAAGAGGTGCCCAACAAGCAGCAATTCCATTTTCAAAGGATTATGGAGGTTATTCAGAGGAAAGTAAGCAAAGGTAGAGAAACAAAGGCATGGAGCAATTTAGGTTTGTGCTTCAGAGCCCGTAAGGAACCAGCACCAGGTAAGGAGAGGACTCAGGAGTGGGATGGATCCCAAATTTGACCAAGGAATCAGGGAAAGACTGGACCAGCATCTCACAGAACTCGGGGTATTCTGCATAAACAGGGAGCTTTTGTCACTTTTCATCAGGTTTAAGTGAAGTTGAATTTCCCGTTTCATCCCAGCTTTTCTTTCTGTTGCGGAATGTTGTGGTGGAAGCAGATGAAATGGCCTTTGAGCCTGCCAGGAAATTTGCCTCCATTTCTGACCACAAAAAGCCTCAGAGCTGCTGCACAAGCTGAATGTGCCTTTGGGAAATTTAATCAGATCCTTTTTGTCATGGCTTCCAAAGCAGAACGAAAAATTGGGCGCCTGACAGAAATCTACCAGGTTGGAGCAGGGAAGGCAGGAGCTGGGAGAAGGTAAAGCACAAAAATGTGTGTTTGCTGTTTCCTGCATTATTGCTGCATTAGAGGTGTCAATCTGCCACAAAAATTCGGGATGCAGAGATGGTGGATTCAGATTCAGCAAAGCCCATTACATTTACAAAAGCTCAGGAGAGATGTCCCAGCAAGACAGTGATGTAATAACTACACGAAAATGTATTTTCAAAAAGATGGGCCCTTGGCTAAACTGTGTGCACCAGGGGATCTCTCAGCAGAAAGCTTCACTTATTACTTTCTTAAAATCCTTATTACATTTCCAGCTCTATAAAAACTGAGTAATTACTGTCTTCAATTACCTCTTGGCGCCAACTTGATTAATGTCCTTTACACCGATTGCTTTGTGAACTGTTGGAGAGAAAAGATGATCTGGGTCAACTCTATAAATGACTTTTTCAATGCCTTGTTAAGCTGAGAAGTAGGAACTTGTGTTCTCAGGGAAGGGTCATCACTTGGTTGCTCTGAGGTGCTGGAATGGATGGACAGGTGGGAGCCAGATTTCAAAATCAGGGTCCAAAATTTTGGTGATCCAGTGGATCAGCCTTTCAAAGTTCTCTCTCTTTCCCTGCAAATTCCCCTGCTCTGAATCCCTGGCCCTGAGGCTGAGAGATGGCACTAAGTGGGAGGATCAATGGTTGTCTGTTCTGGCTTTAATAATTAAAGCTATTGAGCCATTATGTCTTGGATCAACAAACAGGGCTCACAGGTCACTCTGCCTGGCCTTGTAAATTGATTATTTTTCTGCAGACAGCATTAGGGTCAGGGGGTTTGCCTGACCTGTTCTCCCAGGTCTGGCTATAAACAACTGCTGATTGGGACCATCTGGCCACACTTTGGCTCAGGCCATTCATTATTCTCAGCACAAAAAGACTTTTCTCCTCCAGCAGAAGTGAGCAGTGTGTCAGCACCCTCGAGCAGGGACCATGGAATGGGACAGCAAATAGGATTTGCTGCTGGTGTAGTTCTACTACAACCTCAGGATGTGATAGCTCATTAAAATCCTGAATTCCCTCTGTTGGCCCAAGTCATTTTGGGACCTGAGTGCTGTGAGTAGCTGGGCAAATGCTCCAGAAAACTTTAGCAGCTGCACATCTCCTGATTCAGTGCTGACAATGAGGAAAACACAGGAATGTCTTGAAGTGCCAGGGAATGATCTGGAAGTGGTAGAAGGAAGGTGGGAGAGCAACACAGCCACTTGTTGGAGATACTCCTTAATAACTCAAACTGCCTTAAGAAATCTCACTCTGCCACATGGCCTCCTGCCCCACAGAGCCCCATTCCCATTGGTATTTGGCCAGTCCCTGGGAGGAAGGCTAAGCCAAGTCCTAAAAGAGGAGGGTTGGGTCTCCTGGAATGGCTGCTGGCTCTTTCCCTCAACACAGCAGGGAACGATCCATGGAGCATTCCAGAATCCAGGCTGAGTCTTTCCCTCACACCACAATCTCCCTTCTTCCTTACAAAATCAGCCAAGCACTTGTCTTAACTTCCTGATCCCAGCGTTTTTGTGGATCCATCTCTTCTCCAAAGGCTCCCACACCACAGGCCACTTGAGGCAGCTCCAAGTCCCCACATGGGCCAGTGTGTCCTGGGAAGTGCAACCACACGTGGATACCTCCAGCTAAGGATGCCACTTTTTGCTGCCAGCTGATTTTTGGCTTCACCTGGGTCATGACCTACAAAGAGCCCCAGCTGCCAGGCTGTAGTTTTAACCCATAGAGTCAATTACCAGCAGCACTAATTAGAGGGATGCTGAGCTAAACACTCATTTCTGCTGCGTCTCGGGCAGGGCTTGCAGCTGGCTCTGAGCATCACATTGTGGATGCTGCCCCTCTCTCTGCCTCCCCAAACAGCTTTTAAAGCTCTCCCAGGCACATCCACACGGTCTGCAGCCACTCTCTGATTGCAGCATGAATGTTTTCATTATGATCCAAGCCTCAGAGACACATTCCAAACCTCTGGCTCTTCCTCCTGCCCAGCTTCCATGTGGCAGGAGAAGGTCAGCCTGAAAACACTTTGTAATTGCTGAGGATTAATGTTGTTTTGCAATGCCAAATCCAGATCCGAGTTGCCAAAGGTCTTCTTTGCACAGAGGATTTTCAAGCAGAGACAATGGGAAAATTGCTCCTTGCAGCACAGCAAATTCCCAGCAGAACATTAGCCTATGCTTGGGTTTCATTCTGTTATAATCTCACCTGTCTGTACTTTGATGTTTAACTCCATCTGTCCCCTCTCATTCCTTCATCAGGGCCACAGTGCCACTCTCCTAATCAGGGCTTTCTGCACCTCTCATTCTCAGCCTGAATTGTCTCCCTTTTCCTTTGATACCTGCAGGAGTTTGGAACACTTCAATTTTACCTGGCTTGATGCCAGATCTCAAATTTTTGTTTCTTTTTTTTTTTTTTTAATTTGTTTTGATCATTTTCACTTTTTGGGTGGGTTTTGCAATTCAAAGAACTTCAGCCTGGGACTGAAGGAGCCTTACTGATTTCAGTGTGGGGTTGTGTGGTCCCCAGGAGGAGAGGGGTGAGAGGAACTGCTCAAGGATGAGTGCTCTAATCCCTGTGCTACCACCACAGGAGGCCACTCCTTCCTGTGACAGGGGTTCAGACAGTGAGCTGTGTTCATCTCTGCGTTTATTGGATGGATTGGATGGAGAAAGGGTGACAACATCACATTCTTTGAAGCAGGAGGCAGGACTTGCCTTATTCTGGCTGAGAATGAGGACAGTGAGCAGCTCTGCTGGGGTAAAGAAGCTTCTGAGTTGCAGAATGAAAACTTTCTGTCTCAAGGGATGGTTACTGGTGAAAATGTTGGCATCTAGAGAGCCTGGAGGGATTAAAAATTTTTTTTTGCTGCATTCCCAAGATCCATTGTCATGGACACCTTCCAGAGGAGAGAGCTGGACCCAGAGGTTCCAGGTGTGTGCCAGCCCAGCTGCTCCATTTGCTGTGATCCATGGTGGCTCCAGGCTCTCTCTGTATTCCCTGCTCTTTCCCAGCTCAGGGAGAACTGAGCACGTGGAGACACCATGGAAAGAAGGAACCCAAACAAGGGAAAATAATCTCTGGATTTTGTTTTCCTTCTGCAGCATGTTGATTTATATTTCCAGCTGTGGTGGGAATAAAGTTCTCATAGATATTCCAGCCCCTTCTTATTCCATGGAAGCAGGGGAGCATTAACTTTGAAAAATTACACTGAGGAATATCTCTACCCCCATGGCTTTTCCTGCAACTTCTGTATTCACTGAGCTAAACCCACTTCAGACAAACAGCTTCTTGCTGAAGAGGCTGCAGCATTTTGCAAAGCTCCCAAAATTTACTGAACTCATAATGAACACAGCTGGTTGCTGAGACTGTGATTGAGAGACCGAGAGGCTCATAACCCAAGGCTACAAACTTATTGCTTCTTCCCTTGGAAAAATGAAAGTGTGGCTGTGTTTATGGCCTCTGGTTCCTTTCTACCTCGGTGTGAGAAGCACACAGCAAAGGCTGTGTACTGTCCCACACTTTTCAGCTCTTCTTGTCTGCCTGAATCCATGGCTGCCCTGTTGAATGCCATGAGCATGGTTGGGTGGGGCCGCTCTGCTCCCTGGGACAGTGATCCATGAGGGAATCTTGCTAGCAATACAGAGAATTTCAGGAGAACACAGATCTAGCACGGATATTTGTTGTTATCACATGTCCAGGTTCTGTAGCCCCCAACACCAGAAAGATGCTGATCTCAGTTTCATGAGGCTGTCACAGGGACAGAAAAAGGTGGAGAGGTCTGGAGATCTTCTACCACGGTGGCACCAAATCACAGAATCATGGAATGGTTTGGGTGGGAAGGGACCTTAAAGCCCATCCAGTGCCACCCCCTACCATGGGCAGAGATATCTTCCACCATCCCAGGGTGCTCCAAGCCTCAGTGTCCAAACTGGCCTTGGACACTGCAGGGATGCAGGGGCAGCCCCAGCTGCTCTGAGAATTCCAGCACAGCCAGGAATTCCCTCCCAAGATCCCATCCATGCCTGCCCTCTGGCAGAGTAAATCCATTCCCCCTTATTCTAACACTCCATGTCCCTGTCCAAAATCCCTCTCCAGTTTTCTTGCAGGCCCAGGAAATGGCTGAAGGCCTGAGGAAGGTAAAACAGGACACATGGGACACAATTTCAGTCCTGTTGGGACAGGGTATGACTGGGTGAGCAGCCCATCAGCAGATCTTTCTCAGTAACAATTTCACTGCATAAAGTCCCCTCATCTAAATTAGGAAAGAAGTAAGAAAAAGTCATCACATGTTCACTTTAAGAGCGATGAAACCAATGTGGGTTCCACAATTTCCATTTCAGCCTTCACTGAGGTGTATTTTATTATCCTGCTTAATTATGCTACATCAATCTCCACTATGCTACAGTTAAAATGTGGCCTCTGCCCTGATGAGTTTATAATTCAAATAGATGAGGTACATGAGTTAAGGAGAAAGATCTAACACTGGAACCAGCAGCACAATGATTTGTGAATTTAGGTTGTGTCACTACAATTTTAAAAATATCAGTGCTGTTTAGTGGAAGACATTAGGAAAATGTGAAGATGAAGGAAGAGGGGACACAGTGGGAAGCAGGAGATGATTTGGAGAAGGATGGGGAATGGAGGGTGGCAGTAAAGGGGTGATGAAAGACAGCAAAAAGAGCAGCTGAATGGGCTTCAGTGCCCGGTCATCTCCAGCACCTGCCCTGACAGACACCTCTTAGTTTGTGGGAAATACCTGTTACCTGTGCTGATCTAATATTTCACCAGACCCCTGCAGCTGGGTACTCCTTGAAATGTTTTTCTTCCCCAAACCCATAAAGATCATGAGAAAAAAACCTGATGTTACTTTGTAGGAGTTGCCTTTCCTGAAGGGGAATTGTTACACAGCAACAGCAGTCACACCAATGCCATTTTTAACGTGGAGATGAGGAGACCTTTTAGTTCATTTTATCACATTACATTTCATTTTATAGATGTACAGCAGGTAACACTTCATTTTCTTGCTGAGCATTTACTATTGCCTGACCAGACTTTCAATGGGAATCACAAAACCTCTGCTGAATCATTTGGATACACCACCACCTCTAGGAACTTTTCAGGTGTACTGACAGCTTAAATTCCTGCAATTCCAAGTGAATCTCGCAAGAGAATCATCTTTCTTGTGTTCCAAAGGTCATGTGGACCTCAAATGTCACCTCTGCTCCACTGACATCTTTTAAAGCGCTGTCAGATCTTTTGGTGACTGAAAGATTATGGGTGAAACAGCCCAAAATCTCCCACTCTGCCGTGTCTCCAACCCTGCAGTGGTGAAGGAGTCGTGGGGTTCATCTGCAAGGATCTGTCTTGCTGATTTTGTCCTTCTTGCTGACAGAAAAAATTGAAACCATCCGTCTTCAGCCTTATTCAGTGCCCACAGAACACTGCTGTGCAATAAAGTTGATTTAAGTCTGTTCCTGTAGATTTGGTGCTTCACTTGGCCCTTTATCACAAGGCTTTAAAAGCCTGCAGCTCTCTGAGCATCCTCGCTCTGCCCACAAACCGTTCACACCACCAAATATTTGGGAATCGCCATCACTGACCTCTTTTAGATTGGTTGCTGCTCAACAGGTTCCAGTTGGAGCTCTGAGGCTGCCTGATGGGATTGTCCAGAAATTTTAGATTTGCCCAGCCTGAGAGTCAGGGCAGTTCAGGGTTCATCTTCCTCACCAAACTGGAATAATTCCAACGTGATGCATTGTAAAGTTTTTGGGTGAGGGGAAAGTCAAACCCTTCTCCATCACCTCAGCTGCAGAGCTGAGTATGGGCACATAAAATCATGGAATTGTTAAGGTTGGAAAAGACCTTTCAGACCATCAAGTCCAACTGTCAACCCAGCATCACCACGTTCCCCATTAAACCATGCCCTCAAGTGCCCCATCCTCACATTTTTTGAACACTTCCAGGGATGGTCAGTCCACCACTGCCCTGGGAAGCCTGCTCAAATTCTTTACAACCTTTCCCATAGAAAAAAAAATCCTAATATCCAATATAAACCTCCCCTGGCACAACTTGAGGATGTTTCCTCTCGTCCTGACCTCACACTGTCGCAGGCACGGGCAGGGGAGGGATCACAACAGTGGTCAGGGTGAATTTAACTGGCACCACCAGAGGCAACAGAGCCAAAACCATCCGCCCCATGGGACAGACACAGGATCATTGAAGCTCAGAGTGGGATATTACAGTACAGAAGGTCTGAAGGGCTTTTGCTTAAAGAAACTCCCCAAAACAAACCCCTTTTCTGCCTGATTTTTGTTTTTTAGTGAAAATGAAGGGCAAGAAGGTGCTGGTCAAACAGTGGCTCAGATTTCTAACAGCAGTGTGGGAAGCCCTTTCAAAGACACCTCTCATTCTCTGTAAAATCACGGAATCATTTGGGTTGGGAAAGACCTGCAAGACAATGGTGTCCAACCTGTGACTGATCCCCACCTTGTCTCCCACTCAGAGCATTGAGTGCCACCTCCTTGGACACCTCCAGGGATGGGGACTCCACCACCTCCCTGAGCACTCATTCCAATGCTTGACAGCCCTTTCCATGAAAAAAATTCCTCCTGATGTCCAAACTGAATGTTCCCTGGTGCAGCTTGAGGCCGTTTCCTCTCATGCCATCACTTGTTCCCTGGGAGCAGAACCTGACCAGGCAATTGATCTTTTGAATATCCATCAAAGCTCCTGTGTTGAGCTGCAGACCGAGCACAGATCATTCCAGTTTCTTCCCCTCTTGGCAGCAAATCCTTGAGATTGTCAGGTAAGTGGGGACTGTTGTTGTGTGCTTGATTTTAGCATTCCTGGGCCACAGTTCCTCCTGTGAAACGGGGGTTGTGGTGCCTGTCAGTGATAGATTTACTTTGTCAAAAGCTCTCTAGAAGTACAACAACCATCGTATTATCCTGCTCTTATATCACCTCGGAGCAAATTAAATTTGAGGCCAGCAGGACTGTTCAGCTGCTGAATCTTGTGCCCCATTTTCTGCAAGACAAGCCTTGAAATTGGCTGGCTGATGTCTCATTTCAGGAGGATTGATACCACTGCTGCTTCCCTTGCAAATACAAGAGCGCGTTGCCGGTACCGGGAGTTTTACTCACTTCAGTTCAAGTTCTTGTTGTTTCTCTTGCCTGGAGCTTCTACTTACACAAGCCAGAAAATATCCAAAGCTGCATTCAGCAGGATGAAATATTTCTGTGAGCACTGGAATTTCTGAAGCCTTATCTGCAGCATTTGTTGTGCTCAGCTGCCTGTGCTTTAATGAGGTGGAGCTCTGGTCTGAGGGTTTTTCCTGGGGTTGAGGCATCCATTAACTCTTCCTCCCAAATGGATTTGCTGGGATAGATGATCCAAGTGGTTCCAATTCCCTCTCAGTGCCAGCAGGACTTCTGGGATTTTCTTTTCTATCCAGCCACCTGTTTTCCCCAAAACTGTAGGAATTTAGGCTTGGAATTCACATGAGGCAAGAGCTGATGCCCAACAAATCTTCAAGTCATGAGGGACTTAATGGAGCTGGGTTAAAAGAAGAAGTTTCTGGGTGGGATCTAAAGACTTCTTTACAGAAGGGGGGGAAAAAACATAATTAAACATGGGCGAGTTGGAATGGGAGTGTTGTTTTTTATGTCTCTCATATACCTGAGGTTTTTCATGGTTCCAAAGGAAGATAAGGACTTTAGGATTTTAATTTCAAGAAGCCAACAAGCAGCCTGCGCCCGTTCACCTGAGGACTTGGAAAATGCCTATGGACAATGGTAGAAACAGTATTCCTTTAGTGAGGGTAAGTAAAATAAAGGGGGAAAAATAAACCAAATAACTGGAAGTTTCTTTTAATGGTTAATGGAAGGAGAACATCCTCTCTTACAGCATTTTACCTGCCTGTGAAGAGCAACGCCTCACACCTGCTCTGCTTTCCTTCAGGGACTGCATTACCAGAGGTTCTGTGGCTTTGACATTGGAAAAGCAGCAGTGTTTTTCCACTTAACTTAATCTTAGCTATTATTTTTCTGCAGCAGCAGAACACAGCGCAACGTGGGAAATGTCAGGAGGCAAAAAACAATAAGGAGACATTTGAATCATATCTCTGCCTTGATTCCCAGCATTGAGCCGGGCAACTTCTTCTCCTGCCCCAGGAGTTTCTTCTTGTTCACAGAGACACAAAGAATGATGGCAGCTATGTGCTAGAGACTGATTGTTGCTGTGCAGAAAATCCAAAAAACAACATGAACCAGCTTTAGTTCACACTTATTAAATGGTAAATAGGAATAACAAGGTCATCCAGGTGTGTGAATAATCCTAGAGCCAAATCCTGATGTTTCAGCACACTTGTAATCAATTCTTTACTCAGGCAGTTCGGCAAAGCTCGGTAAAGCTTCATAAGAAAACCAGAATTATTTGTAAGAAAAGGGTGACTGGAGCCTGATTCTTTATGCACCAATTTCAGCTTAATGCAGCTGATGGGGGTGACCAGCTCTGTAAGAAGGGTAAAACAGATTTTATTAAACTGACTGAGAGATGCCAGCAGGATTAGGCTCACTTTCTACAGGCAGAACCAGCTTAGATAGAAATTCTGGTCTTCACTCTGCTCCCATCTACACTGCTGGAAGTCAAAAGGGTTTTCACTATAACCAATATTAAGGCATTACACACAAGGCAATTGCACCTGTAAGAAGGTGGTGTGGGCTGAACCCTTTGGTCTGACATTTTCATTAATGTTTGAAATGAAATAACAAAGCACTTGTGGTATTTTTTCCAATTGTTAAAGCTGCGGTTGAGAGACCCCATGTGTACGTCAGCCCCAAAACTCTTAGGTTTAGGAATTCCCAAGAATTCCTAGGAAACACTTAGAAAATATCAGGGAATAAACTATGGAAAGGGATTGCAGGTAAAATTACCTCAGGAAAGGAGGGAAGCAATCCCTTAGTGTCACACAAGTCACATGAGGAATGGAACTCAGGCCGGTGGAGTTTGTAAAACACCTCCCACGATGCCTCAGGTTTAGCTTTTATATATTTCACATTCTCTGCTGCTTCAGTGTGTGGGTCTGGGCTCATATTATGGGATGGTGAGCAGGGGGACAAAACAATTCCTGCTCCAGCTGGGACCAAGGACAAATGAGCCAAAGCTCAGCCCAGGAGCACAAACAGCGTGGGCTGCAGAGAGACAAACAAGCAGGGTGGGAGTGCCTGGGCTAAAGCTGGAACGGGACAATGAACTGCAAGGGGCAAATGGAGCAGAGCTGAGCCAAGGGAGAGACCCCGGCAGCGCTCGTGCATTTTGGGACCATTTGGGTTCCTCTTGGCTGCAGCCCTGGCTGGGCTCTTGTGCTGCCCAAGGTGGATCCAGGGAGGAGATCCTTGGAATAAATCCCTGCTTTATTCTGTGACTCTGCCCAGCCTCTGTCCTAGCTCAGCCTTCTCAAGGCATCACCTAAAGGAATAAACCATATTTGTGAAAGAAGTGCTCTGTCTGTGCCTCTTCAGAATTCTCTTTGGCAGAACTCTGCACTATGTGAGAAACCGACCCTGTTGATGAGGAATAGCTCAGTACAAGCTCGCTTCTCCTTTTCTTTTTTATTATTAAAGGGAGGATGGATTGGAAGGACGAGTGAAACCATCTGTGATTCCCAGTCCCTTCTGAATGGGGGATCCTCTGCTGAGCCAACCTGATCTCTATTGACAAGTTGTGACAAGGATTCATTCCTCATCATGAGCATTTTGTTCATCAGTTTGGACTTTCTTTGGTTTGAGTAATCCAGGAACGACCCATTTTACCAGATACACTTCAGAGCACTAAAATACTATGTGAAAAAGAAAAAAAAAATTCTTTCCCCTGTTTTCCTTCCACCAGTTTTCAGATTGAGACCCTTCATTGTAAATTGTGTAAGGAAAAATGATGTTCTCAAGACCCTACAGCCTCATTTTATCATATATTATTAACCAAGAGAGACCTCAGCCTTCACGTGCTGCATCAGCCAGGCCTCTGTGGATTTCTCCCCTTTCATTTAAAGAAAACAAAAATTCCCACCTGTGGCTTTGCTTGGGTGAGGAGTGAAGGGAAAGGGCCAGTCAATGAAACCAGGCAGTGGTTTAGCAATTAGAGCCCAGAACTGAAAAGCAGCCAGGTCACAGCTCTGGGGCAGATTTGCTGCTGTTTGTCCTGATGAAGTTCCTCCTAAATGAGGTGATTATTGCAGCTGTCAGGAATGAAAAGGTGGGACCCATCGATTTCACCCCCACTGCAGGCTCCAGGCCCTGCTGGTCCAGAGCAGTCAATGGGAATTGCCAATTAACAAAAACAATATTGGCAAGTCGGCAGTTTGAGGAAAAACTCCCTGCAGCCAGTGCACAAATCTCTCGCCATTCAAATCACAGTCCTTGGGCAAAGGCATTGGCAAACCTGCTCAGAAAAACAAGGAAAATGAGATTTTTATTTTGGCATCGCTGCGTAGGGAATTATGGAGCTGAGAGCTCATCTGCACAGGGAAAATGTGGCAGAACAGCTACACAGGAACACACTGAAGCACGCACCCTACCTGGAGATAAAAATCACTTTACTTTGGAGTAATTCTCCTGTTCTGAAAACACATTGCTTATTCAGGAATAAAGTATCTTTTATTTCAGAATTAAAGGGCCCATGCTCTGCCCTTCTGCTAATGATCACAGATACAGCTGTTGATTGTAATAAATAGAGGCTCTTCCTTAACAGCTACGGTGGAATTCCTCCCGTTGTAAATAAGGAATTATCATGCTTCCAATTACCTTGTGTTTCAAATACAGCTGGTATAAATGGGTACTCTTGACTCACCTACAGATTTCAGCAATTTCCATGCAATTAAATCGTTAAGGTGCAGCTTTGGGCAGTAAAAACACTTCTGGAAGAGCAGCGTGTTTGATGTGATGGAGTGAACCTGGGTTAGAAAACACCCAACAGCTCCAAGTGATGCAAATGATGGTTGTTCCTGCCTTTCCTAAGGAATTCTCCCTCCGTAACAACAGTCCTGGGGTTTGTGTGGTGTTTTAGAACACAAGCTCTCAAAGGATGTGACTGGAAAAGTGTTCTTATTCCTCACCTAGAAATGGGGAAAGCAAGGCAGCTCTTGGGAGAGGTTTATTTGATGGTTGGTGAAAAACAAGCTTTGGATTTCCAGCCCTGGACATAGCAACATCCACCTTTCCTTTTTCCAAAGGGGCCATTTTGGTCTCATTTTGGGCTCATTTTGGGGCCATTTTGGTCTCATTTTGGGGCTCATTCCCCTCTGGCAAGGGATGGAGTGTGTCCGTGGTAAAGCAAGGACTGGGGGCAAGGAGGTTGGTGTTCAGTATCATGGAATGCCAGCATTGTAGGATCACGGAATATCCTGTGTTGGAAGAGACCCACACAGTGAGGGTTGGGTGTCGCAGCATTTTTGAGGTTGTGAACAGATTCCAATCCGTCACCTCCATCTGCTCCAAAACTGCAATTCCTGTGCCAAACGCTCCAGTTTGCTTCCAGAGCTCACTTCAGGGACCCCCTGGGCGGGCTCATCTTTGGTCACCTCACTGCCTTGTCACGGAAAACTGGGGAAATTCCTCTTAATAACATTGTATCTTAAAGACATTAAATTTAGGGAAGCTTCAGCAACTCTTGTGGGTGTATTTGTGATCAGACTCATTCAGGCTGTGACACACTGTGAGTATTTAGCATTACTAATTCATCGAACAAGTTAATTTAAGTACTTAACGCACTTTACCCACTTTTAACGCTATAAACATTTAAATCCCTCACTGTTCAACCGACCCGGCTCCATGAAGGCTCTGAGGGGATGCTTTGGTGCCACATACCCCCACCCCATTTCCTACCGCTCCCAGAGTGAATGACGGCTTTTGGGCACAGGTGTCTTTGCAGGTGTCTCTTGTCAGGTCGATACTTTTTTAACCTTTGACTCATTTTTAACCACCTGTCGAAGGTTTGCATGGGAATCTGTAGCGCTGCCGGCATAAAAACTACAACTCCCAGGAGGCTCCGCGGCGCTGCACCCCGCCCTGATGCCGCGTGCCCCGCCCTCATCGCCTTCTATTGGGCAACAGGCCACCCTCCTCGCTTCTGATTGGCTGCGGCGCGCCAGCACGTGTGTCTGCGCCGTGTTTGAGGGGGCGCAAGATGGCGTCGGGCGACGCGGTTGGGAGGTACCGCAGCAGTGTGGGCAGGAGCAAGGACCCCTCGGGGCTGCTCATCTCCGTTATCAGGTACGGGCGGCCCCGCTCCGCATCCTCCGGGCCTCTGAGGGTGCCCCAGGGCCGGGTGCGGGCCGTAATGTGCTGGGGAGGCCTGCCCGGCTCGGGCTTCCGGGATGCAGGGTCCTTCCTGGGCATGGGGTGAGCCCAGGCATGGGTCCCTGCCGGCCCTGGAGCGCTGAGGAGGCTGCAGTGCTGGAGAAAGCCTTGTCCTGAGGGCTGTCCTGCTGTCCTGCCGCCCTGCCCGGCGCTCTTCCTCCTGCTCCCGGTGCTTTGCTTCATCCTGCGCTCAGAGGGGCTGAGACCAACTGGGGGCGGTGACAGCAAGGCCAAGTGCCGGGTGCCGTGTTTTGTGACCCCCGGCACTGCTCCGGCCTGGGGCCGAGCGGCTGGAGTTCGTGCAGCAGGACAGGACCTGGGGCTGCTGCTTGACAGCGGCTGAACACGAGCCCAGGTGGGCAGGAAGAGCAATGGCACCTGGTCTGTGTCTAAAATAGTGTGGCCACAGGACCAAAGAAGTTATTTTCCCCTGTCCTTGGCACTGATGAGGTCACACCTCAGGTGCTGTGTCCCGTTCTGAGCTCCTCAACTCAGAGGACATTGAGGAGCTGGAGAGGGAACAGGGAGTGGAGCTGAGAAGGGTTTGGAGAGCCAGGAGAGGCTGAGGGAGCTGGGAAGGGGCTGAGCCTGGAGCAAAGGAGGCTCAGGGGGGACCTTGTGGCTCTGCACGAGTCCCTGCCAGGAGGGGACAGCCGGGGGGGTCGGGCTGTGCTGCAGGGAACAGGGACAGGAGGAGAGGGAACGGCCTCAGGCTGGGCCAGGGGAGCCTCAGGGGGGATTTTAGGAGGAATTTCTACACGAGATAGGTCTTCAAACACCGCAGGGACTCCATCACTCCAGGGGCAGTGGTGGACCCCCATCCCTGGAGATTTTGAAGAAAACACTGGATGTGACACTCAGTGCTTGGGTGGGGATCTGTCACAGGTTGGACTCAATGGTCTTGGATATCTTTTCCAAATTCACTGATGCTGTGAGTAAACCCTGCAGGTAGTACCAGCTTAATGCCATTCATGAAGGCCAGGACACTGTCATGTTATTAGGGTCCATAAGTGACCCCCCACCTTCCAACTGAGTAAAATTCATCTGGTTGGAAATCTGGAGGACCAGGAAGTCCAGTGGGTAGACTCCATCCTGTGTGGGAATGCCAGAGTGGGCCAAGTGCTGCCGCTTGCATGTCTGTCTTGTGGGCCTTGAAAAGAAAGAGTTGTGTCCAGTCATGTTTAGCCGCTGATTTTTGTCTGCCCACACTCCTGGCTCTGCTGGAGGATGGTTCTGTGAAAGACTTGGATGTGAATTCACTGTTTCCCCTCTAGTATTTTCTGTAACTGCTTGTAAATATTTTCTGTGCTGCTTAAAACCGGAGGATTGGCAGCTGATTGCCCATGCTGAAGGTTTGAAATGTTCTCACGTGTTTTAAACGTCCTTGTGTGTTTTGAATGTTCTCACACAGCAGGTGTGGGCAGCTGCAGTCACACCAGCAGGGTGCTGGCAGTTGTAACGAGTCCCAAACTTTGTCACCTACTCCAATGTCTTGGACAGAATCTGTAGTCATTCTGTTCCTTTGGATAAGTTACTATGGCACAAATTCTGTATCTAGGAAAAGTTACGATTTAAATATCCTCTGTGAAAATGTTTAGGACAAAATTCGATTTTTTTTCATTGCTCTGGCCTTTGAAATCTTGCAAAACTTGAGGGAGATTTTGGTTCTATAAACAAAAAAAACATCTGGTGCCACTGTCAGTGGAAGAATAATAAACATGCACTGGTTGCGCAGCATTTCCTGTTATAATCATCTTTTTCCATGTTTCCTGTAATTTCCAAGAGTATTTTAAGGTCTTCCTTTTGTACCTGTATTTTAATAAATCCGGGCTTATTAAATTTATTTAAAACCAGAAGAGTGAGCTCACAGTGTTCTGTTCTCCAAATAAAAAGAAATGTTTGTCTTATAATCTTTGGCTTCCAGGCACTGATACCTTGGTTAGTTTAGGCCTGGGTTTTAGACACAACATTGATTTACTGACTTTATGAAATTAAAGTTATTCAACAGAACCGCCTGATAACTAAACTTCCAGAATTTAATTAGAACTTGGTTTGGATGCAGAGATTCTCTGCAGAGCTTGACGTGTCAGGTTGAGCCAGACCATGAAAACCTGAGGGTAGAACTGATTGCAGAGGAAGGAAAAAGTGTTGTGGTAATAATATTGATGTTTCTTAGGCTTAGCCAAGTGCAGAAAGCAAATGGTGTGAAAAGGAATTTAAATCACTTTTCTCCAGATGTTGTTTTTGTGTAGGAGCTCAGGTGAGGATGCACTTGCCAAGCAACAGGTGAATTTTTTTAGTGGTTTGTACGGTCATAAAATACCAGTGCAGACAAATTTAAACTTGTGTGGCTTAAATGTAATTTTACTCAGCTTCAGAAAAATATTACAAATCCTAACAGCAAGCTGTTCGTTTGAAATGTGGCTGAGTTTCCTTTTGTTGATGCCTTTATTTCCAAAACATTTATGCACAATAGAGGCTTCTGCCAATCCTTGTGGTTTTACACTTGCATGTCCCTGTTTATGTAGGGTGTTTATTTCTCCCTTGTTGCTGTGTGAAAGGTCCATAAAGGGAACAGTGGATGAAAAATAGCAAAAGTTTGACTGCATTTTTCTGCTGTAAACAAACAAAACCAGAGGAGCTGCTTCAAGTATTGATGTTTTACTTGGTTATAGCAAAGACAGGGATGTTTTCCAAGAAATAAACATTGTTTAGGTCTGCAAAATCTCTTCGTATTGTCTATGAAATGCTTTCAAGTGTGAAGCTGAAAGGCTTTCTGGAAATAGAAATTATTCTATTAATGAAGGGATAATTTCTGATATTTACTTGAGCTCAGCAGCTCTCACTCACAAGAGACTGAATAATTCCCTTTTCTGTGATCTCTGATTTAGCAGTTCTTGTAGTTTTGTGACTGGATTTCCCAGGAGGAAGCGTGTCACTTCCAGGGAAGGTGTTTGGGGCGAGATCCATGACCAAGTTCAACTTGCCTAGCAGCACTAAAATCCAGTCAGAAATGGAATTTTATGGGCTCTGGTTTGGGAATTTTAAGTTATCCCTGCCCTCTGTGGTGCTGCTTTTCAGCAGCTCTGGATACAGAAAGCTCTGAGATGAAGAAAAACCCAACAGGAAAGAGAGTCCTGGTGATTCCTTTCTGGCCCTCTGAAGTGTCACTTTTTCCTGTTGTGTCAGGGAACACATTTGTTCTTTGCCAGTTGTTTCCTGTAGGAGGATCCATGTGCTCATGGAATTCACCTTGGTTTTCCGGTTGTTGCCAAGAACAGAGACTAAAGGCAGCCTCGAGGATGGATTAATTTGGAACTGTCAGGAGTGTGCGGCTGACCCAGGACAGGACTGATCCATCCCAGAAGAGCCAGGAGCTCCCAGGGAATTCCCAGATTTAGGAAGGTGTAGTTCCACCCCCAGCAGTGCTGGGGTCACACTGAGTTCTTGGCTAATTCCCCTCTTGTTTCTCCTCAAGGAGAAATAAAAGGATTGTCCCCAGCAATAAATCTTTTGGAAGTAAAGAGTGTCTGGGAAGCTTAATGAGTGTTTGCAAAGTCTGCCCTTAAATTCCCACTTTTGCTGCAGCTCCAGGGAGCTTTCCTTCTTTCCCCTGTGCCTTCAGAGCTATTGCAAGTGTCTTCAATTTGTTCTCGTCCTCAGAGTGCTGGGAAGAAATGAGCATTATTTGCTACAAGAAAACAGTTCTTGGGATGGTGTCTTGCAAAGTGGATATTGGATGTCAGGGCTTTACAGCATCTATCCCTGTGCTGCTGCACTTGTGCTCATTCCTCAGCACACCCACCTCCAAAACCTGCTCATTCCTTGTGGATGAGAAAGATCCCTCCATTTCCTTAAATAAAAGATACTTTGTAAGGTCAAGAGGCTGTCACAGAAATCTGCTGATCCCAGGGGCTTTGGGAATGTCTTTGTAAAAACCATGCAGATAACAGAGCAAATTTGGCTCTCCTGCTGGAGGACAACTCGGGGAATATTTTCTTTTATCACTCAGAGGACAAACACGTGTTTGTATATTGATTTTTCTTAACCTTTTGTTTTGTTGGTAGCTGGTTGAAGCAGCTTTTGTATTCTGAAACAAGCAACCTGGCATTTAGCAAATGCTTTTTTTTTTTTTTTTTTGTAACAGAGAGATCTTGTCAGATTTTTAATTGGTGAATGTGTCTGCTTTTTATTTATTGTTGGGCGTTATTCTTCCCAATTAAAGGTTGCTATTTTTTAAAACTGGTCTTTAATAGCTTCTTTAATTGGGGGAAAACAAACTTTAGCAGTGACTTCATAAGACCTCAGTGAAATTTTTGTGCTGAGCTTTCACAGAAGCAGACACACTCAACAGATCTCTGCAGAAGCTGAGATTGCAGGCAAAAAACCTTGACCATACTTCACTTTTCACAAGTGGGATTCTTTTGCTTTAATGCTTGTGGCCATTATTTTCATTATAAGTGAACTTGCTGAATGGTTTTTTCTGATGGCCTGGCATTTGGTCTTTTCTGTGTGTAAAACAGCAGAGGTGAGATTCCAGTTTGTGATGGAGAGTGAGGAACGGGGATGTGGAGCTGTTGCATTTGGAAAATGGCTGCTACAAGGAATAAACTCGAGTTATTCTGATCTGTAATGGTCTCTTAAAACCACTTTTATTGCAAATGGTGTTTTCCAGTGTTATAAAGGTAGCAGTTCTTCTATGAGAAAAGTACTTCAGAAATTCCCTGAAAATAAATTGTGTATTGCAGAGTGTGGTTGTAAACTATAAATTTCCTTGAAATGATCTCCAGACACTTGTATAAAATGTTTAGGTATTTTGCAAGTGTTGGGCTGTAGATTGATACAGACCCTTAGTTGCATTTAAAAATGAGTAAAGGAGCACATGTGAATACACAACCACATAGAAAAGGACAACAGATGTGACTGTGCCAAGTTAAAAGCTCAAAGTACTTTATTTTTCAGCTCTTATTTTTGCTACAGCCAGTGCAGAGCTGGAGTTGAACCCACCCTGGCAAAACTAGGAAGTGCAAATACTGGGTTTTGTTAAGAAATTATTGTGCTTTTAACTCTTCCAGAGGTGTTGCCAAGAGGTTCAAAGCGGTTCTGGCGCTGCTTTGAAACCTTCAGGTGAATGATGAAATTCCCCAAGCCTCCTGCTGCAGGTGTGATACCAAGGATGGGTTCATGGTGCAGGGGGGCAGTGGCTCTCACAATATTCTTTATGCTTTAATGATCCAGGTGACAGGGCTGAGTAGCACTGTCAGCCTCTTCTCTTGCAGATCTGGAAATACTGATCCTTAGGGCTTTGACTTTCTCCTGAGAATGTGGCAATACATGGAATGGTTGGGTTAATTTTTGGATCTAAAGTTAATTGCCAAAAGAAGAGCTGCTCCCCGTGGTTTCCTGTATGTGAGACAGTCCTGGACAGGGTCTCGCACAGTGGAGTGGCAGCCGAGTCCCTCTGCTTGTGCCTGGAGGTATAAGTGCCATCTCCTGGGGCTGTCTGCTGCCTCCATCCCTGTTCCTACCTGGGAAATGTGCAGCTGCCTGGTGTCCCTGGGGTTTTCCTGTGCGTGGGATTGAAACACTTCCTGAGCTGCTGCTGGAGCCATCTGAAGGAGGGCAATTCTGTTGAAGCCACTGCAGTCCAGTCTCTGTTTCAGAAACCAGCTGATCGCTCACTCTCCTTGCATTATTTGTATTGGGGTGAGGAAATTTGATTAAAGGTTGGTTAATTTAGCAAAATAAAGAATTCCCTGCTGGTGTTTATTTAGATGGCTGGAGGCTGCTCAGCCTTTTTGCTGCGTTTCTCCTGTACCCATCTGCAAGTCCTCAATGATAAAAAGATCACCAGCTTCTGTTGAAAATGCTCTAACCAACTGTGTAAACAGCATGAAAGATTAATGGAATGTAAGTAGAGGAGGAAAATGTTTTCAAATGCTCTGTTTGCTCTGGGTGCTTAACAGGATTGTGAGCAGACTTGGTGCTGCCGTTCTTGTAGTGAGTTATTTCTTTGCACAAGGGAGAGGGAGTTCCCTGCAGGCTGAGTACCTTTGTTCCCCTTGGTGAGGGTGGAAGGTGCTGGCCTCAGGATTTCACTTCTTTTTTTTTAATTTATTATTTATAATTGTTCAATCAGTCTTTAGAATACCTCATTTCCCATGCCCATTGACTTGGACCCTATGATTTTTGATTACCTGCTTTCCAGCCCCTCATGGTCTCTGTGAAGAAATATCTTTCCTGAATGCTTTAATTCATTTCCACAAATCCAGAATTTCACAGGAATAATCCATTAACCTATGAAAATAATGAGAAAACATTCAATATGTTGCTGCCAAGTTAAATTGTTAAATACCTTTTGGAGTCTTATTTTTTTTTCCTTCTGTCTGGCTTTGTTTTATAAGGACCCAACTTTTACAGTGGTTTCCATGAGCCTCTGGAGAGGTTTCAAAACATGAATTATCAGATTATACACTTTGAGGTTAAATAGTGCTGGAAGCTGTAGATCACCCCATTTGGGACTTGTCTTTAAGACAACAGTTTTCAATTAAAAAATTCAAATAAGTCCATTTAGTTTAATGAACCTGTGGAAATTTGTAGCTCAGTGGAGACACAGTGGGTTGAAGTAGAGTTTTTCTTGTCCCAGGGAGCTTTATAAAACATTTTCAATGTGATCTCTTGAAATGGAGCTGCTGGTGATGTCTTGTGGGGTGGAAGTCAGGAGGAAGAATTTGTGAACTGCTCTGGACAGGCTCTTTTCCCCAGAGAGGATGTTTTTACACCCATAAAAATAAGGTTGGAAGCAGGGGGAAATACGAATAAACCCCTGAATTTCAGAAAGGAGCAGATCTTATTGTTTCCTCACTTAGGCATTTTATTCTGATTAACACAGGGACTTAAATACTGATAAGGTAAATGTGTTCAAAATGTGTCTTTGATCTCAGGTGTTACTTGACATTTTCACGGCAAGGCCCAGTCCTTGAAATGATCTGTGTCAAAGCCACTGTGTGATGTGTTTCCAGCTTTGAGGAGGGGAAGGCAGTAACAAATGAGTGCATTTGTCACGGGTTATTGCTTGCAGAGCACTTAAACACATCTTCCACACCTCTGGGAAGTCAACACTTGATCCTCCCAACAACATGCACTTCAAACTCCCTCACTGCAGCAATTCCTGGGATCATTTTCAGCTTGATGGTACCTGAGGAGCTCTCGGCTCAGGGCAGCGTGTGCTGGGCAGTGAATGTGGGAGATGATCTCTCTCTGCTCGGGTACCTTGTTCCCCTCACACGCCAACCTCTCCTCTCATCTCATGTACCTTATTCTCCTCTCTTTTCGGGTACCTTGTTCGTTCCCTCACACACTGACTGACCTTCTCCTACCTTCTCATGTGTTTTGTTTCCCCCCCACCCCCTACCTCTCCTCCCTTCCCGGGTACCTTGTTCCCCTCACATGCTGACCTCTCCTCCATTCTCAGTGTTTTTTTCCTCTCACACGCTGACCTCTCCATTCTCGGATTCTCGGGTACCTTGTTCCTCCCCTCACACGCTGACCTCTCCTCCATTCTCGGGTACCTTGTTCCCGCCTTCACACTCTGATCTCCTCCATTCTCGGGTACCTTGTTCCTCCCCTCACACACTGACCTCTCCTCCATTCTCGGGTACCTTGTTCCTCCCCTCACAGGCTGACCTCTCCTCCATTCTCGGGTACCTTGTTCCTCCCCTCACACACTGACCTCTCCTCCATTCTCGGGTACCTTGTTCCTCCCCTCATACGCTGACCTATCCTCCATTCTTGGATTCTCGGGTACCTTGTTCTTCCCCTCACACACTGACCTCTCCTCCATTCTTGGGTACCTTGTTCCCCCCCTCACATGCTGACCTCTCCTCCATTTTCAGTGTTTTTTTTCCTCTCACACACTGACCTCTCCTCCATTCTCGGGTACTTTGTTGCCCCCCTCACACACTGACCTCCTCCATTCTCGGGTACCTTGTTCCCCCCCTCACAGGCTGACCTCTCCTCCATTCTCGAGTACCTTGTTCCTCCCCTCGCACACTGACCTCTCCTCCATTCTCGGGTACCTTGTTCCTCCCCTCACACACTGACCTCTCCTCCATTCTCGGGTACCTTGTTCCTCCCCTCACACGCTGACCTCCTCCATTCTCGGGTACCTTGTTCCTCCCCTCACACACTGACCTATCCTCCGTTCTCGGATTCTCGGGTACCCTGTTCTTCCCCTCACACGCTGACCTCTGCTCTCATCTCGGATACCTTGTTCCTCCCCTCACACACTGACCTCCTCCATTCTCGGGTACCTTGTTCCTCCCCTCACACACTGACCTCCTCCATTCTCGGGTACCTTGTTCCCCCCCTCACACACTGATCTCCTCCATTCTCGGGTACCTTGTTCCCCCCCTCACACACTGATCTCCTCCATTCTCGGTACCTTGTTCCTCCCCTCACAGGCTGACCTCTCTTCCCTTCCCCGGTGCTGTTCCCGCCGGGCGGAGCCGCTGCCCTCGGGCTCGGTGCCGCTCTCCTCTGTGGCCGTGCTCGGCCTCGGCTGTCGGAGCACCACAAATGCAGCGATCACAAGGGCTCCAACCCAAATGACAAAGCAAATGCTGGAATTGCTGTGCGGCCACGGCCAACAGCAATGGGAATAACTGCATTTTAATAGGTTTCTTTTTACTCTGCTTTTTTTTTTTCCTCCTACGTTTTAATGCTGAAGTTTCCTTGGCACATTGCAGCTGTTTCCTGCAGGGAGACTGAGCTTTCTAGACATCCACAATGCTCTGCTGAAATTATTATTTGTTGCTTCTAGCAACTGCTTCCTTTGTTTAACTCCACAAATCCTTTGTTGTTCACAATTGTCTTTTGGCTAAGGCTGTACTTTTCTGTACCTTGTCGTACTCTGATTTGTATTCTAGGTCCTTTGGTGTGGTGTAACATGGAGAATAACAACACAAAATAATCCCCTTAATTTTCTTTCCTGAGGGGTGAATTTGATATTTTTTTAATGCTGTACTGTATATATTATTATCTGGACTGGTGGAAGTATGTATGATAATTGTGTGATGCATATCACATGAATCCCCCTGTGCTGGGCACTGCTGAGGTCCCATCTCAAATCCTGAGGACAATTTTGGGCCCTGCTTGATAAGAAGGACATTGAGGGGCTAGAGCAGATCCAGAAGGGAGCTGGGAAGGGTCTGGAGCCCCAGGAGCAACTCAAGGAGCTGGGAAGGGGTTGAGCCTGGAGAAAATGAGGCTCAGGGGGACCTTGTGGCTCTGCACAAGTCCCTGCCAGGAGGGGACAGCCGGGGGATCGGGCTGTGCCCAGGGAACAGGGACAGGAGCAGAGGGAACGGCCTCAGGCTGGGCCAGGGGAGGTTTAAATTTTGATAACAGGAAAAATTCCTCCTGTGAAGGGCTGTCCAGGAGGACTTTAAATCCCTCCATTCCTGGAGGGATTCAATAACCCTGTGGATGTGGCGCTTGGGGATGTGGGTCAGTGGTGGCCTTGGCAGTGCTGGAGGAACAGTTTGAGTTGATGAATTTATGGGTCTTTTCCAGCCTTAATGTGATAAATTGTGAAACATATTCAGCAGAGTTTTACAATACTTTTGTGCCGTATCTCCCCAGCATTTGTTACCTGCAGATTTCTGAGTGAGCAGTAAAGGAATTATCCTTTAACTCTCACTCAAACCACAAAACAGTGAAAACCTCACCCAGTTTCTTTGAGAGGAACGGATCTTGTGTATCCCAGAAATTCTGGATTTTGCCCAGGGCTGCTGCTGTTAAACAGATTTCTGGTGTTTTTGCTGGAGGAACGGGTCAGTACATCAGTGAGTCCTGCCTTGGCCACACATGAAATGCAGCTGGAGCTTTGAGCAGGACAAGCTTTCAGCCACGCTGCTTTGAGCAGTTGGTACCACAAACTGTGTGTTTGGAGCTTCAAAGGTGTTTTAAAGTGAGGAACTGGGAGCCTCAACAAGGTGTGTGATACAGCACAGAGCACTTGGAACAGGTGGTGGGAAGTTTACTGTGGATTCCTGTGAAAACTGAAGCTTTGTTTGATTCCCCCCCAGTGATTCAGCACTCAGTTCAATTGCACTTCACTAAAATGTTCTTTTTCCTGATCAGATGAGAACTATTTTAATTTGATCAACTTGCCTTTTTTTTGTGTGTGTGTGGTGTTTCCCACTATTTCCCACTGTTTCCTTACTCATAAATACTCTTTAATGAATATTTTCATTGAATGAGTGAGTCTGAGTGAAGAAAAGTGAATTGCATGCTCAAAAAAACCTGATCCAGAAGGAAAAGAGGATTATTCCTGGATTTCCAAGCTGCACCTGTGCATCCTCTTTTCTGCCTTTAACCACAAATATTTACATAAGTCTGCTCTGATGTTGGGGAGCAGAAAAAAAAAGGCTTTTATAGAGACACAAAGACGCTGAACACCCACAGTTGTGGTCAAAACCAGCAGGGTCTTCAACTCTCCTTTCCTGTAATAATTATCTGGTCCTAACTGAGCATTAATTCCCTAAAACTTGTATTTGCATTATCTGCTCCTTCAGTTTTGCTTCACAAGAAAGAATCTGCAGAAGCATAATGCCCACATACTGTTCCTGCAATGTTCTTCCTGTGAAACAAATTTTCTAGTCAGGAAATGGATAATTAAGCCTCAGTTTGCCATCCATAGCTTAGCAGTAATCACACCTAACAGGGCTGGCCCTAGGGCAGGTAAAATAGGCAGGCAGTTATCCACCCAGCCTGGCTGGAGGCATCAGGAAAAGCAAATTTACAGAAATGAAACATTTATTATTCATTAATGTTAACAGTTTTCTCTTAAAAATTGACATAATCTAATTTTCTTGCTGTTTTATTGGGCAGGTAGGAAGCTGACAGCGGGCTGGCAAAAGGAATTGCTCATCTGCACTAGAAAACAGAGAAAAAATTAAATACAAACTGTGTGGGGGAAAATGAGTCCTCAGTGTAAAGTGAAATTCTTGCTGAATCTCAAATCTGATTGCTGTTCAAAGTGCAATTGTGAAGTTGATGCCTGTAAATGGATCATCTTAAAGGTTGTAGCTGAATTTTTTTGCCACAGTGCAAAATATAAGGGGGTGGGGGCCAGCAAAATGCAGGATTTGGTGGCAGAAATACTCCTGTGAAGGGAATGAAGTGACAGGGGATGAGCTGAAGTAGGGGGGGTGCGGATGGCACCGCAAATTCAGGTTCACAGCACTGAGTTTGTGAGTGCTCCAAAGGTATTCAGCACCTTCCCAAACTAAATGGGGATGGATTGTGGGCATTTGGAGCTTGAAAATCCATGGATTTGTCTCTACCTGAGCTATTTTTGCTGTTGACCCTTGTAGAATAAAAGAGAGGGGGAAATGGGACAAAGGAGAATGGCTTTAAGGTAAAGGAGGCTGGAATTAGATTAAGTTAAAAGAAGAAATTCTTGGCTGGGAGGGTGGGGAGGGGATGGGATGGAATTCCCAGAGCAGCTGGGGCTGCCCCTGGATCCCTGGCAGTGCCCAAGGCCAGGTTGGACATTGGGGCTTGGAGCAGCCTGGGACAGTGGAAGGTGTCAGTGGCAGTGATGGGCTTTAAGGTCCCTTCCCACCCAAACCATTCCATGGAAATAGAGCTGCTTCTCCCGTGCTTCAATCTGAGGGACATCCACAGGGTACTGTGTGCTAAAACTGAATCTTCCCCATCAAACAGGAAATAGACTTGCAAATAGAGGTGGAGGAAATTCCAGATTTGTTTAGAAACCTGTTTTTTTTCCACTTTTGCTGTGGACATCTATGTGAACAAAATACTCCATCCTCTGGAAACTTTGTGGCTTGGCAACACCAGCTGAGCTCTTTGGGCCCGTGACTGCTTGTAGGACCTGCCATGGTGCCAGGAAAAGCATTTCACAGAATTCACAGAATTCCTGGGTTGGAAGAGACCTTCAGGACCATCGAGTCCAGCCCAGCCCCAACAGCTCAGCCAGACCCTGGCACCCAGTGCCACATGCAGGCTTTGGTGACACAGCCAGGGACGGTGGCTGCAGCAGCTCCCCGGGCAGCCATCCCAGAGCTTTCTCCCCTTTCTGGAAAAGCTTTTTCCTGCTCTCCAGCCTGAGTTTGCCTTGGCCCAGCTCGAGGCTGTGTGCTCTGGCTGTGTCAGTGCTGCCTGGAGCCAGAGCCCAGCCCAGCTGAGCACAGGCACCTTTCAGGAGCTGGGAGAGCGATGAGGGCAGCCCTGAGTCTCCTTTCTGCAGGCTGAGCACCCCCAGCTCCCTCAGGGCTCCTCTCAGGGTTTGTGTCCCAGCCCCTCTCCAGCCTCGCCGTCCCCTCTGGACGTGCTCGGTGTCCCGAGGTCCTTCCAGGCTGAGGGCCAGAGCTGGGCACAGCCCTGGAGCCGTGCCCTCAGCAGTGCCCCGGGCAGGGCACGGTGCCCTCCCTGCTCCTGCTGGCCGCACCGTTCCTGGCACAGGCCGGGTGTCACCGGCCTTCCTGTCACCAGGGCACACTGCTGGCTGTGTCCAGCTGGCTGGGGACCAGCACTGCCAGGTTCCTTTCTGCCGGGGCACTGCCCAGCCACGCCATCCCCAGCCTGTGGCACTGCAGGGGTTACTGTGGCCAGAGTGCAGGACTGGGCACTTGGACTCATTAAACTTCATTCCAGTTCCTGTGGTGGTTCTCACTTTGTGCTGAGCTTCTTGGTCTGCAGACTGAGCAGACAGATCTGGTGTGCATTTCATCCACATCAAAGCTCTTTTTGTAGGAGTTGGGTGCAGATAAGCTGCCCACATTTGTGGGAACAGGAGTGATACACAGAATCAAGATTAACCTGTGTGTGATGTGTGTTCTCTGGTGGGATTGACGATGTTAAATCCTGGTTTGAGGCTGGGTGCTTTTGAGGCTGGAAGACAGCATTTTTGCGGAGGGAGATGAGTGGTTTCATAGTTCTGCAGCTGATCATCCCTCTAGCATTGCTGTGCTCCTGGAGTTATCTGTTGTGCCACATGATGAGTGGTACAATGGTGTTTATTTTCTTTTGCTGCTCAATAGCTCAGTAAACATCGTGTTCTCTCATCTCCCAACAATAACAGAAGTGTATTGGCTTGTGGAGAAATGATAACTTATTTTCTGTCCCTTTATAGCATCTGCCTGTTGTTCTCTTGTGTTGTTTGAATACTGGAGAGGTTCCTTTTTCTTCCTGTCCTCCCCAAATTAGTGTATCACAGTGCGGGAGTAATTTTGGACAGAAGATGAGACTGGGTGGTAGCTGTTCATTGGGCACATGCACATCTGGGCCAGATCTATGGAAAGCATTGATTTGTCAGAGCACAAAGAGATATCCAACACTGCCTGTAGTGTGAAATAATTTCCTGCAGAGTGTATGCAGTGTGCTGGTGTTAGATGTGGCTGGGGCCAGATAAATTACATTGGTTTGTAGAGAAAAATTTCTTTTATCCCTGCAGAATGTATGGCATTTTTGAAGCTCTGTCTGTATTTCTGTGGTAAATACACACCACAGTTTTATACCTTATAAAAATGAGGCACAGTGTGACTTCCTTCAAGAGGCACAGAACAGCTGGGAATGAAAGGGACCTCAAAGCCCATCCAGTTCAATGGGCAGGGACTCCTGCCACTGTCCCAGGCTGCTCCAGCCCCAGTGTCCAGCCTGGCCTGGGGCACTGCAGGGATGCAGGGGCAGCCCCAGCTGCTCTGGCAATTCCAGCCCAGCCAGGAATTCCTCATGGCCAAGATCCCATCCATGGCTGCCCTCTGGCACTGGCAGCCATTCCCTGTGTGCTGTCCCTGCAGGCCTTGTCCCCAGTCCCTCTGCAGCTCTCCTGGAGCCCCTGCAGGCCCTGCAATGTGCTGGAAGCTCTCCCTGGAGCCTTCTCCTCTCCAGGTGAGCTCTCCCAGCTCTCCCAGCCTGTCTTCTCAAAACTGAGCATTTTACTAAGACAACCATTTCATTTTGCTTCTCAGAGGAAAATTTTGCGACTCTGAGGTTTGGAAGGGGAAAAAAAAAAGCTTTAATACACAAGTGGGTTTTTCAACTGCTCCTGAGTAGTTAGTTGAGCATTTATAATAAGTACATAAATCAAAAATCTTACCTTTCTCTTCACTAAAATGTGAATTACCCTGTAGCTTTTGATGGTCTGTGCAGCTGCTTCAAGAGGACGGGTGAGAGTAAATTCAGACTTCTTCTGGGTTGTGGCACTCTGTCCCTTCACCTGAGGTGCTGAGGCAGGAAGATTCTTGGAGAGCTTGGAGTTCATTCAGTTTTGAGGAGAGCTGCAGCCTCGTGCAGAAGTGGTATGGCTGGCAGTTATATGTATATAAAAATATATATAAATGTGAGTACTTTTTCCTGCGTATTTACATTTGGAAATGAGCTATTCCTGGCTTTCATGTGAGCTGTGGGAGGAAGCAGTTGAAGGCTTTGGGTGTTTGCACAATGACAAGGCTTCAGGACTCCTGAAAAAATCTTTCCATCTCCTCCCTCTACTCCTTGGGTTGGATGCTGGAAATAGGAGATGAAAAATGCTTGTGACCTACAGATCAACTTCTATGAAAATGAATAGTCCCAAAGGACTTTTTTTATTAATCTAATTCCAGTGTAAATTCAGTGACCTCAGGGAAATAACAAGGTTCATTTATTTTCTCCCGAGGAAAGTGCTGTACATCCCATGACAAAAACATTTCAGGATTGTGTCTGACCATCTTCTTCCATCTGTGGGAGTGACTCCAGTGAATGAAGCATTTTGCTTTTGTGTAATCTGTATTTTTAACTATGTAAAATCAGAAGCCTGTGAGATTTGGCTCAATGAATTTCTCTTTCACCGTAGCATCAGAATGTCTCTCAGCAGACCCACAGCCAGTTGGAATTATTGTAATCCTGTTGAGCTCTTGCTAATGAGACAGGCATCTGCAGCCATCCAGCTGCCAAGTACAAATTCCAGGTATCTGACAGAGAAGGAGGATTTTCATTTGGAAAAATCAAACTGAAAAAAAATCAAGTGAAGTGCTCAGGAATTCCTCCTGGAAACCCCCACCGAGTTCATCATCTGCTACTCGTGATCTAAACTGATTTTCCTTCTGTTTGTCCTCTGTTTGGAATATTTTCAGGGAGTTCTGAAATGCTGATATATATTTATCATTGTTTCATAATCCTGTCCTGTTTTGTGATTCCCCCTTCAAAGTTTTTCCTGCAAAGTTCCTTTCCCAAACAATTTGGATCCTTTCTGTTTGACAAACAGTGTGTTGACTTTTCTTCTTCCTTGCAACACATTTTAATAGGACTAAAATAAGCAGAGATGCCCTTGGCTTACTTTTCTGCAGTGTTAGCAGGAGCATGGATAATGTCAAGAATATTAAGTATTCCTTGCTTTTTTTTCTCTTCCTTTTTTTTGTGTAGAGCAAGAAGAAATGGCTCCTGTACCATGAGACTTAGATGGGAAATTCAGGTGTACAGTTGCAAATTCCAAGTGATTAATCCAGACTCATTACCAGGGGAAATAACCAGATCTTAAACCTAAAACCTTACATTTCTGAAACTCACTGTGTTTTTCAGTAAAATGAAGGGGGGAAAAAAATCTCTGTTGCTTTTTTCCATTTGGGTTTTGGTTTAAACTCTTACCCTGTCTGTAAGGAAATCATCTACAGGTGTTTAAGGCAAATTCAAGTGAGTGGAAGGCTAAGAAAAAACCTGTTGGGGAAAATCTGTTGTTGTGTGGAATTTTTTATCCTTTTTGGTGTAGGATGTGGTGCCTGGGAACATTATTTAGTGGTGACCTTGGCAGTGCTGGTTAATGGTTGGACTCCATGATCTTAGAGGTCTTTTCCAACTTTAATAATTCTGTGATGGTTTGAACCAGAACAGATTAAAGGACTGTAAACAAACACGAGATTTTTGGTCAGAATGTGAGTGTGATATTCTTAGTGGTGGTTGTTTCCACAGTATATTCCCAAACCAGGTAATTAAGTGTAGTGGTTTTGGTTTGTTAATTTGAGATTTCATTAATTTTTAGATTTCTTAGTTAATGTACTAATTAGTGTGTTGGGTTTGATGTTGGTTAATTACTAATGTACTTATTTTTTGTTGTGAGATAGGGTTAGGAGAAAGGGTAAAGTAGGTTTAAAATTTTAAAGGGTATAAAGAAAAATTTATTAATAGTAACTAAAAGAGTAATAAGAATTAAAAGCAGGATGTTCCCGGTACAGGTGTTTATTCTGCATCCAACAGAGGCAGCTGCAAATCCTGGAATGTGACAATTGACTGAGCCTGAAACTTTGGTTCATCTTGGTTTACTTGCCCTTTCAAGGGTGAGAGGAGACCAGAACTGTGCATGCTCATTTTTGACCTCAGTAGGAATCATCTGGTGGGATCTCCAAGGTTTCTGCTTTCCAGCTGTCCTGGCTTTGTCCTTCTGCCACTTTTGGGGTTTCTGAGGTAGGAGCCGCTGGGACCTCTCGGCTTCACAAGCAGCTCTGCTTTGCTGGGCTGATGTTTTTAGCAAAATGTGGTTTTCCTACAGACAGGACCAGCTAAATTCAAATGCAAGGACAAAAAGACTGGGCAACACAATCTAAGTCTGCTTTAAAAACGTGGCTGGGATTTGTTAGGAAGCCTGGGTTGGATGGGAATTTGCTGGAGCAGTGGAATCCTCGTGGCATGCTCTGACATGAGCAATGGAGTCTTAGCTTTGGAGAGAGATCTTCAGCTTTTGTAACCAACTGCTGGCACTGCAGATGGATTCTGTGGCGAATCCAGAATTGTGAAATTGAATTTGGTTTGATTAAAACTCCCAACTTCCCTGGTCTGTGCTCTGGGCCAGTTTGGTTCTGCTGCTCCCTTGTCTGTCTCCATGCAGGATTCTCCTGCAATCTGTGCCGCAGGTCACAGAGGATGGATGTTTTCATTAACTCCTGGGACAGGCAGCTCCAAACTCCCAACAAAATGTCAATTCCTGAGTTGGATATTCCTTGTGGCCAGTGTAGCCATGCTGAAGAGCATTCTTCCCACAGAAACAAGCTGTTCTTCACAAAGAAAATGGATTTATCTGCAAGGGCTCTTAACAGAGGATGACTTTCTGCCAGCCTTGCACGTGATTTTCATTTTAGAGTCGTGGAGTGGTTTGAATTGGAAGGGACTCGAAGATGGTTGTGGGCAGGGAGCCTTTCACTGAAATTTATATTTTTCTGGGCCCTGAGCAACCTTGTCTTGTGTTCGTCCATCTCAGAGCCTTTGTAAAGAGCTTTGGCTAAAATTTAATTTTGTTTTGTGGAAAGCTGATTTAAGACACAATTAAAAGGTTTAGGAATAGAATATTAATGTGGTAGCATGAGAAAGGATTCCTGTTTCTGTAGCTACCATGGAGCATGAAATGCAATGAGTTTTATGCTTTGGAAGAAGCTGCTTTGAGGGGAGACTTTAGCGGGGTGCAGCCTCTTCAGGAGGGGCAGCTCTGGTCTCTGCTCTCTGTGACAGGGACAGGTCCTGAGGGACTTTATTTCAGTTATGTGCAGGTGCTTCAGAGGTACCTGGGGCTGTGTCAGGGGAGGTTGAGGCTGGATATCTGGAAAAGGTTCTTGCTGCTCTTTCTGGGATTTTTATCCTCTCAAAGGCAGAAGGAGAAGATTGCATTGGTTCTTGAATAGAAATATGGAGTGACATCAAGAAGCTTTGAGCTATGTCCGGTTTCACAAAGTTTTCAGCAGTTTTGTTGCAATCTCAGAATGAATTGATTTCAATAAAAAGAATCTTACTACATGAAGTTAGAGGTTTCAGTAATTGAGGGGGGGAAATAGGGTCATGGGGCCTTTTCTTGTTGTATTGGTGTATGTTTGAAAACTGGTGGAAGACCTGGATGGATTTGTGATGGATTTCTCTGTGTCCCTGTGACGTCCCTTACCTTTGGCAGATGAGTTACAGGAACTGCAACATTGCACAACAAGACTGAAGTTAGGATTTTTTCCTTATAGCTCTTCATAAATAATAAATCAAGAAATATTTCAGATGTTACATGGTGCCTGTATTAATGACTGTCTGGCAATGTGATAACCAACAGAGAACTTTCCCTGAAGAGGGAAAAGAAAAACTCGGAAGGTGTGGGAATCAGAAAAATAGAAACTTTCACAGACATGGAGGGGTTTGGTTTGCAGCCTTGAGAGAAGCTTGGATTGATGGAAAAATACAATACACAGATATTAAGCAGAAAAATAACTTATATTTCTATAGATGTAAGTAAGAATATGCCTTAAATAAGTGAGAAACCATATTGATAAGGCAGGGAAGGGTTTATGATGTAGGGGTGTGGTTGTACGGAATAAGCTGAGAGTTTAGAAGTGGTAATAGAATTATATTTGTGCATGTGAGACAGAAGCCTGTTGGACAAAAGCATCTGCAGTCCAGCAGAAGTGAGTAAAGGTGATAGGTTAGAAAACCAAAATAAACCCTGTAGCAGCTGTTTTATTGGTTTAAAAAGTTCTATATTGCCTTGTGACAAAGAAACTTGTGACTACTCTTGAGCTGTGGCCAACTGCTTGCTCCTTTAAAATCTCACCGCCTCTGAGCCTGATGTTTATCTGAGCAATAAATCGTTCTCAGCCCCAAAACAGTCCCATCCCTTCATTACAAGCGGCGACGGTAATAATATGAGGGGTTTGAAAACTGGCAGAGTAACAAACCGCAGCGTTGATGGCGTTTATTTCCTCACAGTGCATTGATCTCTAACAAATGAACTCCAAATAACTTTTGCCATCTCGGTGCCCTCAGGACTTTGTCCACCAGCGATGACGTGGAGGACCGGGAGAACGAGAAGGGGCGGCTGGAGGAGGCGTACGAGAAGTGCGACCGCGAGCTGGACGAGCTGATCGTGCAGCACTACACGGAGCTGACCACGGCCATCCGCACCTACCAGAGCATCACCGAGCGCATCACCAGCTCCCGCAACAAGATCAAGCAGGTGCCAGCCAGCCCGCAGGGCTCTGTGTCGTGTGGAGACTCTCCACACGACTTTGTGGAGAGTTTAGATACATGGTGTCTCGGTTTGAACAGCCAGGTGTCTGCTGAGGAAGGCAGGAGCCTCCCCTGAAATGGAAAATGCAACCCCCCTCTCTACAAATTATTATCATTTTGAAAATAAGAGGCTCTCAGGTAACGATATCGGAATAGGAATAACAGTTCTTTACTAGGAAAATTAAAAATAGAAATGCAGTAGTACAAACAACAAACCATTGCCAGAGTCAGAATAGACCTGACACCCTGTGGGTCGGGGTGGTGGCAGCAGTGCCATTCCATGGTGGTGTTCACAGGGGTCCCAGGATGAGGGAAGAGATGAGAATGTTGACTCCATGTTTTAGAAGGTTTGATTTATTATTTTATTATGTATATTACATTAAAACTATACTAAAAGAATAGAAGAAAGGATTTCATCAGAAGGCTTGCAAGCAAAGGAGAAAGAATGGAATGATCATAAAATCTTGTGACTGACTGAGACAGTCCAGACAGCTGGACTGTGATTGGCCATTAATTAGAAACAACTTCATGAGACCAATCCCAGATTCACCTGTTGCATTCTACAGCAGCAGATAGTTATTATTTACATTTTGCTCCTGAGGCCTCTCAGCTTCTCAGGAGAAAAATACTAAAAAAAGTATTTTTCATAAAACATGTCTATGACATCATTCCATGGTGGCTCAGCCCTCCTGCAGGGCCAGCTGTGGTTCTGCTGGAGCAGGGATCCTGCACAAGGCTGGAGTTTTCCTCTGCAGCTCCAGGGCTGCTGGAGATGGGCCTGCTCTCCCTCTGGCAATGCAGGGCAGCAGAAAGCTGCTCCTCTGGGAATGCAGGGGGCAAAGGCTGCTGTGCTGCTGCCAGGCTCAGATTGGATCCAGGCAGGAATGCTTGGCTCCTGCCCTGGGCAGAGCATCTCCCCATGGGATGATGGAATTTGATCAGCCGTGCAGGGACACTCAGTGGCCATGGACAGCAGAGATCTGCTGGAGGGAGGATTGGCTGTGGGGGAGATAAAGAAACTGCCCCAGGAACAGAGAGAACTGCCCCAGCTCTGACAGATGGGGATGGAACACACACCCCCACTGACATCTTTCAACCTAAGACAGATTGCTATAGTGACAATATTATTGATAGTGCTTTATGTACTTCACTGTACATGGCAAACAATAAACAAAGCCATCAAAGAAGTTTTTTCCATTCAAGAGAAAAGGGAAATGGATTTGTAGGGAATTCTCAAGGCCTGACACACAGCTCACATCTGTATGCAAACTTTGAGATGAGAAATGCTGACTGAGAAATGGCCTGGCATGGGACAGACATTGCTGAGACAGAAATGGAGCTGGAAACAAGTTCCAGAGGGTGGCCTTGCAAATGAGACTGGAAACTCTGGAGAAACAGAGCTGTGAAAGGTGCATTGTAGTGGCACCCACGAGGGGGAATTTTAGATGATTGGCTTTAGGGCATTTACAGCATGGTGTGGCTAAAGCTGACAGACCAAGAAACACTTAGAATGTCTTGTAATTAAGAAATAATTGGCTTCTGATTGTGAATCATAACATCTGTAATTGTCTCACCCTTTCCATGAGACTGAAAATGGAATAAAAGTTTTTAAAATGCCTCTCAGCTGCCCCATCTCTGTGTCAGAAAAGACCATAATCTGACATGTATGAGCTCCACAGGCTCTGTTCCATCTGCAAATCTCCTTTTTTCCTGGCTGCTGCTGTTTTATTGGTGGTTTTGCTTCCAGTAACACCCAGTGATGGAAGCTCCAATGTCCCATTTTAAGCTTTTGTTTCTCCCTCTGTTTTTCCAGCTTCTCATCTTCATTTTGAATGGAATGAAAATTGATTGAGGAAGTGCTGTTACCACGAAGTTCCCACCTGGACTACTGTGTCCAGCCCTGTTGAAACAGGTCTAGAGGAGGCCCCAGAGCTGCTCCAGGGCTGGAGCCCCTCAGTTCTGGAGGCAGGCTGGGAGAGCTGGGAATGTTCCCCTGGAGAAGGGAAGGCTCCAGGGAGAGCTTCCAGCACATTGCAGGGCCTGCAGGGGCTCCAGGGTCGCTGCAGAGGGACTGGGGACAAGGCCTGCAGGGACAGCACCCAGGGAATGGCTGCCAGTGCCAGAGGGCAGCCATGGATGGGATCTTGGCCAGGAGGAATTCCTGGCTGGGCTGGAATTGCCAGAGCAGCTGGGGCTGCCCCTGCATCCCTGCAGTGTCCAAGGCCAGGCTGGAGCAGCCTCGGACAGTGGCAGGTGGCCCTGCCATGGCAGGGAAGTGAAAGATGCTTTTTAAGTTCCCTTCAACCTCACATCTTGGCATGACTCTAAGCTAGGTCTGAATAGCAGTGACTCTGTCACTACAGGACATCCTGTCCTGCCATTGTCCCAAGCTGTGCCTTACTGGCAGCATTTTCTGTAGGATCTCCCTGAGAACAGGAGTTGTTAAAAGCCAAACTGAGAGGTGGATGTGAAGCACAAAGCTCTGCAGTGCCCCTGTTCATTTATTGTCTGGGCATGTTGCTCTCAGGTTTTTGATGTCTCCAGCGCTGCTGAGCTCACACCTTTCCATCTCATCTTTTCATGTTTTGCTATCTTGGCCTTCAAGCACCTCCTGAATTGTCTGGGTGATTCATCATTTTGCTTTTTGCTCACAGAATATGAATTTTGATGCTATTTCCAAGCTCAGCTGTGTTGTGTGAATGCCCATGAACTCTGTGCCCCTGAATCTTTCTGCATTTTGAGTGCTCACACTTTAGGGTCTGGTGCCAGTAAATAACTCTGGCACTCGTGGCTGGGGACTTGTTTGAGCTGCTCTGTCCCTGCAGCAGCAGATGAGTTCTTTGGGCTCCTATCTTGCCCTTCCTGTGCAGTTTGCTGTACCTAAACTTTGCAAAACAGGCAACAAATTCTTCTTGCTTCAATTTGTTTCCTGTCTCTGTGGAAGTCTCAGCTGAAAACCTTTCCCAGAAGTGCTTTAGGAGCAGCAGATTTCTACCCTTGGTGGCTTACATACTGACCCTTCTGGCTTTGAAAATTCATTTAACATTTCCAAAGAAAATGAGAGCGTTCTGCTGCTTTCCAAGGGTAAGAGTTCATTCCAGGATTTATGGACAAAGCTCAGCACTCTGAAAGCACAGATCAATTCCACTAAATCTGAAATCAACTGTAGGCAGAGGCCTGGCTTCACACAGTGTGCAAAGCTTTGCAGAGGTCAACACAAGCAGAGAGTGGTGTGACCTTTGGGTCCCACCTAGAAGAATGACTGTGAGGGTGAGGGACCTTTTGGTATTTAAGTTTGCTTATTGGTTTTGGTCAATATGTATTGAAGTGGTTTTGAGCTGATCTCACACGAGGCCCCAGATCTGGTTTGTCATCAATCTGTGTTACACTCCCAGGCTTGCTCCTCGTGTTCCCCTCTGTGCAAGGTGGGAGTTGTACAAGTGACAGATATTCCAGATCCTTCTGTGGATCTGCCTTTTGCAGTCAATTCTTGTGTGGACTCCTGGTGGGAAATGTTTAGTTTTGGGTTTTGCTACAGAGGTCTTGCCTCTGTAAAACTGAATTACGAAGCAGAACCAGTTTGGGCTCCCAGGGGGAGGATTTTTTAAAGATCTGCTGTTCATTCCTTGCCCTGCTCCCAGTATTGCTGGCTGGGGCTACGTACAAATCACCAACAGGATGGGACTGCTAGGAACGCATCTTGAGCTGTTTTATTTTCTAGTATCAGTTTTATTACATGATTATCTCAATGGGAAGATGCCACCAGCTCACATCCCAGGCAGCAGACCAAGAACTTAATGTTACAACTTACTTTTTAAGTGTTTTGCCCAATCACACAAAGCAAAAGCATATTGACAGTGGTTCCATCCAAGCACTATAAGCACACGTACCTCTGGTTAAAACAATGCTTGCTTATTTCCAATACAATACCTGCTTGTAAGCCTTCAAACACAATGCACAGAGCTGCATTATTAAGCTTAGAACTTCCTAATATCTCACTAGATAGACTTTTCTGCAGCTTAGGGAGTTATTCTAGACAAGCATTAATGCACAGACCATTGTTCCATTTGTCCTTACTTTTCTGCTTCTTACATAATTTTTCTGCTGACTTTTCTCATGGCTGCTGCTGAGCTCTAATCACAGTTCTGCTGTCTCTGAGGCCTGCCTTTTGGATCTTTCCCAAAACCCTCTGATTTTATGGATTCCCACACCCAGATGTGGATGGAGTTGATCTTTCTTGCAAGGACAGGAGCAGGAATGTCTGGTGGGATTCCTCCTGGCCCCATTGTTGTTTTGCTGACCTAATTTTGCTCTCTGTAGCTGCAGTCCACTGATGAAGCTGTGCCAGGCCAGTGAAACATTTCCAATTAATGTATTGAACAGGGATTAGATGTGAAATGATCTCTGTGTGTGTTTTAGTTTGCCTCTGCTTTTTAGGACACTCCTAGATGAGGGTTTTTTTGTTGGCTGAGGATTTTCCCGTGCTTCTCTTTTCAAAAGGACATTTTGGAGTGCAGTATTGAAATCTCAAACTCTGCTGCCTCTAGACAGAGGCTGTTTTATGGAGCTGTTTTTATTTACCAGTGTCCAGTATTGGTCCATTGATGTCTTTCTCACACAGATTTTTTTTAAACTGCCTTCAGGTGAACAAGGTAGGAGAAAGTGCAGCTGAAGTGGGATTTGTGGAGTGCTTTAAAGGCTCATTATTTAAAAATAAATTGAAGGGCTCCTTCTTGTGTCTCTCTTCATGAGTAATTCAGTGAGAGTTCAGCCTGAGAAAAGGTTGGGCCCCAAGTATTCATAACTTATCACAAAACAAGAGTGGTGTGAAGGCAATGTGTGAAGCTGTGCTGCTAATTGCTTCCACATTTTAGTATGGATTGTTGATTTGCATTAAGCAGGAAAAGCTAGGTTACACTGACCTTACCAGGGAGACTCTGAAAGCAGGGAAGTCTGTGAGTTGTGAGAATGGAGAAGGAAAACTCTTGGTGTTGCCTAAATGGAGAAAAATTAGAGATTTTGCCACTTGGATGATGGCATGAGGCTCAGAACCAAACTGCATGGCAGCGCTAAAAGGTTTGTAATGGCTTGATAAATAATGGAAATGCTGATTTGAACTCATAAATGTTCTGATTAAATCTTCTCTTCCAAAAAATCTGGTATTGCTCAAGTTATTGGGAAAATGGTTTTACTCTTAGCTGGTCTTGTTTCAGAGAAAAAACACCAAACTTGAAGAAAGGAGGAGACTGCCAAAAGATTTAATAGGCAGATGGAAAATGTTTGCAGCAGGAAAATTAGTGGTGGCTTGTTTGCTTCCACAGAAAATTGGATTCTTGCTGTTTGCCAAAATACTGAATTGGTTCTTGGGAAATGGCTTTGGTTGTGGCTAACAGGATCTGGGTTTCACTGCATTGTGGTACTTCACTTAAATTTTCACGGGTGGTATAAAACTTGCATTAAAGAACATTTAAGTGTGAGAAAAGTTCAGGTTTTAGGGTCTGTAAAGTTCTCCTCAGCCAAGGCAGCACGAAGGAAATCAGATATGGTTTTACCCCGGTGGTATTTTTGGAATTCCTAATGAAGCAAAAGGGGAGAAGGGCAGCTGTCAGTTGCAGGGACAGATGTCATTAACCCTTGCTGTGCTGCTGCAGGTGAAGGAGAACCTGCTGTCCTGCAAGATGCTGCTGCACTGCAAACGGGACGAGCTGCGCAAGCTGTGGATCGAGGGCATCGAGCACAAGCACGTCCTGAACCTCCTGGACGAGATTGAGAACATCAAGCAGGTCCCTCAGAAGCTGGAGCAGTGCATGGCCAGCAAGCGCTACCTCAACGCCACCGACATGCTGGTACTCCCTTTTTGTCCCCCTTTTCTGTCCCCCCTTTTGCCCCCTTGTTGTCCCCCCTTTCTTGCCCTCTCCCCCCTTTTTTTGCCCCCATCCTTTTTTTGCCCCCTCCCTCTTTTGTCCCTCCCTTTTTTGTCCCCCCCTTTTTGCCCCACTCCCATCCCCCTGTTTTGTCCCCCCTTCTTGTCCCCCTCCTTTTTGCCCCCTTTCCATCCCCTTTTTGCCCCCTTTCCATCCCCTTTCCCCTCCCATCCCCTTCTTTTGCGGTCTCATGCTTTATTTCAAAATTAATTTTCCAGACACCTACCTGGATCATCATCTTTCTTAGAATCTTACCGATTATTTCAAACCCATTTTTATAAATAGAAGGAGCTGTCCCGTGTCCCTCTTTCATCCCCAGAATGCACCCACAACTTTGGTCATTATTCACAGGCCACAGTTTAGGTGGGTTTGCCTCATTGTCTGCATGAGAGGACAAAGGCTTAAGGTTTAGGTGGGGCATTAGGAGGAATTTCCTCTGAGAAGGGGTGATCAGAGGTGGGAAGGAATTGCTCAGGGGGGTTTGGAGTCCCCACTCCTGGAGGTGTCCGTGGAATCCTGGATGTGGCACTCAGTGGGGGGCGTTGGCCATCGGTTGGACTGGATCATCTCAGACATCTTTTCCAGCCTTAATTGGTTTTGTGACTCTGTGATTCTTTTCCCAGGGCTCTTGATCCTTTCTGCTTACTTCCAGCTCCTGGTTCATCTCTTTCTCTCCCCTCCTTCAAGTGTTTTTTCTCTTCAGTTCCATCTCTTTTATTAGCTTGCTTTGCAGTTCCACTCTTGTCCAGTGCAGTAACATCAGGGTGCCCCCAGTGAAGGAATGATTGGCATCTGACTGCATTGATCAGAGGGCTGAACAATTGCTTTATTAAACTGTATTATATTGCATTTTACTACACTATATTAAAGAGATGCTGTACTTCAAAGAACACTAAAGAAAACTCCTGTCTCCCAGCAGTCAGGACACAGCTTTTCCAATTGACCAAGGAAAGAAAACAATTCTCAGCAGAATCCAAATGACAAATCACTTCAGGTAAACAATCTTCCTAACACATTCCGCATGTGCAAAAACAACAGGAGCAGAGAATAGAGATAAGAATTGTTTTTCTCTTCTTCTCTCTGTGCTTCTCCAGGAAAAAAAATTGAGGGAGAGAGAATTATGTCTCTCTGTTCAGAGAATGTGAGTGCCACAGTCCAGGAGTTTCCTGGACTTCTCTAATAACAATCTTTCTTTTTCTAAACTTAACAAGTACATTTCCTGACCAGGCTCCAGTCCTTCCTTTCCTGGAACTGTCTTTAGGAATTAAAAGCAAGAGAGGTGATTTTTCTCTTCTCAGTCCTGACATGTGGAGTGCTCAGTGCAGTTCTGGGCTCTCCAGTACAGACAGGTGGAGTTACTGGGTCCAGGCCAGTGGGGGATTACAGGGATGGCTCAGGAGCATCTCACATGTGGAGAGGCTGAGAGAATCCTCAGGGAGATGTTCTTGATGGTTATTATTTCATGGGAGGGTGCAAAGGAAACAAAGCCAGACTCTCCTTTGTAGTGCCTAGGGATGGGAGAAGAGGAATGGGCACAGCCTGAAACATTCCTCCAAGGAACAGTTTGACCTTAAACCAGCTCTGTTTTACTGTCGGGATGGTTGAACACTTGAACAAGTTCAAGCTCTACAGACCAGAGAGGTTTTGGAGTCTCCCTCTGTGGAAAATTTCCAAATCCAGACTGGACATGGCTCTAGGTGCCCGTGCTTGGGCAGGGAAGTGGATTTGATATTCTACAGAGGTCCTTTCCATCCTGAACCACAAAAGTAGAGGCAAAATTTCTACCTCAGTTCTTACTCCTCTTTGCCAGACAGTGCCTTTAAGGCCATCTGTTCATTGCCTCATTTTGTTGGTTTTTTCCCCTTCACTGCCCTTTGTTGTCTCTCTTAGCTGTGCCTCTTCACTTCTTTTTCATAAGTCATTACCCAACAAGAGAAAGAGGTGGAAATTGTCACCCTGAGCTTTAATTTCCTCCTTTTTGCTTTATCTTATTTCACCTTAAACATGACTTTGTAAAACTTGCCTTGTTCCCTGTGCTGCATTTCCCACAGCTGGATGCCACTATCCCATCCCACCCTCCCAGGGCCTGTGGAACCCACCTGGTTTTTGTTGTTGCTGTCACATCCTCGTGTCTGGTGTCACTCTGCCGTCACCTTCCTTTGTTTTTTCTCTTCCTCCTCTTCTCCTGTACCAGCCCTGCTGCAGTCACAGGATCATGGAATGGTTTGGGTTGGAAGGGACCTGAAATCCCAGCCAGTGCCACCCCTGCCATGGCAGGGACACCTCCCACTGTCCCAGGCTGCTCCAAGCCCTGTCCAGCCTGGCCTTGGACAGCTCCAGAAATGGGAGACTCAAAATGTGGCATTTGCCTGATATTTTCAATTGTCAGATGGGAAAAAGGAGGTGGAAATTAAGGGTGTCCAGTGTAGGTATCAAAATATGACACTCACAGTGGCCACCAGTATGAGTTGAAATGTTGGTGGTTTTTTCAGCAGTTTGCTTGGTTTGGTTGTTTTTTTTAGTTTTATTTTTGGTGTTTTGTTTTTGTTGTTTTTTTTTTTTTTATGGGTTCCTTTTTGAATTTAAAAAAAAAATTCTTTTCAAAATGCCAGGCAAGTTACCTATTTCCTATTTGAAATCTGTGTTAGGAAGTGTAAGAAGAAAAATAACCTTGCTTAAGATTTCTCATACATTATGCTTTAGAAATGGTTTTCAACCTGTGTATTTGATATTTGCTGGTTTGCAGTATTTTGTTTACGGTTATTTTAAATATAAACACTTAGGTATATATAAATATGTGTGCTTGGGTAAAGTTGCCTGTGGCTATGAGGGAGAGACAGCATTAGATCTCTCTGATTTATAGACTTCTGCAGCATTTCTGCTGCTGCTCTGTTTGGTTGGTTTTTTTTTGTTTTCAGCATAGCAAATATTTTCTAATAAATCAAATAGTAATGATACAAAAAGCAGCTGTTAGTTCATGGGCTTTTTTTGAATATATATCAAGGAATGCAGAGAAACCTCAAGTGGAAATTGAACACTCAATTTCAGCCACTCATTGACACTTGCAATTCTCATTTGAAGACAAATGTGCCTGTATAAAGAAACAGTAATTCATTTGGAGCTTTTGGAGCATTTCCCTGGCCAAAAATCACTGCAGGCTCATTGGCTTTTGCCACCTTGTGTTAGCACGGCTCTGCGAGGCTGTGATGTTGTAATCACTCACTGGCCGGGGATAATTCCCTTCTCCTTTGATATGATAGGAACATTATGTAAAATCATTCCTGATCTGTCAGGGAGGCACAGTGTCCATAGATCTGCCTGTCCTTCGGTTTCATTCCTCAAGGTAAACAGCTGCTCGTGGCTCAGGAGAAGCCCAGAGTGCTCTGACAAGGAGTTTGTAGCCCTCAGCCTGCACTTGCAGCCCTGATTGATGCTGTTCCTGCAGCCCTGTGATCCAGCAGTCAGAACCAGACCTTTGCAGCCCCTCCGAAGGCATCAGCCTGCTGCATCCCATCCCTGCAGCCTGCTCTTTGTATTCCGCTCACATTAATTGAAGTAATTTTGCCACTGAAGCGTGTTTCAAACCTCTGCATTTAAATTGAAATTTTAATTCCCTTATTGTTTGGAAAAGAGGGCTGAGGATGGCTTGTTACAGGTTTCATTATCACTCAAAACTCTCCAGCTGCTGGTTCTAATGTGCAGTGACTGAGTAATGCAGGCAAGGATTGTTAATAAAAGACTGGCAGCTTTTCCCAGTTGGATAAACACAATGCAGAGGTACTTTGTGACAGCTTACATTTGTATGAAGTTAATTTTTTTTTTTTTAAGTGACAGCTTTTTTCCTTTCTGATTCTGTATCCAGCCAGAGCAGCACACAAATATCAGGTGTTCCTGTTGTGTGTTCCTCCAGCATCTTGATAATTCCAGGAGCACAGGCAGTAGGATCAGGTTTGCTGTCCTATAATTGCACATTACAGGGCGTCTAAAAGAACCCATTTCCAGCATCCTTTGAATTGTGAAGCTTTGGAGAATTTGGGAATGTTCGGAACAGATAAAATGCCTGTTTGAGCTGGAATGCATTTTAGTTATCTTCCATTTCTTTATGTGCCTTTTTGATAGAGTGAGTTTGTGCATTTGCCTGAAATGGAGCTGGTTTTTCACACACCGAATTACTGACAGCAATATTCACTTTCATGGGCACTGAAGTGCACGTGCAGCCATTTATGGGTGGTTTTTGTTGAGTGTAAAACAAGAAAAGGGTTCGGGGGGGACCTTGTGGCTCTGCACAAGTCCCTGCCAGGAGGGGACAGCGGGGGGGTCGGGCTGTGCTGCAGGGAACAGGGACAGGAGGAGAGGGAACGGCCTCAGGCTGGGCCAGGGGAGCCTCAGGGGGGATTTTGGGAAGAATTTCTTCATGGAAAGGGCTGTGGTGGTGGAGTCCCCATCCTTGGAGGGATTTAAAGCCAGGTGCACGTGGCCCTGGGGACATGGGCCAGTGGTGGCTTTGGCAGGGCTGGGAATGGTTGGACCTGATCACCTGGGAGCTCTTTTCCAACCTAAACAATTCCATGATTCTGTGATCTGCTACTGAGGGGAAACTCTGAGCAGGAGGAGCTTCCTAAGGACAGTGCCTAGAGAGGGGAGCAGAGCAGGGCCAGGTACACTGTCACTTCCCACTGTCACATCAGGGACACTGATGACACTTCCCTGGGAGCCTGAGCTTGGCTCAGGAATGAGCTGGAATGAGGAATCCAAGTTCTTCCAGAGGAGAGGTTTGGGGGGAGCAGAGATCAGCAGCAGTCCAGGACAGGAGATTGACCCTTGCAGGAAACAGTTTCATGCCCAGCCTTCCCAGCACTGAGCTGTGCACTGGTTATGCTCTGCATAGTAATTAATAAATTAATTAGCTCAAGATCGTAGAGATCTGTGCTGTTATTTTAATTCTGATTCCACTGTTGACCCATGAGGTCCATGTAGAGAAAACTTAGTATTTGCCATTTGTTTCTCTAATTTCAGAGCTGAAATGCTGAAAACAGTGAAGAAGTATTGTTGAATAAAGCAATTTAAGGTCATGCCATATAATTACATAAAAACTCTTTAGGCTGCTTTGGTTTTGTGTCTGGATTTGCCCTTGTGGCAGGTAATAAACACTGAACCTGCAGAAACCTATCCATGGCACAAGAGGGAGGATCATTGCTGTTTCCACCTGAATTTTTTTATTAGGAAGACAAGAAGGATTGGGAATGAAGGTGGGAAGAAGGGAGGATGGAGCCCTTTGATTGTTCTTCACTTCCCCCACCCTTGTGTTACGGAGTGAGGAATTGGTGTTTTCCTCATGGGCACATCCTCCTCCTGTGTCTTTTCCCAGGAAATAAAAAGCTGTCAATATTTTGTTTCTCCAGGAGCAAGGAATGCTCCAGCCTCCAGCCCCTACTCTTCTTTCTTTTCCAGTGTAAAGACTTAAATTCAGTTTTTTTAATGTCAGGAAAATAACAATATGATGTGAGTAATAGCAGGAGGATTTTTTGGAGCTGATTGCTTTCTCCCTGCACATTTGGCATTTTACAAAAAAAATGTGTTTGTGTTTTTAAAGGCAGGACTTTACAACACGGATGTTTCTAAGGGACAGAAATTCCTCATTCTAATGTGTTTAAAACTAGCCTAAAGTTTATTAAAAAAATAATCAAAGCAGTGTTTAAGGAAAAAATTAAATTAAAAAAGAAAATTGTAAGTGGGTGACAGCAGGGGCAGAAGTGGAAGGGGTGTTAATACGTGGAAATGCTGTGCAGAAATCATGGAATTCCAGAATGGTTTGGATTGGAAGGGACATTAAAGCCCATCCAGTGCCACCCCTGCCATGGCAGGGACACCTCCCACTGTCCCAGGCTGCTCCAAACCCTGTCCAGCCTGGCCTTGGACACTGCAGGGATGCAGGGGCAGCCCCAGCTGCTCTAGAATGAGATGCTCATTATGGGATGAGTAAATATTTTGCACACGGAGGAAAACCATTTCAGTATTTTAAAGCCCTTGTTTGACCCCCTCTTCCCACAGCAAGTGGGGCTCCTTGTCCTCACTGCTCTCCAGGATGTCCCTGCCCTGCTGAATTTCTCCTCTATCTCCTCTTCCTGTGCCACCTTCATTTGTTTCCCAGAGCAGCTGGGGCTGCCCCTGCATCCCTGGAATGTCCAAGGCCAGGCTGGACACTGGGGCTGGAGCAGCCTGGGACACTGGCAGGTGTCCCTGCCATGACAGGGGTGGCACTGGATGAGCTTTAATGTCCCTTCAACCCAAATTCTGTGTCCTCCTCAACAACCTCCAGTGCTCCTCACTTTTCTGTGCACTCCAGGTTAATCCTCTGGAAAAGCCTTTGGAATGCCAACACCTCCCTGGAAAACAGAGGCTGTTTGTAGCCCTGGGCATGGCTGAGATGTAAAAATATCATTTTTATCACCTGACTGCAGCTGCCACCTGTGGCTGTCCTCAGGATGGCACAAGGAGAGCCTTTCAATTAAAAATGCTTTGTGGTGAGCAGAGTTCTTACACCTTAAGTAGCCTGGAATAATGAAATAAATAAAAAATAACAACGCAGTTCTCAGCCTGCATTTTATTTACTGCCTGCCTTTCAGCTGGAACAAGGAAAATCAATAAAAACACTTTCATTTTGTTTCTGCATTCCTTAGTGCAGCCCTGGGATTCAGCTGCTGCCGTGGAAGAGTTTTAGATTTTGGGATTAAGTAAGTGGAAATAAGAGAGCTGGGTTTGTTTGGGATTCTGTAGAAATGTTTTTAGAGGTAAATTGAAATTTTGGCTCTGCTGGAAATTCTCTTTTGAGAAGTGAGATCTCTCTCATTTCGTGTGAGGTTTCTATTAATTGTCAATGACAAAGCTGATTTCTTAAGGTGAGGGAAAGGCACCTTGTTTTTTGTTAATTTTATTGATGGAATATGTTTTGGTGATTCCAAAAACCATGGAAATCGTGGGCTTTGTGTGTCTGAAAGGTCTGAGGCCACACAAGGAGGATCTGAGGACATTTGGTTTGTCCAGGTTGAGTTTGGTCGAATACTGGTAAGTTCTTTTTGCAGAAGGATTGGGGGGGTTTATTCTTAGATCACTTTTCACCTCTCCTCTGTAATTTTTTCCTGTTTTTTCCTTAAATTTCTTAAATTGAAGAAATTTAAATGTTTTTATATATAAGATTTTTTAGATCACTTTTTACCTCTCTTCTGTAATTTTTTCACACTTTTTCCTTAAATTTCTTTATTTTAAGAAATTTAAATGTTTTTATATTTAAGGTTTTTTTTTTTAATTTCATTTTTTCCTTAACTACTGCTTTGATTATTTTTAAAGAAACTTTAGGTGCGTTTTAAACACATCACAACATGGAATTTCTGTCCCTTAAAAACATCTTATTTTTCTTTTCCCCTGGGCATAGTTATCAGTGATTTGCTCTCACTCTTTTCCTGCTGTAATTTGCATTTTCAGGGCAGTCTCTTGCATGAAGTTTTAGTACCTAAAGCTCATTTACAAGGCCTCGTGCTTGACCCCAGCTCTCCTCAGGGCCTCTCCAGAGCATCACAGGGGGGCTCTTGGCTCTGCTCATAACAACCCTTCATTTCAGCTGGTAAAAACTGATTTAATAAGAAATTTAATAAGAAATCAGGCTGTGATGGAGGTGGAGCAGAGTTGGAATACAGAGGATGCTTTTCCAGCAATCACTGGGCTGTCCAGGAATTCCTTTTTAAACTCTGAGGTGTAAGAGAGAATTTTATCCCCAGTAAAACACTGCAGCAACACCATGAAAAAATTGTCGAAGGGTTATGGGACACTAAATCCAGATTGAATAAATCTGGATAAATAAATCAGCTATAAATCTGATTGAATCCTTTGAAAATGCAGCTTTCGAGCTGGCAGAAAGGTGTAATAAATTCAGTTTTCACTAAAGCATTGGAAACATTTGGGATGAAAATGGAAATGAGAAGTGAAAGGAAAAAGTCTTGGGTAATTCTGTCATGCCAGTAGACAATTCTGCCATTTCAGGGAAGTCATTTGTCCGTGCTGGTGGAGAAATGCAGAATTTGTGTTCGGGTCCAAGTGAGCAGTTGGATAAACCTCTTGTTTTTAGCCCCTCTCCTCCTTGAGCTCCACTTTTGGTTCCAGCACTTTGTTGCTAGAAAGACATTGATGAATTGCAGGGAGTGGAGGAGGAAGGAGAATGATTGATGGGTGACTGAGGCAAATGCAAAAGAATTAAATTTCTGTAGCTGGAGGAAAGGACAGCAAGTGAGGAACATAATTTTATAAATATTTAAAAGTTGGCAGAGGGAAACCAGTGTTTGGTCATTGCCTTTGGAACACTTCAGAAAAATAAAAGCTGGTTTTTGCCCTCTGTTTTAAGGTGTTTCAGCCAGGTTTGCCCAAAATAACCCTTTTACTTTTGTTTGTACATTTTTTCCTCTCCTTCCTCCTTCAGATCAGTTTGCTTGTCCCAGGATGAGCTGTTTTCCTGCAAACTGAGCACTTTTTTGTGTGTGTAGCTCAGAATCTTTCAAAGTGATTTTCCAACCCTCTCAGCTTCAGTCTTCTGGGTCAGTCCCCCCCTTTTGTGCATCATTTGCTCACAAATCCTTTCATGCCATGGAGCGAGTTCAGCTCTTCCCAAAAATATTGCAAAAGAACCATAATTGTAATTTATAGCTCTTTCTTTGCTTTTTGCTTGTTGATTCTTCCAAGATTTTGAAAGGTGAACAAAACTGGGAGCAATTTCTTCCCTCACCTCAAAATCCACCCAGTGCTGTCCATCAGCTCCTCGTTAATCCTCATCCCCTGCGTTCCCTTGCTCCTTTTCCTGTTCTTAGGGATATCAGGAATTTTCAGGAATATCATCACCGATCTCTGTTGCTTTTCCTGTTTTCCTGAAGATTCTCTGCTTTAGGATCACCAGGGTGGTTTTTAAGTTTAGGGTCATCTTAATAATTCCTATTCACTGATTTGTTTTGATGCCACCTCACATTGTGCTGTGGCGATTTGGTAGCAGACAACTCCCAACCCTTGAATTTATTATTTTTTAAGTTTTCTTTTTATCCCATTATTTGGCTGGCCCATCCTTAAAGGCCATCACTTTTCAGCTTCATCCTGATTCACCTTGCAACCAAAATACTGCAACAAATCTACAGATGAAACGCAGCCTTGATAAAACTTGATAGCCTTGATAAAACTTGTGTCAAGGTTGGAATTAAAAGATATTACATCCAAAAGATATATCCAAAAGATACTAGAATTAAAAACCATTATATCCAAAAGAAATCGGAATTAAAACCACAGCCTTGATAAAACTTGTCAAGGTTGGAATTCAAAGACGTAAATGCAGTTGAAAGCAGGTTTAATCAGGTACTTGTTAAGTGTTGCCAGCAGTGGAGGCTGCAAGTGCTTCACAGGCTTTTGCTTTTTGGAATTCTGTGATTCCAGCCATTCTGTGATTCTCTGCATTGTCCATCAAAAATGTGGGACTTTTGCAGCCTGAAATTCAGGAGCTCCTTGTTTATTTTATTACTAAAAAACTTACGAGTGATTTGGAGGTTTGAGGTGGGTAAAAATAGAGAACACAAACAAACCCTGCTGAAGTCAACGTTTTCTCACTGCTCTCCAGGTACAGCTCATGTCCAACAGCTTTATTTATTCCCCTCCCTTTTCTCAAGTTGCTTTTTCCATGGCTTTTGCTCAATCTGTCACACTCCTGTGCCAGGCAGTGGGTGGCACAGGGATTGGGTGGCACCTGGGAGTGTTTCTTGCTGCTGTTCTGCCTCTCACAGTGTTGGATTAGGCCCTTTTCTGACCCAGAGATGGGGCAGCTGAGAGGCATTTTAAAAACTTCTATTCCATTTTCAGACTCATGGGAAGGGCGAGACAATACAGATGTTATAATTCACACCATCACAATCAGAAGCCAAATATTTCTTAATTGCAAGACATTCTAAGTGTTTCTTGGTCTGTCAGCTTTAGCCACACCATGCTGTAAATGCCCTCAAGCCAATCATCTAAAATTCCCCCTCGTGGGTGCCACTACAATGCACCTTTCACAGTTCTGTTTCTCCAGGGTTTCCAGTCTCATTTGCAAGGCCACCCTCTGGAACTTGTTTCCAGCTCCATTTCTGTCTCAGCAATGGCTGTCCCATGCCAGGCCATTTCTCAGTCAGCATTTCTCATCTCAGAGTTTGCACACAGATGTGAGCTGTGTGTCAGGCCTTGAGAATTCCCTACAAATCCATTTCCCCTCTCTCTTGAATGGAAAAAGCTTCTTTGGTGGCTTTGTTTATTGTTTGCTGTGCGCAGTGAAGCACACACGGCACTGTCACTAATATTGTCACTGGAACAATCAATATCAAGTTTAAACATTGTTTAAACATTGTTTAAACTTTCACGTTTAATTTTATTAAACTTGATTGTTTATTAAACAATCAAGTTTAATAAAATTAAACTCAGTTTAATGTTAATGGGGCCTCTCAGTTGCCCCATTTCTGGGGCTTAAATCCAACATCACAGCACTTTTGTTCACAGGTTTGGCTTGAAGGGACCTCAAAGCCCACCCAGTGCCAGCCCTGCCATGGCAGGGACCTTTCCACCATCCCAGGCTGCTCCAAGCCCTGTCCAGCCTGGTTTTGGACACTTCCAGGGACCCAGGGGCTGCTCTGGGAATTCTGTTCCAGGGAAGAGAGGGATCAGCACTTGTGGGTGTTGTGTCTCTCTGCCCACTGCCAAGTCCCAGAAGCTGCAGGGTGAGGACTTTCCTGTTCCCCAGCAGCTTCCAGGCTCAGTCCTTATCTCCTGCACGTCAGGTGCAAATGGAATTCAGTGACCTGCTTGTTTAGATCTGCCTGCACTTATTTAAGCTGGTTTTCAATAATTTTTCTCTCCTGTACCTTGTGAAAGTGAGTCCCTTGTAAAAGCAGCAGATCAATTCTCCTTTTAAATGTCAGCATTGTTGTATTCACCAGCAAGGCAGCTGGAACCTTCTGGGTTGTTGCTTGTTTATTTAGTCTTTTATTCTGAGGGCTCAGCTTTTTCCCTTTTGTCACATTGTGTTTGTGTACAGCTTTTTTAATCTCAAATTATGACCCACGACACTGTTTCCTCTAAACCTTTCTCAGTTGTGTGTTCATGTTTCTATAGCTGTTGTCCAAATTCAGAACAGGCTGGTTTCCCAGACAGAAAAGATTTGGTTTTTTAGTAAAATAATTAATAATTGAGGGAGGAATTCTTCTCTGTGAGGGTGGTGAGGCCCTGGCATAGGGTGCCCAGAGAAGCTGTGGATTCCTGATCCCTGGAAGTGTCCAAGGCCAGGTTGGATGAAGTTTGGAGCACCATGGGACAGTGGAAGGTGTCCCTGCCCATGGGGACTGGGTGATCTTTACTGTCCCTTCCAACCCAAACCATTCCATGATTTTATGATTCTATCATTATTTTGGGGTTTTTTTCCCCTCCCTAAAAAAAAAAAAAAAAAAAAAAAATTGAGACTTGTCTCTTTATCTCTGCTTACTTCCAGGCCTGTGGGGCTTCAGGAGAACCCTTGAGGGAATAAACAGATTTCACTGTAAGCAGATTGGAAAACTTCGGCTGAAGTCAGGAAAGAAAGAATTTTGACAAATACCTTGTTAGCACCTAGGTTCTCATTTGTTGTAAAATGCTGAATTAAACCCTTCCAAATTTCCTCTTTCACTAAGTGTTTAGCTGTGTTTTCTTTTTAAGGCAATTAAGTCCTGCTACAAACTGCCTGTGACCTTTAAACAAGCTGCCTAATGGTGCTGGTGCCATGGTTATTTTCTATAAACTTGCAATTTTTAGCTTCTACAAAGCACAGCTCTTTTTTCAGCCTTATTTCATCTCTGTTTCCTAAAGGGTCTTTGCTCTTTGTAGGTACTAATAAGTAGAGAGAGAGAGATAAGAAGATTTGAACATCAGGAATTACTATCAGATCATCTAAGCCAAATTCTCTGCTAATCCAGGCCAATATTTTAATTAGTGTTTGACTAAATTACACTTATTGTGTGTTCACGAGCAGCTTTCAATGGGGGGGAGAGCTGAATTCAGGGATTAAAGGAGGTGCTGGTGGGCACTGCCCATTCTTTTGGTACAATTTGTTCATTGTAAAGCAGTTTTTTTCCACAAGAATAACAACTTGTTTATTGTTGATTTCTTTTCCAGCTGCTCTGTGTTGCTGTGGCTCCTCTCTGCACCCCAGCCCCTGCCAAAAGATTAATGTGGGGAAGCTCTTTTACCTGTAATTATCTTTTGTGTCCAGCTAGTCTAACACAATGCCGTGATCCCCCTGCAGAAAAACAAACAAAAATCACTTTATTTCCATTTAACTGGGCTGTATGTGTAGAAAAAAGACCCAGCAAGCATCATCAGCTGCTTTTTCTGGAGCCTGGAACCACTTGTAGTCCTTCTGTACATCTCATTTCCAGGTTTTCTTGGGCTGCTTTTCCCTTATCAGTATTAGCTGGAGTCTTGCAGGATAACTCTTCCTCTCTCTATCAAATTCCACATCTTTTAGTGCTTTTGGATGCAGCCAGCAGCTGCTGGGAGTGTTAAAAACCAGGGCTAGCTGATTGGCATCTCTTGCATAATCCAGGTTTTGGTGTGTTAGGAGCTGAGTGGGGCCATAAAGTCAAAAATGTTCCTTCTAAAGTTCTGCTGTTGATCTGCCTTTAGTGTATATTCAATTTTGTGCATTTTTACTGATGTTTTTGCTTCCTTTTGCTTGCTTGTGCTGTTCTGGGCTGGTTTATCTAGCACACAAAGGTTTTAATTTCATATTTTTTATTCTGGAATATAATCTTGGGTGCTGCTTTGTTGCCAGGACCTAAATCATCTTTCTGTAAGCAAAACTGCAGAAAGGAAAAATGTTTGGTTTGGTTTTTAGCATAATATTTCTATTGCCATCCAAACCAGCTGGAGACCTTCCTTTGATTTCCATGAACATGAGTACAATAAATGGTCGAATATTCCATTTATTTATTTTTTTTTAAGATCCTTGAGAGCTGTATTTTGGCCTTAGTATTTTTGGTGAGCAGTGAATCTTTAGGAACTGGTAAAACAAAACCAGCGCTGAGTGGAAAATTTAAATTCCCATTCTTTGTGTTTCAGAGAATACTTTTCCTAGATGTCTTGGAAATTTTTTTTTTTATGTCATTTTTCACTTCTTTTCTGGCTGCTTTTTCATCTCTCAGTTTCTCAGCATGACAAATGTTGCTCCTGCTCCTTGCTCTGGTGGGATTTTTGGCTCAGCTCCCAGGGCAGTTGCAGCTCCCCTGAAGCAACTGGGAGGGGTTCAAGTGCCTTTGGGATGGGGAAATTTGGGGGAAAAATCTCCACCTGCCAGAGGAAAAGGAGAGGAATTAACATTTCCACTTCTGCCTGAGTTTTCCACGTGGTGTCTGCTGAGCTCCTCCACTCGTGTGAGCTCTGCCACCTTGTCTGGGGAGAAGGAAATTGGGTTTTTCCTTCATCTTTGGGGTGGTTTTGTGATGTGTGATGTTCCCAGATGGACATGGGAAAGAAAGAGTAGTGTGGCCAGTGAGGAGATTTAAAAATTCATATAAAAAGCTTGGCTGTCCCATGGATATTCCATTTTTTTCTGGGCTTGGAGGCCAGCAAAGGAAAGCACTGGTGATGGATGTTCTTTCAGTATACTGGGTGCCTTTGGGATGGGGAAATTTGGGGAAAAAAATCTCCTCCTGCCAAAGGAAAAGGAGAGGAATTAATGCTTCCACTTCATCCAGAGTTTCCTACGTGGTGTCTGCTGAGCTCCTCCACTCGTGTGAGCTCTGCCACCTCCTCTGGAGAGAAGGAAATTGGGTTTTTCCTTCATTTTTGGGGTGGTTTTATGATGTGTGATGGCCAAACTTCCCCAGCTGTTCCCAGATGGATACTGGGAAGGAAGAGGATGGACAGTGTAGTGTGGCCAGTGAGGAGATTTAAAAATTAATACAAAAAGCTTGGCTGTCCCATGGATATTCCAGTTTTTCCTGGGCTTGGGGGCCAGGAAAGAAAACACTGGTGATGGATGTTCTTTCAGCAGAGTTAATATTTACTGGTACTGAGGGAGCAGCCCTTGGCTGGGCTGGCTGCTCACTGTATCTTTGCTTTTAATTTTTAATGTTTGGCTGACAGGTTTGTTCTGAACCCAGATCCTGAAGTGCAAGCAAATGTCTTATTTCACTGACAGCATCCTCAGTTAGCAGGGAATGGGTTTTTAAATTTTATTTTAAACCTCTGCATGCCAAACATGCTCTTTCCAGCTTCTTACAACATCAGCTCTGAGAGTCTGGAAGCTGCAGAGGGATGCCATCATTTATTTATTAGGAACTGGAAATATCTGTTAAATAGAAAACCAAGTGGGAGGGATGCACAGTGAGAGTGTTCCTTTTAGGCACTGATTTGTCATTCCTGGTGGGTTTTGTCTGTGTTTGGGTTTTGTCCACATTTATTTTTAGGATAGAAAAGAAAATTAGGGAATTTCAGTGCCCATGGGATGTCAGCTGGTCATTATTTCAGATATTCTAATGGTGTAGCCACAGGATATAGCCCTTGTGCAGACTAAAGGATGAGCTCTCCTAAGCTTTTTCAGTCATGAGTTTTAAACAAATTAAATTTAAGCCATTTTCTCCCCATTTGTAGAATTTGGAATAATGGTGGGGTTTTTTTGGTGTCTCTGTAATGGAAAGAATAGCAACCATCAAACAGCATTGTCACTATCTTCTTCTAACACTTTTCTACTTAATAATCCTCTTATTTGGGGATAAACCATGCTTTGATTTTTATTTAAGAACTGTGTTTTCACTAACTTGTTTCATACATAGGCTTCATATTTGAAGGCTGCGCATTAAATCTGAATCATTGGGATGTTGGACCCTTCTATAGAATTTATTTGGGAATAGAAATAAAGAAATATTACTTCAAGATTTTCTGCTTTAGAAGGGTTTTAAGGCTGGAGTCATCCTGGGATTCAGACACTCCTCTAATCCAAGAGGAAAATTATTGTATTTGCGGGGTTCCCAGACGAAGGGAGGAATGATGAACCTGACTCCGTGTTCTCAGAAGGCTAATTTATTATTTTATGATCTATATTATATTAAAGAATACTAAACTAAACTATACTAAAGACTACAGAAAGGATACTTACACAATGCTAAAAAGATAATAATAAAAACTTGTGACTCTCTCCAGAGCCCTGACACAGCTTGGCCCTGATTGGCCAAAGAGTCAAAACAATTCCCATGAAACCAATGAAACAATCACCTGTGGATAAACAATCTCCAACCACATTCCAAAGCAGCAAAACACAGGAGAAGCAAATGAGAGAATATTGTTTTCCTTTTCCTCTGAGGCTGCTCAGCTTCCCAGGAGAAGAATCCCGGGCAAAGAGGATTTTTCCAGGAAATATGAATGTGACAGAAAATTGCAAAACGGAATGAATTGATGTCAACGAATGGATGTGTAAAAACTGTCCCCTGTTTTGCCCCCAGGTGTCAGCAGTGGATTCCCTGGAGGGTCCCCTCCTGCAGGTGGAGGGGCTGAGCGACCTGAGGCTGGAGCTGCACAGCAAGAAGATGAACCTGCACCTGGTGCTGATCGACGAACTGCACCGGCACCTCTACATCAGATCCACCAACCGCGTGGGGCAGCGCGGCAAGGACAGAGCCCGCCTCGGGTGGGACAGCCTGCCCCAGCCACCTCCTGCACCCCAAACTGCATTTCTGGCATGCTGTCTTGGTTTGGAAAGCCAGGTGTCTGCCGAGGAAGGCAGGAGCCTCCCCTGAAATGGAAAATGCAAACGCCCTCCCTCTGAATTGTTATAAGTTTGAAATTAAGGGGCTCTCAGGCAAAGATATGGGAATGGGAATAACAGTTCTTTACTAGGAAAAAAAAATTAAAAGAAAGTATAAAAATACAAATGTAGTAGTGCAAAACAACACTGCCAGAGTCAGAATAGGAGCTGACCACCTGAGGGTCAGGGTGGTGGCAGCAGTGCCATTCGTGGTGGCTCAGCCCTCCTGCAGTGCCAGCTGTGCTTCTGCTGGAGCACATGAAAAATCCTTTCCTTGAGTAACGCAGATGAGAGCTCATCGAACATTCTGTCTGGGTTTGAAAAGAGGTGTCTGCTAAGGAAGGCAGGAGCCTCCCTTGAAATGGAAAGTGCAAACCCCCTCCCTCTGAATTATTATAATTTTGAAATTAAGGGGCTCTCAGGCAAAGATATGGGAATGGGAATAACAGTTCTTTACTAGGGAAATTAAAAATACAAATGCAATCATATAAAAAAGAAAACATCCCACTGCCAGGGTCAGAGCAGGAGCTGAGCCCTGTGGGTCAGGGTGGTGGCAGCAGTGCCATTCCATGGTGGCTCAGCCCTCCTGCAGGGCCAGCTGTGCTTCTGCTGGAGCAGGGATCCTGCACAAGGCTGGAGTTTTCCTCTGCAGCTCCAGGGCTGCTGGAGATGGGCCTGCTCTCCCTCTGGCAATGCAGGGCAGCAGAAAGCTGCTCCTCTGGGAATGCAGGGGGCAAAGGCTGCTGTGCTGCTGCCAGGCTCAGATTGGATCCAGGCAGGAATGCTTGGCTCCTGCCCTGGGCAGAGCATCTCCCATGGGATGATGGAATTTGATCAGCCATGCAGGGACACTCAGTGGCCATGGACAGCAGAGATCTGCTGGAGGGAGGATTGGCTGTGGGAGAGATAAAGAAACCTGCCCCATGGACAGAGAGAACTGCCCCAGCTCTGACAGATGGGGATGGAACACACACCCCATTTCCAAGCCAAGACACATGCAAATCCCTCAGCGCTGTGGCTCTGGAGAGCAGAAAATTCAGATTTGTTGATGCACCTCCGAGCCCGTTCCTGTTCTTTTGCTTTTCTCAGCGTTTCTCTTGGGGTTTTGCTGCTTCCCACAGCTCCTTTGTGCATTCTCTCCCTTCCCTGATCTTATCTCTCTCCTTCAAATGTCATGCTCATGAGGCTCAGGTCAGGGAAAAGCTGCTCATTTTGTAGGAAATATCCAAGTTTTAAAAGCCTTCCATCCAGCCATAAGGTGATGGGATGGAGGCCACAATTCTTCAGTGTCTGAGCTGACATGTGTTGGTTTTGCTGTGTTCCCAAGGTGTTTTAAAGGTGTTGAAACTTCTTATCTGGTTGGTGCCTGTGGTCAGTGGAACTCAGTTAATATAGGCTATTTTTTCCTGATTTTGCTAATTCTGAGTTGCTTCAGGGAAGGAGGAGAGTGGTTGGGAAAGAGAGACACAGTGTTGGGAGATAATTTTTTTACAGCAGGAGAGGGGGGGAGGAAAAGGGGAGCCAGCACTTGATAGAGATACAAAGAAAAGGTAAATCTGCATTTTATTGTGAGAACGAATAAAAATCTGCATGCCAAAAATGCAAGGCATGATAGCCAGTTGCATTAAATGAATTCAGGGAAGAAAGGATTGGTTTAAATTGCAATTTCTAGGAAGGAGGGTTGCTAGCAAGTCATCAGTCTCCTCCTTACTCATCTTCATTAAAAACAGCCACGAAGCTGTGGTGTACCCAGACTGGGGGACTGCTAATTACCTGCACTTTTGTGTGGCTGCTACAGGGACCTTCCTCTCACTCTGGATTCTCTTTTTTTCACTTTCCCTGATGCACATTGTGGATATTTGATAACAGGAGCTCTTGCAGCAAGGGTGCCTCGTTGCTTTGGGTGGTTCTTCTGCAGGATACCAAGCCTAACCCTGTTTTTTCACATTTCCATGAGCATTTTGAGCTCTAAGCAAACATCCTGAGCTCCATTGTAGGAGCCTTCCACATTTCTTTCTCCTAAAAATTATTTCTTGCTTGTGTCCCCCTGCCACATCCAACAGCTGGGGCTGTGGGACACATTTTGGCAACTAATACAACGTGAATTTTTAAAATGTTTTCATTTTGAGTAAGGAGGTTCATTTGGGAGGTGATGTGCATGGATGGGTGGGCTCATAACAGGAATGTGGAGGGCAGGAGAAAAGGGTGGAGGTTTCTGGTGGGAATGAAGAAGTTTGGAGGTTTAAAAAGTTGACAGAAGGCATGGAAATGGGAACATCTATTAGGCTTAATCTGTTTCTTAGGCTTGAAATGTAAGGAATAAGTGGATTATTTGTTGTGAACAAATACTGTAAATAATAATCTGCTTGCTTTAATTCTTTCCCCTCCCACAGGTCCCTTGTGAAAGACTCCTCTCCTGTGCCTCTGATGGATGTCACTAATTTATCCACACCTCGGAAATTCCTTGAGACTTCCCAGTTCAGCACTCCTGGAAGCTGCAGCAGTGAGTATTTAAGCCATATATATTCATTTGTAGATCTCCAGCTGATTTTGCTTGATCAGGAGGGGGCAAATCATCCCCTCTTGGCTCAGAGGAGACAAAAACCTGGGAGGTGATTTTGGAGTGTCACAAAACGAGTGGGTGTTGTGTCCAGGGCCAGAACTTAGCTTTTTTTCCTCATGGAAAATCATCTTTTCCCTTCTCCTAGCCCCCACCAGCTTCTTAAATACACTGAGTTTCCTGTGCCTGTTCTCACCTTGATGGTGTTCTTGATCTCTTGAGCAGCAGAGATTTGCAGTGGGTTCATTCTGTGTGGTTTCCTCAGCATTATTTACTGCAGGCAGCCAGGTTTGTGTAGATATTACTGAAGTTTTTTTATTGTGTGGGAGCCAGAAGGTCAAATCTGTTCCTTGTGGGAGCTTTGTAACTTTGACTAAAGGTCTGGCTGTACATAGGAATAATCTGGGGCTGATCTTTTATTCCTGTTACTGAAACAAACACCAAGAAAAACTCTTTCACTGGGGCTTTTGTCTGAGCTTTTGGAAGGGCTGCAGAGAGGGGAAATTAATCTTTGTATTGTTTCAGGAGATTAATAAGTGGGGTTGTCCTTGATGAATAATACAGAAGTGACCTCCAGTCTCTTCCCCCTTTCAAACCTGACTGTTTCAGTATTCCTCAAATGCAGAGAAGATTTCCTTCTCTTTTCAGCCTTATTAATTCTTTTGTCCTTTTGTTTCTAGTTTTGTCACACTTGCCTCCCAGATTGTTCTGTCTGATTACTCTTATCTTCTGCTCCTGGAGGGGTTTTGTTGTTCAGCTCTGCTCCTGCCAGGCTGGTCTTGGAGCCTGGGGCTGCTTTTCTGTGTCCTGCAGGTTTGTGAGGAGTCACAAACTTCCAGAGCTGCAGACTGCAGCCTGGTCACTCAGAACCTGGAAGAGAAGAACCATATGAAAATTCTGAGAGGAAAACTCAAGAATTCCTCTTCTGCTCCATGATCAGTGGGTTCAGTTCAGTTTTCTTGCAAAAGATCACAGGGTTTTGAGGAACTGAGGAAATAAACCACAAAAACCTGAATCCCAGCCTCACCCCTGGAAATAGAATGGTTTGGGTTGGAAGGAACCTGAAAGACCATCTAGTTCCAGCCCCTCTAAATGTTAAAATTCTCATTTTTTCAGTGATATTTATAGTGTCTGCTGCTTTCTCCCCCTAAAATGTTGCTCTTCTGTGTAGTAATAAAACCCAAAACTCTGAAGTTGTGGGGCTGATGGGGGTCCCCTACCTCACAGCAGGGTAGCAGAGCAGGAGATGCCCCTCCTGATCTTTTTTTCAGCAGATCTCTTCTTGCTCTTCTCACCCAGTGCACCAGAAAATCTCTTCCTTGGCTCCTCCTCGTGCTCTGCATCACTCAGTGAAGTGCTGGGCAAGTGTCCCTCAGCCTGGCAAAGATGTGGATTCTAACAGAAAACATTTGATCTGCATAAAATATGCATATGGTTCTGCTTCAAGTGCACAATGTACTTATGTAGATTTTTTTTCCCTGTAATTTTATTTAAAAGTAGCCTTTTCCAGGACTGCACAACTAGCAGAGAATTTCAAACTTATGCCTATGCATAACAAAAGCTGTTTCTGCCTGCAGTCACTTAAGTTCTTTGGGTTTTTTATTGATGAAGCAAAGTGTCTGTGCATATTAATGGGCATCATTCTAAAGCACTGACTCATTCATCCCATCCCAGCAAAGATGCCAAAATTTGGAGTCCTTCCTGCTCTCCCTTCCCAGAGGAGATGTTACCTTGTGCTGCAGAATCTTTATAAGGAAATTAAAGCTGTTCCTGCTGCACGTAAAACAAACAGACCCCTTTGGAAACGCTCACCTGAGGATTGGAGATGTGGCACTTCACCAGTGACACTTTCCCTTCATGCCAGTTCAGAGAAATGAATTTATATTTTTCTGCTTGAACTTTCTGTACTTTCTGAAGGGTATTTAGGAAGGTTCTTGCTTTGCCAGGCTCTTCCTGGAACTCTAAAATGTGCTCACAAACCCAAGAGTGCCCTTTCCTGGGAAATCTGGGACAGTACTTCTTAGAAATCCAGCAGAAGATGAGCTGGTGGTGCCAATAAACACTGCTGTGAGTGGCATATGTAGATTTATGTTGAATTGCTAATTTATTTCAATGTTTTTTGGAGTTTGTATGGGCAGGCAGCGTGCTGGTTCTAAGGTCAGGTCTAGGAACTGCTCCTGCTTCTTTTTCTGCAAGAACCAGAGACTTCTCCACGTGTGGAGACCTCCAAAGCTGCTCCCAGGAGCCAGAGCTTGGGATATCCAGTTTTCAAGGTGAATCTAAAAAATGCCATCGTGCCACTTTGTTGACACAGGTGCCTCTACTCCAAACGTGCCCAATAAATCTTCAGAAGATTTCTTCTCTTCTTATGGCCTGGGGAAATTGCCTTTATCATTTTTTCTTAGAATGGAATGATCTGGGGATGTGTTTCGGGAAGGGAAAATCAAAGAGATTTTAGATCCATGAGGTGAAAGCAAGGGAAGTAACAGATAATTGCTCTTTCTGTGTAATTTCACGAGTTGTTCCTGTGTGGGGCCCCAACTTCAAATAACTGGCTACAGTCCACTTATTTTTTTTTATTTGGAGACTTAATTTTGATGCTTGTGTAGATTAGGGGGATTTTGAAGTGGGTTTTCTTCTGGGTTTGGTAGTGATGCACAGCAGAAAATTCCCAAAATCTTCCAAGAACCCATTTCTGCAGGAACTGGCCATTTTAGCTCCATGAACATGTCAGAACAAGGATTCAGCACCAGGAATGAGCAGGTGATGCTCCTTCAAATCCAAAATTATGCCTTTGGGCCACCAGGAACTCGTGTGCTTTTCTCTGGAAGGACTGAAGGTACAAAGGATATCACCAGAAGGACATAAATCATGGGAAATAGTACAGTACATTTTACAAGACTCCCATAAAAGCTCGTGGATAATGAAACCTTCATAATGAGGAGCAGCAAGTTTTGGCTGTTCACTGGAATGAAAAACAAGACCCAAGAGCCTTTTTTTCAGCTGCTTTGCTTAAATAAGTTCCCAGAGTTGGCTTTTTAGGGATCAGAATGGAGCTGTTAAAAAGCTCCTTGCAGCAGGTTGGTTCCTTGGGAAATGGCAGGGCTGAGCACAGGAATTCCAGCTGGAGCAGAGGTTTTTGTAGGGGCACCATCAGAGCAGGGATCAGGAAACTCCCCCCTCTGTAACTCTGGACATGGCTCAGCTTTTAGGGGTTTAACCCACAGCTCAACTTTTGCCTGCTTGAACACAGAGTTGAGCATTTTCAGATGGAAAAATGGTTTGGTGATGAAAAATTTGTGAAAGTGGCTGCAATTTTATTAGAGAATGTGGCAAAATCATCATTCCTTCAAGCTGTTGTCTTAGAAGGCTTTTGATAAGATGCATTTAAATGTTCTGCTTCACAAGAGCTTTGCAGGCTTTGTTAGGACAAGAGGATCAGCCCAGTCAGAGGGGTTCAGGAAAGGCAGGTCCTGCTTGTCTTTCTCTGGACAAAGTGACGCCCTTGGAGGATGAGGGAAAGGCTGGGCATGTGGCAGGTCTACCCAGACTTTGGTCAAGCTTTTGTTTCCCAGAACATTCTCCTGTTTAACCTTCATCAATGCCCTGGGTGAGGGGATCCAGGGCACCCCCAGCAGTGATGCTGGGTTGGGTGGGAGATGATCTGCTGAAGTGTCTTGGTTTGGAAAGCCAGGTGTCTGCTGAGGGAGTCAGGAGCCTCCCTTGAAATGGAAAGTGCAAACCCCCTCCCTCTGAATTGTTATCATTCTGAAATTAAGGGGCTCCCAGGCAAAGATATGGGAATAGGAATAACAGTTCTTTACTGGGAAAATTTAAAATACAAATGCAATAGTACAAACAAGAAAACAAACCCCTGGCAGAGTGAGAGCAGGAGCTGAGCCCTGTGGCTCAGGGTGGTGGCAGCAGTGCCATTCCATGGTGGCTCAGCCCTCCTGCAGGGCCAGCTGTGCTTCTGCTGGAGCAGGGATCCTGCACAAGGCTGGAGTTTTCCTCTGCAGCTCCAGGGCTGCTGGAGATGGGCCTGCTCTCCCTCTGGCAGTGCAGGGCAGCAGAAAGCTGCTCCTCTGGGAATGCAGGGGGCAAAGGCTGCTGTGCTGCTGCCAGGCTCAGATTGGATCCAGGCAGGAATGCTTGGCTCCTGCCCTGGGCAGAGCATCTCCCCATGGGATGATGGAATTTGATCAGCCCTGCAGGGACACTCAGTGGCCATGGACAGCAGAGATCTCCTGGAGGGAGGATTGGCTGTGGGAGAGATAAAGAAACCTGCCCCATGGACAGAGAGAACTGCCCCAGCTCTGACAGATGGGGATGGAACACACACCCCCAAACCATATCTTACAGCCCAGGACATGGAGGCTTGAAAAGCTCTGCAGAGCCCTTGGGTGGATCCCATCTGCCCCAGGGACCTGGGAGTGTCCAGGGGGTGTGGAATGCCCATTTCCCTGCGATTCTGGGGCTTTGCTCTGCTCTCCATCCCTGCATTCCCCTGGCTGCCCTGAGAACAGGGTTTTGCTGTTGAAGACTGGACAGAGAAGGCATTTGGTGCCTCAGCCTCTTCCTTTTGTCACCATTTCCACCACATCCAGCAAAGGAGGGAGATTCTCCCTGCCCACCTTTGCTTGCTGATGGATTTATAGAAATATTTTTATTATCTTTTACAGCAATAACCACGTTAAATTCAAGCTGGGCTTTGGCCCTTCTCATTTTCTCCCTTCACAACCTCACAGCATCCTTCTGTTCCTCCTGGGCTGCCTTCTGCTTCTTCCAAAGGCCAGGAACTCTCCTTTTCCCCTGAATTCCAGTCAAAGCTCTGTGCCAGCCAGGCTGGTCTTTTTCCTGCCGTGGTTCACTGAGACAGACTGCTCCTTTGCCTTTAGGGTTTCCTTCTGGAAGGATGTCCAGCCTTCCTGGACTCCTCTGCTGTAGGAATGTGCCCCCTATGGACAGAGTGGCAGAACCTTCCTCTGTCCCCCAAAAAGGAAAGAGCCCAGAACTTTCTCCCAGTGATCAGGTAGAAAAATCACTGATAGGACCTTGGGGACTTCACCTCAAGTTTGGGGACAGCTAATTGGCCATGAGCCAAAAGGTCCTGCCTGGGCCATTGAGTAGAAAAGGACAGAACAAAGAAACCAAATTGCTTTTGTGAGGTGTCTTTACCAGGAGCACAAGCTTGTGGCACCTGGATCGGTTTGAGTTTGTTATTTTGCCTTTTATTAAACCTTTTTGTTCCTGACGCTGTCACATCAGCCTCCTGCTCCTTTTATGCCTCCCAATGAATGCTGAGCTATTCTGGGGTGTATCGTTGGGGTGTTGAGAGCTCATCAGATCAGCTCGAAACCCCCGGGCAAAACGGTACACTCTGCCCTGCAGGACAGGCTCCTGCACAGGCTCACTCTGTCCTCTGACAGTCCAAGGTGGCAGATCTGCTCTCCTCTCACTTCCTTCCAAGAATCAAAGCAAGGAATAACTTTCCAATCCCAAAGAATAATAAAGTTATTCATATTCCCAGCTCAGGAGTAAATGCAGACAAAGCTCTCCCTTCTGAGAGCTGATCTTTAGGGACAGCTTTCCTCACCCGTGGACTCCTCTGCCCACAAGGAGCAGAATGTAGGGCTGCAATTTTCCAGGAGAACTCCTTAATAAATGCCTGGGTGCTTCGATGCCTTTCTGGAAGAGAAAGTGTGGCATTCACATTCTCTGAAATAATCCCTTCGCCCAGGATTTTTCTCCCGGGAAGCTGAGCAGCCTCAGAGAAAAGGAAAACAATTCTTATCTCATTTGCTTCTCCTGTGTTGTGCTCTCATGTGGAATGTGTTTGGAGATTGTTCACCCACAGGTGATTGTTTCATTGGTTTCATGTGAATTGTTTTCACTCTTTGGCCAATCAGGGCCAAGCTGTGTCAGGACTCTGGAGAGAGTCACAAGTTTTCATTATTATCTTTTAGCTTTCTGTAAATATCCTTTCTGTATTCTTTAGTATAGTATTCTTTAATATAATATAGTATCATGAAGTATTAAATTAGCCTTCTGAGAACATGGAGTCAGATTCATCATTCCTGCCTTCGTGGAGACATTTCCCAGCAAATACAATGAGGAAGGGGACAGGAGGAGCTTATTCCTGTGGCAAAGCTTTGTAGTCAAATGACACCTTGATGACATTAAATAGCAGGAGAGGATGTTTGAAGTGCGAAAGACACGAGGAAAGCACAGGACAGTTACCCAGGGTTGGGATCTTGTCAGATCTCACAGATGAATGGGCCCCCAAAGCTGCCCAGGGCTCCTGCTTAATAGAGACAATGTGCAGGGAAGACACTAAAAACAGGTTCCCACTGTTTTACCAAACACCCAGGTCTGACAGAGCCTCCAGACCCGTGTGCAGCTCCCAGATATCGAATTGCTCACTTGGCTCTTGTTTGTGAGAGATGTAAATCAATGTCCTGACTATTTGAGGATGCTGGAAATTGGTTTGCTCTTTCGAAAATGGAAGAGTTTGTCTCAGTGTGCTGGCAGAGTTCTCAGCAAGATTGCTGCTTTTACTCCTCCTAAATGCTGTCCTCACATTTGGCTACAGCTCCATTTCCTCCCTCTCGGGTGTTCATTGTGTGATATTAAGAATAATTTACAAGCTCCTTACAGAGGGGGTGCAGCCTTATGGCAGGACCTGTCCTCTGGGAGGCTGGGAAATACCTGCACTGAACTCTGAGAAACAAGAAACAAGATCTTTAGGGTTAAAAAAAAAAAAAAAAGAATAGGCTAAACCTTTCTTCCTGTAGCATTTCCAGTGTTTTTTCACAGCTCTGGTTCCAAAGAGCTCATGTGCTGTGTCTGTGCCTGAGTTTTGCTGTGGGTTTTGGAGAATAATAAATAACAAGAACAGAGTGGGCAGAGACCAGGCCTGCAGCCACAAAGTCTTTGGCAGCTCTGTGGGGTGAAAGGTCTGTGATGGAGCAGAGCTTTGAGCAGGAACAGTTCTGCATCCAGTTGTTAAATTCCAATTGGTGTTTGAAATGTCTTTGTTTTATCTTTGCTTTTTTTGCCGTTTTGTTTTTTTTAAATTAATACATTCTGGGTGTTTCTAGTTGCTTGTACTTCAACTTGTTCACATTTAATTGAAAGGAGCGTCTGGGAGAGAGAAAAAAGCACTGTTTGATCTTCCTGGTGGTCATTGCCAGAGGATCATGGAATAGTTTGGAGTTGGAAGGGTCTTTTTAAAGGTCATCCAGTCCAACCCTCCTGTCATGGGCAGGGACACCTTCCCAGGCTGCTGCAGCCCCAGTGTCCAGCCTGGCCTGGGGCACTGCAGGGATGCAGGGGCAGCCCCAGCTGCTCTGGCAATTCCAGCCCAACCAGGAATTCCTCATGGCCAAGATCCCATCCATGGCTGCCCTCTGGCACTGGCAGCCATTCCCTGTGTGCTGTCCCTGCAGGCCTTGTCCCCAGTCCCTCTGCAGCGACCCTGGAGCCCCTGCAGGCCCTGCAATGTGCTGGAAGCTCTCCCTGGAGCCTTCCCTTCTCCAGGTCAGCACCCCTAGCTCTCCCAGGCTGGCTCCAGAGCAGGATCCTTCCTCTCTTCACTCTCACCTGCTGCTCTGGGTTCAGATGTGTGACCATGTGAACCATGGGCTTGGTTTGAGCCAGAGGTGCAGAGCTTGGGATCACACTGCAGGAAGAAAGCAGCCTCTTGATTGATTGATTGAGCCTGAGGTTGGTGTAAACTGGCACCCATTTATTTGGATTATTTATAAATTGGCACCATGCTTGGGCCATTTGTTTCTTGATCTTTCTCTACCTTAGCAGTGGTGCTGCTCCTCTGGTCAGTGCCCAGCTCCCTGTGCCTTTCCTCAAGCCCTCTGCTGGATCTTTTGACATTTCTTCAGCTTCTTGGAAAAATTTCAAAGTAAAAAAATCTGGTGAGGAGTTGAAACCATGGGAGTCATCTGTCACCCAGCAGCCTTTCCAGGGCTCAGCCCCAGTCAGATGAAACAGCCTTTGGGTTTTAATTTTGATCCAAGGATCTGGAGTGGTGGATGGCACAGAGTGGCTGTAGATCTTCCAAGATGCTTTTAATTCTGTTTGCCTTGAAGACACTTACTTCACATAAGTGTTTAAATATATTTATTAAATGTTTCACCCAGTCTTTAACAGAGCCATGCTTTTGTTGTTGCTGGGTGTTATCTGTAAATTAAGAAATGTTGCTTAATGAACCTACTTAAAACAAGCAGAGTCTCTCTTGCTTCCCCATCCCCTGTCGCTTAGCAACAGGATTTCTCCCTGTGCAATCCCTGTTACTTCAGGACCATATCTGCAATATCCTCTCTAATTCTTCTCACTTTACCCTTCTAGAAGCCTTGCTGGAAGATTTGAGGAACTTCATCAACCCCTTGACAGACGTAATAAAGCAGAAAAAGATAAAATCAAACGATCAGTCACTTGGGCAGTGTAAACTTTGCTGAATTCATCAGCAGTCTCTTAAGCTTGATAGTGTTTGTAATGAAAATTCCTCTCCTGTGAAGAAAATAGCAAGGAAAACCAGCTGGGGGGGGAAACTGAGGGGGTTTTAGCTCATTGAAACACATTCATGGGATTTGTAGGGATGTTGTACCTTCTCATTTATGAATATCTTTGGTTGCACCAGACTTCCTGTGGCAGTCCTATTTTCTGGAAAAATCCTCTTCGCCCAGGATTCTTCTCCTGGGAAGCTGAGCAGCCTCAGAGGAAAAGGAAAACAATATTATCTCCTTTGCTTCTCCTGTGTTTTGCTGCTTTGGAATGTGGTTGGAGATTGTTTATCCAACAGGTGATTGTTTCATTGGTTTCATGGGAATTGTTTTGACTCTTTGGCCAATCAGGTCCAGGCTGTGTCAGGACTCTGGAAAGAGTCACGAGTTTTCATTATTATCTTTTAGCTTTCTGTCTGTATCCTTTCTGTATTCTTTAGTATAGTTTAGTATAGCATTCTTTAATATAATATAGTATCATAAAGTAATAAATTAGCCTTCTGAGAACATGGAGTCAGACTCATCATTCCTTCCTGCCACGGGGCACCCTGCAAATACAATAACTTCCTCTGTGTCCTAACATGGAATTTTCACCATGAATTGTTCCTAAATCAATCCAGTGAGCAGACTGCTGTGTTTATGTCCAGGGAAGCCCTCAAGCAAACAGAAACATCCACTGCTTCCCCTCTAAATCCAAGTGTTTCTGGCTTCCTTGTTCATCCTTGGTTCCTCCATGTTCTGGGAGTTCTGTGGAGCCAGAGAAGCTCCCGTGCTGCTTCAGGGTGCTGATGTTGGGTTCTTGCTAAAACGTGGGATTAAAATCTCTTCCAGTGCGAGACGCGAGCCTGCTGGAAATCAAAGAGGACACAGAGCTGGATCCAGAGGAGAACAGTGCTGTCTTCATGGGGATCCTCATCAAGGGGCTGGCCAAGCTGAAGAAGATCCCAGAAACAGTGAAAGCCATCCAGGATCGCTTGGAACAGGAGCTCAAGCAGATTGTCAAGCGCTCCACCACTCAGGTGGCTGACAATGGCTACCAGAGAGGGGAGAACCTTTCCCAGGAAAATCAGCCTAGGTAAGGAGATTTTAACTCCCAGCCCCTGATTGCTGAAAGAAAAAAAAAAATTAAAAAAAAAAAAAAAGTCCTAATTGATAATATGAGTTGAAATGAGAAAATTCAGCTCGATGATTTCGAGTGTAGCAGAGTCCAATTAAGCTGATGCAGGTGCAAAGCTTTGAAATCATGTATGGAACTAATTCCATCACAAATGTATGGCCAAGTCTCTAATTGTTTTGCAGCTCCATTTACATTAACAGCAAGGTGTGGAAGCCAGCTGGGCACTGTGTTTGTGCTGCTCCACAGAATTCACTGGAAGTGGCCTCTGGAACAAAAGGATTCCAGCAGGAATCTCTTCCAGCTGAAATATTCATCTCCACACTGTCGTGATCATTTTCCAAAGGGAATTAATGGCAGAAAAGTAAAGTGTGTATCTTCATTATGTGCAATATTTGTACTGGAAAATCACTCCCAAGGAAAACATCAGCTTGATAAAAACTCCTTTCTTAATTCCTCTCATTAGCACTGCTGGGGAAACAATTGTGTTTTGAAGACTTTGTAGAGTTACAGTGCTGATAACTCAGTGAAAATGAGCTTTTTTTAGATGGGTCACAAGGCAGAATTTTAGTTTCTGATGCCAGGAGTGTAACATATTCTTGATACTTGTTTTATGAACCAGTCTGGAGAGGTTGTGTGGCTCCTGGTTGTCTGCTGGAATTGATAAATTGGATCAGATCATATATCAATGCCATTAACCTGCCCAGAGGGTTGAGTGAGGCACACAAAGGTTTAATGGGTTTTGGCATCTGTTGGAGAGGGTGAGCCTTTAAGATGCTCTTGCAAAGTGCCCTGCATTCTTGTGGAGTACAGACATAATTAGAACTGGTTCTAAACCTAAATCACGCCTGAAGTTTACAGCAAGCAGGTGAATTCATTCATACTGAAAAGGATAAATTACAGTATGGAAGGGTGTCCCCACCCCTTAAATTAGCTTCACTTTTAAATCAAAGCTCAGAGACTTTCCTGCTGTCAGGGGAAAGTAAACCTGAGCAACAAGGCCCTGCTGCTTCACCAGAGCTCTGTAAGAGCCCAAATTTGAGCTCAATGCAGTGCCCAGAACTGCTGAACTGTTCATTAGGCTGTCAGATGATCCCTGAAGTCCCTTCCAACCCAAACCATTCTGTGACCAAGGATGAGGCTGATGATCTGCTTGGGGAAATTGTGGTGTAATTCCTTTTGAGACCCCATGGAGCAATGATTTAGAGTATCTCTTGTTGTACAAGACAGAAATGATTTGTAGAACCTGGCCAGAAAAGCTGCAGATCTGATAACAGCCACTGCTGATCTCATTCTTGGTACTTTTTAAATTTGACTCTCTTTCCCTTCCTTCCTTCTTTATTAAGCTTTTCCGTGTAGCTTTGTGCTGCCATCTTTTACATTTGTGTATAAAAATATGGTTAATTACTCCCAGATTTTTAAACTGCAGATTTTTTTTGGCTTGTGATGACTCTTTGGGTGCTCTCTCAGATCCTCAGAGCTTCAGGAAGGGCAGGAACAGGTTCCAAGTAGCTCCTTGTCCCTGGGGGAAGATAACTTTGGAAGCTCTGCCTGAATCTCACCACATTCTAGCTCAGCTCAGCTTTAAGTGGACAATTTTAAAGTCTAGATAAATTCTCTAACATTTTTAGATCTCTGTGCTTGAAAGAAGATTATGGAGAAAAGCTTAACTGTAGGAATTGCCACTGCCTTATCCTTAATTAATGGCTCATTAGGCACACAGTCACATTTAGGAATCCTTATCTGGAGTTCTGGGGGACAGAGTGGCCCAGAAGAGGCTGTGCTGTGCACCTTGGGGTGCTGCTGCACACACCTGTGGGGCTCTCCTGAATTTTGGAAGAGTTTGCACTTAAAATAACAATGTGGATGGATGCCTACTTGAGGGGCAGATTTATGGGACATTTCGGTAAGGAAACATTACAAATCCAGTCCATGGAGAGATGGGAGATTGACACTTTTGCTCCTAAATCCTCATGCTTGGATTCCATGGGCTTTTCCCTACACACCCATATTGCATTGTGACTTTTGCCCTCCTCTCCAGGCTTTGTAATAAACACAGGAATTATGTCCAGGCCACCCCTCTGACCAGGCACAGCCTGCAATGCCTGAATTGTCACTAATGTCCTCTCTCAGGTGGCAGCAGTCCCTGGGCATCACTTCACTCCCTCTATTGCCTGGACCATGGAAGTCCCTTCTGGCTGTGTGTCATTGTCCCCAAAACATTTCCCCTCTCTCTAGCTGCAGAGGTGCCTGGGACAAATTTTCCTGTCACTGCATGTCCCTGTTCAGCTCAGGGCACTCCCTGCTCCAGCCCCATCCAGGCCCGGCCATCTGATGCAATTTGCAATATTTATTAATATTTATATTTGCAATATTTATTAATGCAATTTGGTGGGTTTTGTCTCATTGCCTGGGTCTCTTGTGGGTCACCTTCTTTCAAAAATGACCTGGCAGATTTATAGGACTTCTAGGGAAAAAGGAAATAAGGTAAGAGGTGCTGGCTTAGCTGAAAACAGGGAGATGTGAGAATACATATTCTGAAGTATGAAGAAAAGGGATCCATACACAATTTACTGAGTATTGTTTGAATCAAGCTATCTTGATTCCAGGGGCTCTTTATTTTTGTGGCTCTGTTATTTTTTTTGTTACAGGTGTTGTGGCTCAGGGCCAAAGGTAACCTTCATAAAAATAATTAGGGAAATGTCAGCTTTAAAAAAAAAAAAGTGAAATTCTGAAGATTTTGAGAAAAAACAGTTTTTATTGGAAAGCCAGCACTTCTTATCAGAGCTAAGATGTAAAGATTTCAATATCCAGATGTGATTAGAAAGTAAGCCCAATGATTTCTATGGTTCCAGCCTTTCTGTAGTGAGTGTTTTGTCCCTTATAATAGAAGCTCTTAACACTTCAGAGGGAAGTGGCCAGAATCCTGCTGTAATACTTGGCCTCAAAACGTGGTAAAGATTTATAATCATTAAAATAAAAATTAAGAGAAGTTGAGTCGAGAAGTTTGAGTTGAGAAATTAATTCAGAGGGGTGGAGCCAGGCTGGGAGAGCTGGGGGTGCTCACCTGGAAAAGGGAAGGCTCCAGGCAGAGCTTCCAGCACATTGCAGGGCCTGCAGGGCTCCAGGGTCGCTGCAGAGGGACTGGGGACAAGGCCTGCAGGGACAGCACACAGGGAATGGCTGCCAGTGCCAGAGGGCAGCCATGGATGGGATCTTGGCCATGAGGAATTCCTGCCTGGGCTGGAATTGCCAGAGCAGCTGGGGCTGCCCCTGCATCCCTGCAGTGTCCAAGGAAGAATTGGGGCAGCCTGGGGTGGTGGCCAGGGATGATCCTGAGGGTGTCCCCAGTCCCAGTCCCTGCTCCTGTGAGCACTGAAGCAGAGGCAGCAGCTCCTGCCCTGCCCTGCCCTGCCCTGGGGCTCGCAGCTTCTGCTGGGCAGACTCAGAGCATGTGGTGGCTCCAAAGCTGCTGCAGGAAACGAGATGGAGCCTGTCTGTCAGAGCCACAAGTGCCTAACATATGGATTTGGGAAGTGTTATCTTCACATTTTGGTGGGGTTATGTGGGGACTGGAGTTGCTCATTAAGCGGTGAGGAGTTCCAGCATGATTTTGCTGTTCTCCACCAGTAAAAAGTGTGATGGTGCTGTGTTGTATTTGCAGGGTGCTCTGTGGCAGGAATGATGCATTTAACTCCATGTTTTTAGAAGGTTAATTTATTATTTTATGACATGTTATTATATTAAAGAATATTAAACTATACTATACTAAAGAATACAGAAAGGATACAGACAGAAGGCTAAAAGATAATAATGAAAACTCGTGATTCTCTCCAGAGCCCTGACACAGCTTGGCCCCAATTGGCCATTGAATTAAAACAACTCACAGCAGAAACCAATGAAACAATCACCTGTTGGATAAACAATCTCCAACCACATTCCAAAGCAGCAAAACACAGGAGAAGCAAAGGAGATAATATTGTTTTCCTTTTTCTCTGAGGCTTCTCAGCTCCCCAGGAGAAGAATCCTGGGCAAAGGGATTTTCCAGAAAATATGACTGCCACAGTGCTGCCTCATCACAAACTGTTCAGCACTTTGCAAAGGTGCTTTAATTATGATAATTAGGCTGTAAGGAACCATGGGGGCAGGTACAATGCAGTGCATTTGGATGATGTTATAGCTCTAACAAATAGGAGTAAAACAATATAAGCTATATAGCAGTACAATAGGAGTAAAATCATGGCAAGTGATGAGCATTGATAGTTTAGCTTTCTGCTATTTCCTGTCATTTGAAACCTGCCATAATTATTTAATAACTCAAAAAGAATTCCTTTTATGCTGGTCGTGTGGCTAAGTCAGTTTTTGTTGTCATATTTTTTTCTGGGGGAAGAGCAGGTTGTTTCCCTCCCTGCCTGAGGTCTCACAGTGGGCTCAAATATTATGTTAGTCCAGTTGAATTACTGTGGAGATATTAATGGGTTTGTCTTCCCTATAGCCCTAAACAGGACACTTTTAAAGTGAGCAATGCTGATATAGGGAAGGGAATGGGGAGAAAAATCCTCAGGAATGTTCAGATACCAAACCTGAGCTGAAGTGAGTCCCTGTCACATTCATATTTTCTGGAAAAATCCTTTCACCCAGGGTTCTTCTCCTGGGAAGCTGAGAAGCCTCAGAGAAAAAGGAAAACAATATTATCTCATTTGCTTCTCCTGTGTTTTGCAGCTTTGGAATGTGGTTGGAGATTGTTTACCCACAGGTGATTGTTCCATTGGTTTCATGGGAATTGTTTTCACTTAATGACCAATCAGTGCCAGGCTGTGTCAGGACTCTGGAAGGAGTCACGAGTTTTCATTATTATCTTTTAGCCTTCTGTCTGTATCTTTTCTGTATTCTTTTGTTCAGTTTAGTATTCTTTAATATAATGTAGATCATAAAATAATAAATTAGCTTTCTGAGAACATGGAGTCAGATTCATCATTCCCTCCTGCCACGGGGGCACCCCACAAATAGAATAAGCCCCCTGAGCCCACAGAGAGGTGACCTCAGCATGTCACAAAACAGGACATGAAACCACAGTGCCCTGTCCCCCTGCCCTGCTGCGAGCCTGTGGAACGTTCCAGAGGCTGAGCAGAGCTGTTTCTGTGCTTGCCAGGTTGCTGCTGGAGCTGCTGGAGCTGCTCTTTGACAAGTTCAACGCCGTGGCCGCCGCGCACGCCGTGGTGCTGGGCCACCTGCAGCAGACTGTGGCCTCCCCCTGCAGCCAGCACGACGGGGACATCAAGCTCTATGACATGGTGGATGTGTGGGTGAAGATCCAGGATGTCCTGCAGGTAAGAACACCTCAGGTGGGCATGTTTTCAGCTTGCAGCTATAACTGATACAAAATAATACAAAAAAAACCCCCATAAAATACCAAAAAAAAAGCAAAAACCCTTCAGAACCATGCCAGAGAATACCTGTCGTGCTCAACACTCAGCAGTGCTGGAATTTATCTTTAGGCTTTTTTTTTGGTAAGTGGCCACATTTACAACAGACTGTAAAACTCCAAAGAGCTTAAATATCAGCAAAAAAAAAAAACAAACCCGTGGATTCATCCTTATGGTGTTTGGAAAGGTTGATTCCTTTTGCCTACCAAGTGATTTATCAGCAGCTTTCAAAGTGACATTTTTGTTCTGTGTTACCATGTCATGCCTGTCTTATAAAGTGTCACAGCTCTAATGGCTTGTCTTCTGCTGTCATTATGGCTGGGTTTAGGCAGCTCAGACACTTGCTGCCGGCGTGTTTGCAGCAAATTCTTATTTGATTCTTCCTCTTAACTGCAAGAGACTAAAGCTGTGCCTTGCTTAGGCTTTATTCAGGTGCTGTGCCTCTCACCCAGGGATCTGAGGCTCTCTCCAGCAGCAGAGCTCTCATCTGTCACATCTCTGTTCTCCATTCTTGCTGTGTTGTATGTTTTGTGTTACACTAAACACGTCTTTAGTATTTTTTTTTCATTTATTTATTTGGAGATTAGCTTTATACACAGTGCACAGATGTGGAACTTCACCTGCCATGTGACAGAGGAGGTTGTGGCATTCACATTTTCTGGAAAAATCCCTTTACCCAGGATTTTTCTCCTGGGAGGCTGAGAAGCCTCAGAGAAAAAGGAAAACAATATTATCTGATTTACTTTTCTTGTGTTTTGCTTTTTTGGAATGTGTTTAGAAATTGTTTAGTAACAGGTGATTGTTTCATTAGATTTTTGATGTGAATGTTTTGATTCAATGGCTGATGAGTATTAAGTTGTGTCAGGGCTCTGGAAAGAGAGCCACGAGTTTTCATTATTTTTTTAGCCTTTTATAAGTATCTTTTCTGTATTCTTTAATATAGTTTAGTATAGCATTTTTAATACAATATAATATCAGAAAAACATAAATTAGCCTTCTGAGAACATGGAGTCAGATTCATCATTCCTTCCTGCCACAGGAATCCCCACGAATACAATAGGAGGTCGAAGAAGTGAGCCTGGCATTATTTACAGGAGGTGGAAGGATTTATGTTGGTCATTCCAGCTCTGAGCTGCTGATGGAAAATGCTCTCTGCCTCCTGCCCTAACTCACTTTTTCAGTTTTGGGCTGGTTTGTAGCTGTTGCTCTGCAGGATTGTTTGACTGTGCAGTGATGCAGTTTTTTTTTTTTCCTTACCCAAATATCCCAATGACTTTAAATACTTGGAGATGACAAATGCAAGGTGTGGGCCTTCAGTCCCCTTCACTGACTCCTTACCCACATATTTGTCTTTCTGGAGGAATTATTATCAAAGGAATCTCTGTCACTTTTCCCTATGCCACAAACTTGCAGCTCCTTTCACAGAATTCACAGAATGAACAGGTTGGGAGAGACCTTCAAGATCATGAAGTCCAACCCAACAGCTCAGCCAGACCCTGGCACCCAGTGCCACATCCAGGCTTTGGTGACACAGCCAGGGATGGTGGCTGCAGCACCTCCCCGGGCAGCCATCCCAGAGCTTTCTCCCCTTTCTGGAAAAGCTTTTTCCTGCTCTCCCCCCTGAATTTCCCTTGGCACAGCTTGAGATACTGTTCTTGAAAAAATCTGCTTGGAAATGTCCAGCCAGAGATTCATGAGGGGTTTTTTGAACAACAGAAAATGTCACACAACTGAAGTGGGAATAAATAAGGGAAGAATAAAAGAATAAAAGGGAAGAATTGAATTTAAGGATGTTTGGGATGAGGAATCTGCAGCCATCCTCCTGTGATCCATGAGGCCCAGAAAAACTTTGAGCTTGCAGCTCTGCAGATTTTGCTCCAGAAAGACAAAACCTTGGAGTAAGAACACTCCTGAGAGTGTTCCTCTGGTGTAGCAGACCATCAAGGCTGGATATTCCTGTCCTCTGTGGGAGTTTGGATGGGCTCAGCCCTGGTGTGTGGTGAAATTTGGAGTGATGTCTATTGGCTGTTCCTGAACAGCACTGTTGGAACTCAAAGCCTGTGGAGGTGTGAGCACTGAAAGTGCTTTGTGTGCTGGGCAGACAACGTCTGACCAAGATCTCTGAGAAAAGTGTGCCGAGAAAAACAAAGCCAACCCCCTTGGAAAGGTTTCATTGTTCTTGGGTGCCAGGGGGAGTCAGAAAAGCTTCCAGAAGAGCTTTTACATTGCATAAAAGCAGCACTTCAAGATCCATAATCTCTTGCTGGTTTAAGGTAAGAGATGAGCATTGACTGGCGTGAAAGGGAGGAAATGCTGCATTTCTTTGTTCAAAATCTTGTTGGTGTTTGTACTTTAGTTCCACTGGAGTGGCTTAAAATATTTTTACCTCAGAGTGTAAGAAAACCTTTGATCCCAAAGCCTAAATTATCTCTAACCTGCTTTTCTGTGTAAGGATAATTTTTGGAGGGGAGATCTTATATTTGCAGCAGAGGGAGCAGAAAACTCAGTTTTAAAAGTGTTTAAAGCTGTTGGGGGAGGCTGAAAACTTGGAGGAAGTTGCTCAGGGAAGTGATAGAATTCCTTGAAATCCCAATGAATGGAATTTAATCAGCTCAGCAGAACAATCTCACATGAGTGGAATTGACAGGGATAATGTTCTGTACGTGTGCATTGTGCATCTCTGCCTGTGAAATTCAGGAAGATTCATGTTACAGCAGGGTTATCTCTCCATGTCTTCACATGGACACAAATAAATAACAGGAAGTAACTGGAGCTCGTGGTGGGCTGCAAATTGGGGTTCATGGGGGAGGAGTTCTTTTCTGCAGCTCATTTTTGGAGCTGGATTTCTGAGAGCTCCCTAATAACTGCACCAGGCACTCTGGTGTAGTGTGAGAGGTGGCTCAGTGCTGAGCAGTGCTGAGGTACAAAACATGCAGATATGAAATATTTTTGACCTTCTTTGAGAATGGAGGAGTAACACAGAAGACAGAGTGACCTTTTCCAGTTGGTAGGCGAGAGCTAGAAAAGAAACAAACAAACAAAAGCAGTTTGTCAAAATATTAGAGCAGCCTTGTTCAGGAAAACACCATTTGAAGTTATTTCCTTGTCTCACAGCCAGCGTAGCCCTTGGTCATGTTGTTTCATCAGTGGGAGAAGGGGGGAAATTTGTTGAAATTTTAATTTAAAGTTTGGCATTTTGTGTGGAGCTAATTGAGCTCTTCATGCAGGAGTGGGTGGAACATCCTCCTGAAGAGCCTCGTTAGTGCAGGACCAGGACCTTGGCTGGGGAGAGCTGGGAGCCATGTGCTGGTGTCAGTGCTCGTGTCAGGATGAAGAGTGAGGGAACTCTGAGGGTTCCTGGGACAATTCAATGTCTGTGCTGGGTCATACAGGACTGCTGGAATGAGTCCCTCTGCTCTGGAGCCAGCCTGGGAGAGCTGGGAATGTTCCCCTGGAGAAGGGAAGGCTCCAGGGAGAGCTTCCAGCACATTGCAGGGCCTGCAGGGGCTCCAGGGTCGCTGCAGAGGGACTGGGGACAAGGCCTGCAGGGACAGCACCCAGGGAATGGCTGCCAGTGCCAGAGGGCAGCCATGGATGGGATCTTGGCCATGAGGAATTCCTGGCTGGGCTGGAATTGCCAGAGCAGCTGGGGCTGCCCCTGCATCCCTGCAGTGTCCAAGGAAGGATTGGAGCACTCTGGGATAGGGGAGGTGTCCCTGGAATGAGCTTTGGGGTCCCTTCCCACCCAAACTGCTCTGGGATTCTGGGATTTGGGACACTCAGAATCCATCCCGAGGGATTTTGATGGGAAATGGGGATGGAAAAGAGAGGAGAAGGGAAGGGAGGCCCTTCATGGATTCCTGAGATTCCAAGTGAAGGCCCTGGGTCCAGGAATGTCTTGGAGAGGAGATGGATGCAATGTCAGGCTGGGAGAGCTGGGAATGTTCCCCTGGAGAAGGGAAGGCTCCAGGGAGAGCTTCCAGCACATTGCAGGGCCTGCAGGGGCTCCAGGAGAGCTGCAGAGGGACTGGGGACAAGGCCTGCAGGGACAGGAGCCAGGGAATGGTGCAGGACCCTGCTGCAGGAGAAGCCACCCGTGACTTGTCCTGTTGGTGACATGACCAGTTAACAGTTCAGGCTGGAGCTGTTTGCCTCCAAGGAAGACATCTTCTCTCCTTTCTTAGTGGTGAATTTGTAGTTGATGATTCTCAATTTTTTGGGGTCTATATTTTTCTCCCTCCCACAGAAGAGAGGGAAAATCACACGCATTTTCTCTGGGACATAAATCTTTAGCAGGCTCTCTGGTGGGCTGTCTGCTGAGAAGACACTGACAGCTAATATGTTCCTTTTCTGGGGGTTTTTCTGTCTAATGCTTTCCTGTGTTTTCCAAAATTGGTGTCATTTAGCAGCCCAAACATTGCTGAAACCATAAGGAAACTGGGGAGGGAGGAACTGAAGCCTCCTCTCTGCCCACACACTCCTGTTGTGCTACTGCAGAGCTGGGGATAGCAGACACTGAGCCTTGAGAAACCTCTCTTAAGGATGCTCCACCATCCTCATATCCTTCCTTATCCAAAGGAATGGCATTTGAGGGAGGGAGCAGGGAAATGGGATCATTTTGTGCCTCACATCTGGGCCTGGTGCTGGGCAGTGCAGTGATCTTGCAGAAAAGCTGCACTGAAATTGCATTTCCTGGGTCACACTTGGCCAGGAGTCCTGGGAGAACACGTGGAGATGAATTTCAGGGCTCTGCTGCGGGAACCTGAGTCCCTGTCTGGATTTTAAGGGAATTAATGGCTTAAAATGCTGGTCCCCATGGGCAGCCAGGTGAGCAGGGGAATGTCTGTGCAGTTCAGCTGATGCCTTGAGAAGGCTGAGAACAGAGGCTGGACAGAGATACAGAATAAAGCAGGGATTTATTCAAATGGATCCACCTTGGGCAGCACAAGAGCCCAGCCAGGGCTGCAGCCAAGAGGAACCCAAATGGTCCCAAAATGCACGAGCGCTCCCGGGGTCTCTCCCTTGGCTCAGCTCTGCTCCATTTGCCCCTTGCAGTTCATTGTCCCGTTCCAGCTTTAGCCCAGGCACTCCCACCCTGCTTGTTTGTCTCTCTGCAGCCCACGCTGTTTGTGCTCCTGGGCTGAGCTTTGGCTCATTTGTTGTGGTATTTGCTGGGTCCCCAGGATGAATGAGGAAATGGTGAATCTGACTCCATGTTCCCAGAAGGCTCATTTTTATTTTATGATATTATATTAAAGAATACTATATTAAAACTATACTAAAGAATACAGAAAGGATACAGACGGACAGCTACAAAGAATGATAATGAAAACTTGTCATTCTTTCCAGAGTCCTGACACAGCTTGGCACTGATTGGTCATTAAGTCAAAACAATTCACATGAAACCAATGGAACAATCTCCAACCACATTCCAAAGCAGCAAAACACAGGAGAAGCAAATCAGATAATATTGCTTTCCTTTTTCTCTGAGGCTTCTCAGCTTCCCAGGAGAGAAATCGTGGCGAAGGAATTTTTCAGAAAATATGAGTGCGACATTTTGTCCTTGGATCCCAACTAGAGAAGGAATTGTTTTGTCTCCCTGCTCTGTGCAGAGAGCTCACCATCCCATAATATGAAGCTCAGAGCCACACACTGAAGCAGCACAGAATGTGAAAAATATAAAAGCTAAACCCTGAGGTATCACAGCAACCTCAGTTACTCGGGAAAGGTGTGCAGAGGTTTCAGCTCCATCCCAGCCTCTGCCAGCTGTGCTGCCATCCCACTGCTTCCTTTCCCCAGCCCAGGATGTTCTCCTTGCTCTGGCAGGATTCTCCTGTCAGGAATCTGGTTTGAAGGGGTCGATTTGGCCAAGGTTTGCTGCTGGCTGCTTTTCCTGCTCGCTCAGGTCCCTGAACTGTGGCAGGGCTGGCACAGCAGCAGGTGAGGGAGGGAAGGCACCGTGGAAAAAGGAAGGGAAAAGGTATTTTTTCTGGCAAGGGAAGGGTTCTTCTATCAGCTGAAGCTCCTCCCTGGAGCTGCTCATGGAAAACCCAAGTGGTTTTTGCTGGGTGGCTCAGCACAGGTCTGAACCCTTGCATTTAAAAGCTGAACGAGCTGTTAGTGCCACAGTTGGTGCTCAGAAAGTCAAATCAGCTCTTTGCATGAGAGCTGTTAATGTGCCATAAATCTTGGCTGGAATGCCAGAGCAATATCTGAAATTGCTGCTGCCTTTGGGAAGTTCACCAGGTGATGTTTTGAACCCAAAGCAGTTATTTTCCACAAAGTGGCTCCACAGATATTTAATGGCTTTGTGGTCGTCCTCCAAATAACGGGCCTGACAATCTTTGTGGTTCTTTTCAAATGGTCTGAGGTGTGTGGAACTGCTGCCCTTGGACTCCTGGCTGGTTTGGCTCATTAATGCTCATCTCCTTGAGAGAATGTTGGTCATAAAAGGGATTTGTCTGCAGCTTTAAAAAACAAACACAGCTTCACTCAGTCTCTAGCAGGAGACAGTGAGGAGGGAGAGTTCCGTTCCTCAGAATGCTGATATTTAAAAATGGAATTTAAATAATTAGAGTAGGTCACTTGACACTTTTCCCTCCCCCCTGTTATTTGACATGAGCTCAGCACATGCAGGAATAAATCCAGCAGGGTGTTACAGTGTTTGCTGCAAATATGTGCTGCTAAGAACATGAGAATTTCTGGGGAAGTTTATGGCCCAGGAAGAGTTTCATCTTTCTGGATCAAGAAAAGGACAAGCTGATTTTGCAGGAAGGCATTTCTTTACATTTAGACCTTGCCAAGAAGGTTTCTAATGTCCTGTCTCCCCTCTCTATTAAAATGTTTTTTAGATTTACTCCAATTTGCCTAAAATTCAAATTTTTGCAATTTCAAACAGCAAATAAATTGGTATTTTTGTTAAGCTCTTAAGAAGAATGCAATTGGAATTTGGGACGGTGGAAACGGCCTTGATAAAGGTGAAAAAACATGTCAAGTTTTAGGAAGTGCAGAGAGATTCCATGGAATCACTGGAAGGGCACAGGAGATGGAAATGGCGTCCTAACCTTTTAAAAACAAAGAATTTGAAGTAGAAATGCCTCAGATTGATGTGTTTTCTCTTTGACTGGATGATCCTGGCTGAGCTGTGTTCCAGACTAACTGAATGATGTGGTAACAGGTACCTGGACGAGGTCCAGAGCTGAGCTGGCTGCAGACACTGGATTCTTTTCTTTCCCAGGGATGGCCCTTGTTGACCAAGCTGTGCCATATTTGATTTAATATTCTGTTAGCAGGGTGACAAAGCAGAATTCTTCTCCCCTTCTCCTGCATTAACACCTTTTGTTTGGACACTTTTTATCCTGGAGCTGTTGATCCAATGCATTTCATAAACACCAACATTTATGCTGAAGTTCAAAGAAATCAAGCCCAGAATAAAAATGACTTGTTTGAATAATGCACAGTCACTTGTGCAGCTCATTGCAGAGGAGGTCAATGGGCTTTGGGGAGATTTTAAGAAATAGTAACTCCTTTTATGAAATATTTGCAGATTATGAGCAAGGAAAAAAATTATCATCTTTGTTCCATGCTGTAGAGCACCAAGCTGCTCTGAACTTCATTTGAGGGGGATTTTCCTTTTAATTGTTCATCACATTTAGTTATCTTTTAGTTTTAAGTGGGTTTTAGAGTTTATGCCTAAATATTCATGTAACTCAACCCATGTGAGTTAAAAGCAACTGCAGCTCTGCTGAAGGTGCTGAAAAAGGTGCCCAAATTCTTGGAGAGAGAAATAATTTCAAAAAGCTGTTTGGTGGAGTTGTGAAAGTCAGAGTCAGCTCTGCTGGGTGTTAGGCTGAGAGGAAAGGGTTGGGAATGCAGGATAGGGAATGACACATTCCCTACTTTGATATTTGGCAGTTGGCACAAAACCTGTGCCTTGTGAACCCTGGGCCATCATTAAATTCTTTCTAATTGATGCAACATGAGAACACAGAATTTTTTCCAGCTTTTTTTTTCCCAATGATGCCACTTGGAAGCTTTTTATCCTCAAGTTGGAAGATCCTCTGACAAGGACTAAGAGGGGTGTGAAGTGACCATCACACCTGATGTGACTCTGTGATTCCAACAGGAATGTGAGTTTTGGAAATAAAGGATGCAGAATTCCCAGCCTGTACAGGGCTTGTTAGGCTTCACCTTCTTGGAGATGATAAAAATTGGGATGATGTGGAAAAAAATATGGAAATTCTGCTGCAGATTTGAACTATATCTTTCATTTACACCATTTTTGAACCATTTTGTCAGCTCTGATGTGGATTTTTTCCCCTCTGTTTTGTGTCAGTGTCTGCTGCACTTCACCCCTGCTGTCAGTTGGAATTAGGAGGGTGCTACAAGGAGTTCATCAGCATTTGTGAACATGTTTTATAGGACTATAAACCTCTCTTTCGATATGCTGAGCTCATACTCTGTCCCTGTGTGAGTGCCTTTAAAGGCAATGACTTTTTCTGATGCCCTGTGAAGGCTGAGCTAGAGCAGAGGCTGGGCAGAGGTACAGAATAAAGCAGGGATTTGTTCAAAGGATCTCCTCCATGGATCCACCTTGGGCAGCACAAGAGCCCAGCCAGGGCTGCACCCAAGATGAACCAGAATGGTCCCAAAATGAACCCAAGATGGACCAAAATGGTCCCAAAATGAAGCCAAGATGAACCAAAATGGTCCCAAAATGAACCCAAGATGAACCCAAATGGTCCCAAAATGCACGAGCGCTCCCGGGGTCTCTCCCTTGGCTCAGCTCTGCTCCATTTGCCCCTTGCAGTTCATTGTCCCGTTCCAGCTTTAGCCCAGGCACTCCCACCCTGCTTGTTTGTCTCTCTGCAGCCCACGCTGTTTGTGCTCCTGGCCTGAGCTTTGGCTCATTTGTCCTTGGTCCCAGCTGGAGCAGGAATTGTTTTGTCTCCCTGCTCTGTGCAGAGAGCTCACCATCCCATAATATGAAGCCCAGAACCACACACTGAAGCAGCACAGAATGTGAAAAATATAAAAGCTAAACCCTGAGGCATCAGTCAGGGAGCTGCAGCACCAAAGCAGCAAAGTTCTTCCAGAATCATAGAATGGTTTGGCTTGGAAAGGATCTTTCAGATCTTCTCATTCCAACCCTGTGCCATGGGCCGGGACACCTTCCCCTAGACCAGGCTGCTCCAAGCCCCATCCACAGTGTATCTGCAGGGGTTTTTATCTGATTTTGTACTTTTATTTATGGTTGTGTCTGCCCAGCTGCCTTTTGAGGTGGTTTTATTCAGGAATTTTGCAAATATCTGTTGGCGGATTTTGAGCAGATCATTGGGTTTCTATGTACACAAGGGTTCCAGTAGATAAAACATTGATAATAAATAATGGAAAATAAAGACTTGAGTGGGATTGTGAATCTTGAGGGCACTGAAAAAATATTTTAAAATGCCTCAAAACTCTTTCTTCATTACTTTAAATTCATTTTTTGGCTTCAGCCATATTTGCTGTACCAACTTTTAGCCACTCAGCTCCCAAAGAATGTAGTTTTTACTTCCAGATAACTCATGTGAATGTGTCTGTAGAGGCCAGCAGCAAGTGGCTGATGATTCACTGGTGTTCCCAGGGCTGAGAGAGGCTGCAGAGCTCCAAGCCTGTGTGATTTAAGGGAAATGGCAAAGTCCCAGTTCGTGCTGTGTCTTGGTTTGAAAAGCCAGGTGTGTGCTGAGGAAGGCAGGAGCCTCCCCTGAAACAGAAAATGCAAACCCTTCCCTCTGAATTGTTATAAGTTTGAAATTAAGGGGTTCTCAGGCAAAGATATGGGAGCAGGAATAACAGTTCTTCACTAGGAAAAACAAAAATACAAATGCAATAGTGTCACAGTCATATTTTCAGGAAAAAATCCTCTTTGGCCCGGATTCTTCTCCTGGGAAGCTGAGAAGCCTCAGAGCAAAAGGAAGACAATATTATCTGATTTGCTTCCTCAGGTCGCTCAGCCCCTCCACCTGCAGGAGGAGACCCTCCAGGGAATCCACTGCTGACACCTGGGGGCAAAACAGGGGACAGTTTTTACACATCCATTCGTTGACATCAATTCATTCAGTTTTGCAATTTTCTGTCACAGTCATATTTTCTGAAAAATCCTCTTTGACCAGGATTCTTCTCCTGGGGAGCTGAGAAACCTCAGAGAAAAAGGAAAACAATATTATCTGATTTGCTTCTCCTGTGTTTTGCTGCTTTGGAATGTGGTTGGAGATTGTTTATCCCACAGGTGATTGTTCCATTGGTTTCATGGGAATTGTTTTGACTCTTCGGCCAATCAGTGCCAGGCTGTGTTGAGGCTCTGGAAGGAGTCACGAGTTTTCATTATTATCTTTTAGCCTTCTGTCTGTATCTTTTCTGTATTCTTTAGTGTAGTTTAGTACAGCATTCTTTAATATAATACAGTATCATAAAATAATAAATGAGCCTTCTGAATCTGAGTCAGATTCATCATTCCTCCCTTCGTCTGGGAACCCCACAAACACAATACAATAGTACAAAAAAGAAAAGAGAGTCAGAATAGACCTGACATCCTAAATGTGTTTAAATGCCTTGGAAAGCTCCTTGGGGTCTTCATTTACTGGCAGAGACCAAAGCATTGTGGCTGTGGGTGAGCCCTGGGTGGAGCTGGGAGCTGCAATCTGATTATAAAACAGCAGTAGTGCATTGTTAATCCATATTTTCCAGCCAGAAAAGCTGCACTCCCTCAGTTTTGCATCGGCTTGAGAAAAAAAACCCAAAATATTGAAGAGAGAAGGAAAAAATCAGGAGAGAAGGAAAATCCCTGTGTGCTCCACTCTGTGGTCCCAGTGCCTTTATTGAGTGGAGCTTTGCCCTCTATTTTTAGTGTTCCAGTGCCCTGGAATGTTCCTTATCCCTTCTTGCCACGGCTCCTGTGGGTGAAATGTTATTTTGCAGTGGAAAATGTGGTGGTGGTGCCCACTATTCCCAGTGCAGCATTGACTGAGGGGCCCTGGGAAGTGCTATAAATTAATTCTCAATGTGCTAACTCAGACCTTGCTGGTCTGCAGCTCCTGGTGAGCCACCCTGTGAATTTCTGTGATGGATGAGGTTTTCCAAAAGAGCCAAAGGCATTTAGGATCTAACTCCCTTGGCAGTCTAGTGGGAATTGGACAACTAATTACTTTGGATTCTTTGGAAAATCCCAGATCTAATTTTATATTATAATAACATGATTTTAAAGGAAGGTAAACCTGCAAGAAAAATATCATTTGTTGTAATTTTTTTCCTTTTTTTAATAGACACTAGAGCTATTTTTCTGGCCAGTTCTCCTGCGTTGAAGCTCCTTTGGAAAAGGCTTGGAGCAGGAGGTTGGATGGATGGGCTGGATGCTGCCTTTTCCAAGGGCTGACCCGTGGCCCTGTGCAACACCTGAGATGAAAACTCTTGTCTGATGCACTCCAGTTGCACAGAGGTTAATTATGTCATTCATTTTCTCTCCTGGGCTCAAACAGTTGGAATTTGCTGCCCGTGACAGGGAGAATAATCCAAATTAGTTACACCTCCCAGCAGGTCAGTAAATAAATAAATCAGAGCTGTCCCTTAAGTGTAACATCCGGAATCTGTCCGGTTTTACTGGGAAAACACAGAATTATCTGGGACACAGCAGAGGGATGATTCCACTTGATTACAGTGATTTGGTGCTCATTCCCTCGCTGCTTAATCAGGGTGGTGCCCTCCTAGAAAAACTGCATTTCCAGCCCCTTTTCCTGCCAGAGTGATGAATGATGGTGCCTCTGAATTGCTCCTCTCGTGATGATTTGCTTTAATTCACGAGGGTGACTTTCCCTCTCAGCCATCGTGCTGCTAAAGGTGGAAAAATGAAGATGTTCCCAGAGGTTTCTGTGCATGTGACAGCTGTGGTGGAGAATGCTCCCAAAACTTTGTGATCGCTCAGGAAAAGTGATGCTGATTCCTTCCTGTTGCATAAAAATAATTAAAAAACTATAAGCATAAAAAAATAAGTTCATCAATCAATATAAACCTAGCTATAATAATAATCATTTTAAACTTAATTTTTTAAAAAAATTACAGCCTTCTTTCTACCTCAAACTATTTCAAAAACAACCTTAAAACAATTAAATCAACAGTTATTAACTAAGTAAACAGTCTCATACCATTTCTCTCACATTAAACAAGTTATTAACTAATATTCAAAATACAAAACATATTACTCTCCAAACCAAAGCAACAATTAATTCTTTTATTAATACATAAACATAAATAGAAAAACTTTAATAACTATAAAAATAATAGAAAAATATATAAAATTATATATAAATATATTAAAGTAATTAATTTATTAATACATAAACATAAATAGAAAAGCTTTAATAACTATAAAAATAATAGAAAAATATATAAAATTATATATAAATAAACTAATTAATTTATTAATACATAAATATAAAAAATTAATAAAATATACTGTATTAACCTTTCCAACCATTCAATATCTATACCTAAAAGCATACAACTATTACAAAAATCAGAACCAAACTCAGAATCAGATCCTGCATTGCAGAGGGATTGCAGCTCTCCCACAGGACACTTTTCTTTTTAGTGGGACCAGTTTTGAAGTGTGGATTTGGGAGGGTTCATCTCTGCCAAGCCCACCCTGATTTTTCAGTGTCCTGCCTGCCCTGCAGTTCTTCAGTGCTCACCAGGACTGCCTGGGCATTTAGAAAACAGAGATTTGAAAGTATTTCTCAGGGAATCTGCACTTTTCACACTCAGAGGAGCAGTGGAAGAAGCACAAGGATTCCAGAGGGTGACACATTTGTGAAAATTACTGTGAAAATAATTTCTGGTGAAAATTGCTGTGAAAATAATTTCCAGTGCATGGTGAGGTTTTGGTTCTTCAAACAGGCCAAACCCCTGGAAAACACCACACTGCAAGCAAAACTTGAGCATCCTGATCCAGGTTTTTAGTGGGGAGTGGGATTGGAGGGGAGAGAATTCCATCCCTGCCTTCATGCGTGGTTCAGGACTGGGCTGTCACACTCAATCCTTTGCCTGGAGCAGAACTGTGACTCTCTTTCTGTTCATTATTAACTTGTAATTTTCAAATCTGAATCTTTTGGAGCTGTTTGGAAGGATGAAGGGGTTGGAACTGGGTTATCTTTAAGGTCCCTTCCCAGCCCATTCAGTGGTTTTGTGATCTTTGTGCAACAGGCACCTGAGTGCATCTGGGTTGATGCAGATCAGAGGATGTGATTTGCAGGAATTTGTACACTCAGCCTTCCCTTAATGGCAACCTGTGCGATTCCTTGAATTCTCTGAGGTTGCAGCTTGCTTAAAGCAGGTTAGAATTTGATCCTGCTATTCCCAAATCCCGCTTTCCTTAGCAGCGATTCTTTCAGCATAATGTTCTTTGGTTTAATATTCTTCAGAGACCGAGTTTGAGCGATGTTCTTTGTTACTTGTGCCTCATATCTGCTGTTTTGCCTCTGCTCCCTTTGCTTTATCTCCTAGCTGTGTTTTCGGAGAGCCAGCCAGATGTTAATCTGAATTTTTTGCACTGACAGCCTGCAGCGTGCTCTGTGCTCCCCCAGCAGCAGCAGAAGGATTTTGGGTGCTCACAGTCCACCCAAACACCCTTTGAGACTGGCTGCAAAGTCACTTGGATGAAAACCCCAGCATCGCACAGGGACTGAAGGGATTCTGCAGGTGCAGGGGAGACTGAGGATTTTATGAGATTTATCCCCAAGGTCACCAAAATGTGCTCTGCCTTTCCAGGAATCTTTACTGGGTGGGTCACTCCTCGTGTGCTGCTCAGCCCCCTGGGAGGTGCCAGCCTTGGCATTTTGTGGGAGTGCTTTTTTTAAGGCCAGGAGTTCAAATTGAAGGTTTGCTTAAACATTCTTCCCTTTTACATTTCGTTTTGCTGTGAGCTATAAAATTACCCATTTCCTTAAAGATCAAGTTGAGGGTTCACAGATTAATTGATGGTCTAAAACCAGCCTCCTGTGATATTTCCTCATGGCCTGCGTAAGATTATTGTGTGATCTGGTAGGGAATTGTTCTTTTGCATGCATAATTTTGTGCTGTGTTCATGATCCTGAGGGCTTTTGGCTTTATTTTGAAAGGTGCTGTAGAAGGAATGTGAATCCCTTTGACATTTCCAAGCTACAGCCCCCTCAAAATTGTAACTCGGTGTCTGCTGAAGGAGTAGATGCTGGCAAACAGGAGCAGCACAGTGAGCAAACACATCCAGGGCAGGGCAATACAGTTAAATTTAGGGGGAATTCAGTAATTTTGATTTTTTTTTTTCTATTTGAGGAACAGACAGGAGGCTCTTCCACACCTCCACCTTCCCTGTCATCCAGCATCCATGAATTCCTGAAAAAGTCTTTATCTTTCCAAAAGTCTTTTCTCTTTCCACCGTCGTCCTGGCTGAGATATTGGAAAGGCAAAACTTCCTGAGGGTGTGGAGAGTATTTAAAATACCTTTGTGAGCAGAGAACTGAAACTTTTGGAGATTTTTGGGTGTCTGCTTGAAAAGGCTCTGCATGATATTGAAAGAGCTGCTGAGTGGAAATGTGGTTGCAGGGGTTGTTGGTCCTTTTAAGCTTCACAGTGCCATGTTTGGGGTTTTTGGGGATGTTGTGCTAATGTGGCATTAAGGAACAAAAAAAAAAAAAAAACCAAAAAAAGCAATGGCTTTTCCATTGTAGGGGAAAAATTGATCTTTTTTGGGCTGTAATTGATTTGGATTTGCAGGGTTTTTTTGCCTTGCTAAATAGCCTGGCTGTGTGAAAATAACCCCAGGCCCAGCACCTCGGGAAGATGCTGATGATGCTGGCATTTCTGCACCTGCTTAATTTGGGTTTGCAGGGGAGGCCAGCGAGGCTGCCTGGGAGACTCCACTGCAGAGATGTGCTGGCGTGGCACAGCAGGGCCCAGTGCACTTTAATGAATCTGAAATCATTTCCACCTTGTATTTGCTGAACATCAGCTTATTTTTGCGATCCTGAAAACGGCTCATTAATTGCTGGGAGCCTGAGCATCCCTTTGGACCACAAAAGTTGGGGCCAAATTAGAGTTTCTCTTAAGTAGAGCTGACTTGTTCCTTTAGAGTGGCCCTGGGTAGTTGTGTTTGTTTCAAAGGAGACTTTGGGTTGAAAACATTAATTTTTTGCTTTATTTGCCTCATTTTGGATCTGAATTTTTACACAATCATAGAATGGGTGATTTTGGCACACATCAGTAGCTTTGAGCCTTCCCTGCTCCAGGCTGTCCCTTGTGCTGGATGCTCCAGGTGTGGCCTCTGCCTCACCCAAACTCCTGCTGGCTTCTCCTTCAGCTTCTGAACCATCCCATCCTTGGGTTGATGCCTTGTAAATATGAACTAGGACAGAGGCTGGGCAGAGTCACAGAATAAATTGGGGATTTATTCCAAGGATCTCCTCCATGGATCCACCTTGGGCAGCACAAGAGCCCAGCCAGGGCTGCAGCCAAGAGGAACCCAAATGGTCCCAAAATGCACGAGCGCTCCCGGGGTCTCTGCCTTGGCTCAGCTCTGCTCCATTTGCCCCTTGCAGTTCATTGTCCCGTTCCAGCTTTAGCCCAGGCACTCCCACCCTGCTTGTTTGTCTCTCTGCAGCACAGAATGTGGAGCACAGAAAAGCCAACCCTGAGGCACGGCAGCCACGTCCCCGAGTGCCACATGCACCGGGCTTGGCAATCCCTCCGGGAATGGGAATGCCAGCCCTGCCTCGGGCAGCCCCTGCCCTGCCTGGAAACCCTTTCCACGAGGGAATTGTCCCCACGGCCACCCTAAAGCTGCCCCGGCCCAGCCCGAGGCTGCTCCCTCGTGTCCTGTCCCTCGTCCTGGCCGTGGAGCTCCCCAGCCTGACCTCGTGCTCCCCACGGAGCTCGGCCTTCCCAGCAGCCTCTGGACCAGGATCCAGGTGGGACCAAAGCCAAACCTGGCCCCAAGAGCTGCATTGTCCCTGGGGCCAGGGGTGCTGGGCCAGTCCCACCTGGACATTCCATGGGCTCCAAGAGTCACCCAGGGATGTGACACAACAAAACCCAGACCTGGATCCACCTGAGGTTCAGCCCACGCTGTTTGTGCTCCTGGCTGAGCTTTGGCTCATTGGTCCTTGGTCCCAGCTGGAGCAGGAATTGTTTTGTCTCCCTGCTCTGTGCAGAGAGCTCCCCATCCCATAATATGAACCCAGCCCCACACACTGAAGCAGCACAGAATGTGAAACATAGAAAAGCCAAACCTGAGGCATCAGACTAGGATCAGTTTTTCTGGGATCATCTGTTCCTATTTTAGTGATTTCCCTAACCATGATACCGTTTCACTGGAGGGTCAGACTGTGCTCTATAAACACTCACACAAGTTGTAAAAGAATTTGTACAGCTCAATGCTGCTGCTTTCCTGCACAGATTGAAAACATCTTGGATTTAAATCTTGTTTTCTTTTGGTGCTGTAATATCCTCTCAGATCCTTGTTCTCCTGTGATCTGGTTGATGGAACAGGCTGGCTTATTCTGGAGCGGATGCTCAGGAGCTGTTCACTGCTTGCCTGGTGTGATTTCCTCACTCCCCAAACTCCCATCTTCCCTGAATTTCCTGCTCTGCTCCTTCCTTTCTGCTGCATTATTGTCTGCAATACTTGTATTGATTGTGTGTGTTGGGGATGATTTCCTCTGCTGAGCACAGTTCTGAGGAATTGGAAGTCATTTGCTCAGAGGAGGGTTTGTGCTCCCTAAGACCTAGAAGATTGTTTAAAATCTCTTCTGCAGCCTGATTTGAGGGGGTTTGATACTCTTCTTTGGGGAGCTGTCATTTTATTAAGGCTGCTTGGTGTATCCCTGTCTCTTTGGTTGGCTTTGTTTTCAGCCAGCAGGAAAAGCTGTTCCGTTTAATTTTAAACAACCTTATGTTATGAATTAAATTTCTTATTCCAATTTGGGGTTCTCCAAACTGTTTATTGAGAGCAAAAAACAGCAAAAAAAATCAATTTAGTCACTGTCAGATCAGTCTAGTGGGGACTTGAGGGGAAAAAGGAGCACTTTGAGGTGGAGAGAGATTTATTTCCAATATTGCCCTGCAAGGTGTGAGTAGTTGGAGAGGTGAATAATCCGCGTGCCATAATCTGTCAGAATTGGAACAGCTTCTTGCAAAATGTTCTATTTCTAGGATTGAGCCAAGAGTTTAGAAATCACCTGCTCCTCTCTGATGTTTGAGCTGGGTTTTCCTGCATTTGCAGGGTTTTCAGGGAGGTTGGATCTATGGGGTGGGGAGCTCTGGCCCTGATCCAGAGGAGCATTTAATGGGATGGGCTGATGGAGGGACCCTTCCCAGGCTGGAAGTGGTGCCTGAGGGCTCTGCTGGCTCCTGGCCAGGCTGCCCAGCACCCTGCAGGATAATGACAATATTTTTATAATAAAAACTATATATTCTTTAATTCTAAATTTTATATAATTTGAGTTTTGTAGAATTTGAATTTTAAAAAATTCCTAAAATTTCAGAGATTTTAAGGTGTGTGAGCAGGGCCAGCAGTTGGGCTGGATGATCCTGGTGGTTCCCTTCCCACTCAGGATATTCTGTGACTATTATAAATATTTTATAATAAATAAGCACAAGTCCAGCCTTTTTCAGAAGGCGGTGGCAGCTCATTTTCATATCTTTACTGGGAAATGGCCCAGCCTGAATCTCCCAAGGTTCAGAGTGTGTTTTATGGAATATCAAGTGTCTTTTATTGAGTATCTCTGGCACTTCTGGACCAGGAGGATAAGGAAATAAAATTGTCATTTGTATTCTGCTGTTTGTCAACCTGCAAACAGGGGGTTCTGGGGATAACACTTCATTATTTACTTAACAAAATCTGTCACGTTGGGGATTAAAAACGTCGTTTCTCCAGACATGGAGGGCTTGGATGTGCTGCAGGAGCCAGGCACCTGTGTCAGAGCTGTTGTGTTTCCACGTGGGAATGGATAACAGCATTTTCTCCTTGCTTCCTGCCCTGCCCTGCACTGAAAAGGGGGAATTGACATTTTTCTAAAGACAGGGCATCTAATTGCTCCAGGAACTGGAGTGTTCTGTATTCCTGCATTATCCTCACCAAAACCTTTGAAACTCCATTCCTGACCTGCTGAACAGATTCCCAAGACATCCCAAGCCTAAACAGACAAGGTTGATTTACAGCTCCAGTTAAATCACAGAATCATCCAGGTGACCTTGTCCAGCCCTCAGCCTGTCATCAGAGGAAGAACAAGGTGGGGAAAAGTAGAAAAGTTTTGGGGTTTTGGTTGTGTTGGGGTTTTTTCCTTCCCTTGTTCTCCCAACTCTTCCCCAAAAAAGAGAAGAGTTTTTGAGTCCAGAGGTTGCTGTTCATGTTTCAGGCACTTCTGAAATCCTCAGTTTCAAACCCTGCCCTGGGTTGAGAGAATTGGATTCAAGTGGAATTTTTTTTTGGCAGAGAAGTTGCTGCAGAGTGTAGGGAGCAATTAGAGAAGGCAGGAGACACCTTCTTGCTAATAAAATCCAAGACAGCTCAGTGACCCAGCAGCTTCAGGGCACAGAGTAAAGGAGATTTTTTTACTGATTAGTTTTCAGACAGAACAAGTGGTGGGTTTTTTTTTTTTTTTGTTTTGTTTCTTTTAAGAGAGCAAAAATGAATAATAGGTCCTTTCTGCAAATCTAACTTAAATAAGATACCTTAAAGGTAGTAGGACAGTGACAAAGAAAAGACTTTCTGCAGTTTTATCTTTACAAATGGAAATGTCTCAAATCCGTGATGGCTCTTCAGTCAGAGGTGGATGAAGGGGTATTATGTGGCTGCATCTTGTTGTCATGATAATTCAAGAGGGACCATTTTCTTATCCATCTGAAAGCTGGGTGGTGATAGATGTCAAATATTTGTCCTGGGTGGTAAAGTAAATATTTGCCATCTACCTGTCCCCATCAGTGAGCAAATCGCTTGCAAACAACACCATATTGCAAGGAGGAGGAACAAAATGGCATAAAAATTAAAGATGAAGCCACTGAATGAAAAGGAGACACTGAATAAACCTTCAAAGTTAAATCAAAACGAGGTGGATGGATTCCCTTGTGATGGAGAAAGCCAAATTATAGAGTGCATTATGCAAAGGTGCTGGGATGACAAATGTCAGTGGGAATCTGTAAAGCTGTTTGCAGACCAGGCACGGAAGACAGACTTGTTGTAGGAGGTGGGGGAACATGCCTTTATTTAAAGAATTCCTCTGTCTAGGGAGAGAAAAATTCAGAGTAAGAGGGAGCCACGTCCAGGGACAAAACCCCTGTGCTGTAGGAACTGGAGGGTGTAGGCAGGAATTCTGTCTGGGGACCGAGGAGTGGGAATGGAGTGGAATTTTTCCTTTTATTTAATGGAATGAAGCTGTGTCAGGTTGGATTTTAGGAAAACTTCTTTCCCTAGAGGGTGGTGGGTACTGAACAGGCTGCCCCAGGGAAAGGGCAGATTGCCAACAACATTTGGACAAAGCTCTCAAGGATGCACAGAGTGGGATTTTAGGGTGTTTGGGCTGGATGAGTCCCTTCCCACTCAGGATATTCTGTGATTAAACATCCAGAGCAGCAGGCTGAGTATCAATTCATAAAATTAACAGAAAAGGAGGTAAAGAAAAAAAAAAAACCAAATTCCAGAGTCCTAAACAGGCAAAGAAAGCAAAATTCCTCGTTGGCTGCTGCTTCTCAGTTGTCCAGTCTTGGAATGATCTTGCTTTGGAGAGAAAAGAAAAGCACCAAACAGGCAAACACTGCAGCTGCCAAGGCTGGAGCTGTGTTTATTTGGCACAAATAACCTAAAATGTAGAAATTGAGCCCCAGGAGAGCTGATAAGCTGAGATATTTTTGAGAGGAGGCTGTAGGAGGGAAGACGACTGTTGTGGGTTTTGTGGAGCAAATCTATTTGATGGATCTTTAGACCCTGAAAAACAAGACACCTGCAGAAGGCATCGTGGGTTTGTTGAATTGCACAAGATTTTGTGTTAAAAAAGAAAAAAAAAAAAAATCAACGTTGTGGGAAAGAGAAATGATTTCTTTGAAACCAGTCTGGAGTTGTGAGAGCATAGACGAGGAAAGAACCCAGAAACTCTTAAATAAGAGTTTCCCTTCTGATAATAAAAACAACCAGGCAGAGCTGGAGGCTTGAGAAAGAACTCAAAAAGGAATTTAAGCTCCAAGGCACGAAGTCAGAAGACTTTTTTAGGAAGGAGGAGTCTGAAGTCACTGAGGAGCCAGGAAAAATCAGCAGCCTCTCCTTAAAGCCTCCAGCTGAGGATTGGAGAACAAGCAGAAATGTCTTATTTACATCTACAAAAGAGCCTGCAAATTATTTATGTAGTGGAAAAATTGGCTCTTGTGAGGTTTATTTATTTATTTAATCACTCAGAACACTTGAAATGGATAAAGAACTTTGCAGTGGGGTTATTTTGTTGGTGCTGGTGGTTTTTTCTTTTAAATGCAAAAAAAAAAAAAAAACCTGACCAGGAAATGTAAACTTAAGAATTGATGGAAAACTATCATAAAGGAAGGAAGAAAGGTTAATTCTGGTTTGGTGATGATCCTTGTGTGCTGAGCAGGGCTTCAGAAAGAGCTGTGCAGGGTGTCAGCAAATTTTGATGCCTGCCACAAAATCTTCTGTGTTATTTGGGACAGGAAGGGACTGATGCATCTGTGAGGTGTTTACATAAGTGTGGTGAGGGGGAAAATAAAATTATTTGTGGAGATTCCATGGTTCTGAAAGAGGCAAAGGCAGGAAAGTGTCATTTTTAGGAGGCTCAGTGGCAGCTGCTGTGAATGTGCAGAGTGTGACCCACACTGGGAGATGGTGAGGAGCCTAAAGGATGGATATCCAAGGAAATTTTATTTTATTTTATAGAAAGGAATGCTGGCAGCCTCACTGGTGTCTGCCAGGAACTGTCTGGGCTCACCGTGAAGGATATTGCAGGACAGGAAGGGATTAGGACTGGGGCAAGGGGTGCTTGGAGCACATTCACCTTTGTCTTGGTTTGGAAAGCCAGGTGTGTGCTGAGGAAGGCAGGAGCCTCCCTTGAAAGGGAAAAAAAAACCTTCCCTCTGAATTGTTATCATTTTGAAATCAAGGGGCTCTCAGGCAAAGATATGGGAATAGGAATAACAGCTCTTTATTAGGGAAATTAAAAATACAAATATAATAATACAAACAAAAACCAAACCACTGCCAGAGTGAGAGCAGGAGCTGAGCCCTGTGGCTCAGGGTGGTGGCAGCAGTGCCATTCCATGGTGGCTCAGCCCTCCTGCAGTGCCAGCTGTGCTTCTGCTGGAGCAGGGATCCTGCACAAGGCTGGAGTTTTCCTCTGCAGCTCCAGGGCTGCTGGAGATGGGCCTGCTCTCCCTCTGGCAATGCAGGGCAGCAGAAAGCTGCTCCTCTGGCAATGCAGGGGGCAAAGGCTGCTGTGCTGCTGCCAGGCTCAGATTGGATCCAGGCAGGAATGCTTGGCTCCTGCCCTGGGCAGAGCATCTCCCCATGGGATGATGGAATTGGATCAGCCCTGCAGGGACACTCAGTGGCCATGGACAGCAGAGATCTCCTGGAGGGAGGATTGGCTGTGGGAGAGATAAAGAAACTGCCCCATGGACAGAGAGAACTGCCCTAGCTCTGACAGATGGGGATGGAGCACACACTTATCTTACAACCCAGGACAACCTTCTGCCCTGGGAGGAGAGGCTGGAAAAGTTGGGTTGGATTCCCTTAGGAACAGAACAGATGAGGAGCAATGATACAATCATGGGTGGGAAGGGGAAGTGGCAATTCCTGCTTCTTCCTGCTCCAAGACACAGAATTACAGAATCATTTGGGTTGGAGGGGACTTTGAAACTCATCCAGTTCCCACCCAATCCATGGGCAGGGACACCTTCCACCATCCCAGGGTGCTCCAAGCCCTATCCTACCTGGCCTTGGGCACTTCCAGGGGTGGGACAGGGGCCACCAGCAGGGCTGTGGGGCAGGGAATGGCTGGAGGAAGGTTTTTGGGACTGCAGCTGAATGGAGGAGCTGCTGCTTGAATCAAACTCCCTGTGCCAAGATCCATGTTCTGGGAACCATGGTTGGAAAAGAACTTGGAGATCACCAAGTCCCACCATCACCTCCACCATGGTCACCACTAAAATATGCCCTTAAATGCCACATCCACACGCTTTTTGGACACTTCCAGGGGTGGTGACTCCACCATTTCTTCATCGTTTACTGGGTTTAAAATTTACAACTAGAAATGGACTGAAGTGGGGAGATGTTCAGGCATGAAATAGGTTCCAAAAATCTGTTTTTCACAGGAATTATGGGCAGATTTACAGGTGAAGCGAATGAAACTCCTTGTCTGCTCTGCCTGACAAATGTCAGATTTAAGGAGATAAATCAAATCCACGGGGTTTAGGTGCTTCTCTGTGGGTTTTGTTTCCTCTTGCAGAGAATTTTATTACGGGCTGTCACCCTCCTCTCCCTTTCTGTAGTACCAGAAATGAGGTCAGGTCTGAGGGAATCAAAATAAGCTGAAAAGTTGGACAAATCTAAAGAAAATATTATGAAACCCACTGATTATTATAGCACTATTTTATATAAAAATAAAAATATGTATGTAGAAATATATCAATATATTATATCTAGAAATAGAAAGAGATACAGAATATATCTATATAAAACAGAAATAGAAAATATTTATAAATACATAAGTGTATTTAATAAAAATTTAGATAAATATTTATAAATATACAAGTGTACATATAAATATATAAAGTGTAATTATCACTATGTGGTCCCTTCCAACTGAGAATATTCTGGGATTATTGTATTATCTGAAGAAAATAATACATGAAATACTGGGAATACTATGAAATCCTGTAGTGCAATGGTGGCCAAATTGTGCCAGGGGAAGTTTAGGTTGGGTATCAGGGAAAATTCCCTCATGGAAAGGATTTTAAAGTCCTTTAAAGTCCTGGCACAGCTGCCCAGGGCAGTGGTGGAGTCCCCATCCCTGGAAATGTCTAAAATCAGCTTTTGAGGATGGGGTTTAATGGTGAACAGGGTGATGGTTGGATGTGATGATCTGGGAGGTCTTTTCCAGCCTAAAATGATTCCAGGATTCTCTGATGAAGTATTTAGGAAAAAACCTAAGGTGGAGGGAGGCCTTTGGCTTCAGAACCATCAAGAGGGTTGGAAAGGGGAGTGAAAGTGAAATTGTGTTTTCCAGGGTGTGATCCTGTAGGAAGGGCTGAGCTAAAGCCTGGCCAGGGAGACTGGAACTGACTGAGGGTTTGGGCTTCCTAAGATCCAGAAGATTGTTTAAAATCTCTTCTGCAGCCTGATTTGTGGGAGTTTGATACTCTTCTTTGGGGAATTGTCATTTTATTGAGGTCACTTGTGCATCCCTGTCTCTTTGGTTGGCTTTGTTTTCAGCCAGCAGGAAAAGCTGTTTCATTTCAATTTTAAAAAAATGTTTTCCTTTTTTCCTGTCTGTCCCAGTGGAGAGTGTGTGTAAGCAGGGAGTGATTTTGGGATGTTTATTGTGGTTCTGTATCCCCCTTAAGAACTTCCAGCCATCTCTCAGACAGGACAACATTCCTGGGAGGTGTTGGGGATGGATCTCCTGAGATCTCCTCCAGTTTTTTGTAATTCCTGGAAAACCTCTGGGATTACAGCCCCACGACCCACAGGGATGGGTGAAACACCAGAGAGCAAATCCACCAGCTCAGGGGTGCCAGAGCTGTGCAAGTTTTCCTGTGGGATTCAGTTCCAAAGGCTGCCCTGCAGGTTGGGATTGGGAGGAACGTGGCAATTAAATGTGGAATTACAGGAGGGGGAAGGGATGTGTTGCATTTAACTTCACACTCGTGATTTAAGTGCCAGAATTAAAATCATCAGCTCCCTGTGTGGTCTCCTTATTTGTAAGAACTCAAGTGACATTAAAATTGGATTAAAATGAGCTTTTGGTTGAAGGGGCAATATTAAAATCAGGGGAAGCTGAAGGAGGAGGGGAGGAGGTGGTTTCCCTGCAAACTCCCCGTTGGCAGAGGGGAATTGTGTGTTTTTATATGGATCTGCACCCCTCCTCCTCCTCCTCTTAAAAGCTTTATCCTCACTGCAGCCGTGCCCCAGCCTCCTACTTGCCTTGATTTATCAATTATTTACACTTGGGCTGTAATGCATTGAAACTTTTGGAAAATAAAGGTGGGTATTAGTGCTGCATTTCTGACTGATAGGAGCGGGGGAGCTGCAGCAGACTAATGGAAGGGAATAAAGGGAGCACTTGGGAGCTGCTGGCTCATCCTTGACAGTGATTTGTGTGTCTGCAGGATTTCCAAGTGCTCAGAGTGTTTAAAATGTGCCTGTTGCCTTTCCTTTGTCTGGCTGCAACCTGTGGGCCCGGATTTTATTTTTGCCCTTTGTCACCATCATATTTTCTGAAAAATCCCTTTGCCCGGGACTTTGTTCCTGGGAAGCTGAGAAACCTCAGAGAAAAAGGAAAACAATATTATCTGATTTGCTTCTCCTGTGTTTTGCTGCTTTGGAATGTGGTTGGAGATTGTTTATCCAACAGGTGATGGTTTCATTGGTTTCATGGGAATTGTTTTCACTCTTTGGCCAGTCAGGGCCAAGCTGTGTCAGGGCTCTGGAAAGAGTCACGAGTTTTCATTATTATCTTTTAGCCTTCTGTCTGTATCCTTTCTCTATTCTTTAGTGTAGTTTAGTTTAGTATTCTTTAATATAATATAATATCATAAAATAATAAATGAGCCTTCTGAGAACATGGAGTCAGACTCATCATTCCTGCCTTCGTCTGGGGTCCCAGAAAATACCAAAAATTCCACAGCCCTTCCTTGGATCCTTCTCCTCTCGATGCCATTTTTGTTTGCATCTCAGAGATATTAATGAATGCACTCTGGATCTCTTGGATTCCTGGGCCTGGAGCTTTGTTGCACCCTGTGTGGTCTCTCCTAAGCCTCTTCCTTTTATCCCTTGTAAATAAAAGTGACCAATCTCTCTGTCCTGGTGTCCATCTGAGTAATGGAACTTCTTCCATCCTTGTCTCTCAACCTCCATGAAATGTTGCTGTGGGGATTTTTAACTGATTTTTTTTAAAAATTTATTTGATTTGAAATAATCCTGTTTGCTGGAAGCTGCTGGGAGGGGGATGGAGAACTCCAGCCTAACAGCTTTTTTTAATCCTTGGGAAGGGATTGGTGTCACACACCAATAAATAGGTGACTCTCCTGCCTGCCAACGTTATTAGATTGCGGGAGACAGTAAATTCACAGACTCCCTCGTGAGTCACAAATGTCTTAAAAAACCTCACAAGTAATTATCTGAAATGGAGACAAGTTAATGTAGGTTTGTCTCTTCTAATTCTTGTTCGTGGTTAGCTGCCATGTAGTAATTAGGTTTTTTTATTGAAGTTATATTTATATATGTTAAATGTACCGTGACACAACTGGACATGTAAACTGATGGACTGACAGGCCTCTTGATTTTCTTTTTTTTTTTTTGAGTTACAAGGGATGCAAGAAGGGGTTTTTTGAATAATTGTGCTAGCTTGAAGTGATGGGTGACGCCTGTGCAGCATCCTGAGTAAATAAATGCACTTTTCACCTCAGAAATTTCGGAGCAGGAGGGAGTTGGGGCAGGGGGAGTGGCTGGATCTCAAAGGATGGAATTTGCCGTGGCAGTGGCAGCTTTTCTTCTCAGCAAGCAGCACTTCAGTGCTTGGAAAACTGGCAGAGTGCAGGAGTGGATGCTCAGCCATCTGCTTTGTCCTGGCTCCACCCTGTGGCATTCCCCTGCCAGTGGCACACACATTCCAAGGAATTCTGCATCAGCCTGGACCTGGGGCTTGGTGCCAGTGCAGGATTTGGTGTTTTGTAAGGGCTGAGGTGTTAAACACATGCACTGTTTTCCTGCTCCTCTCGCAGGCAGGGTCAGTTTTGTTTGGAATTCTCCATTTTGGAATGATCCATTCCTGTCTTTGTTGTTCAGTGCTGTGTACCAAAAAAATGAATATTCAGGGACATTGGAACCTGAATTCAAATATCCAGCCTTCTGGCCCACATTAGTTGCTGACATGAAACATTTTACCTCTTTTCCTTCAGTTTTCAAAACAAATTTGTCCCCTCCTCTCTCGTGCAATTGCAGTGAAGGCAAAGAAGATCATCATTAAAAATTGCCTGTGTGGAATTGTCACATTCATATTTTCTGGAAAAATCCCCTTGCCCAGGATTCTTCTCCTGGGAAGCTGAGAAGCCTCAGAGGAAAAGGAAAACAATTCTTATCTGATTTGCTTCTCCTGTGTTTTGCTGCTTTGGAATGTGGTTGGAGATTGTTTATCCACAGGTGATTGTTCCATTGGTTTCATGGGAATTGTTTTGACTCTTTGGCCAGTCAGGGTCAGGCTGTGTCAGACTCCTCAGAGTCAGCAGTTTTCTTTAGTATCATTTTAGCCTTCTGTCTGTATCCTTTCTGTATTCTTTAGTATAGTTTTAGTATAGCATTCTTTAATATAAAATAGATCATAAAATAACAAACTAGCCTTCTGAGAACATGGAGTCAGACTCATCATTCCCTCCAACAACGGGGGTCTCAGAAAATACCACATGGAATTTCAGCAGGAAGGACCTGGGATTCCTGTTGGGGACAATTCCCAGGCTCTGGGATTCCTGTTGGGGACAATCTGGATGAATTGACACCTCAAACAATGACAGAGGTGTTCTGCAGTCAAAGGCAGGATGGAGATGCCAGGCTGCTGTTCAGGAGAGGCTTTTCCTGAGCAGCAGCACCAATACATTGCTTAAACCCTATAAGAACACAAAGTGGAGGGATTTTTGTGTGAGGCTTTTAGCTTTAAAGTGGATTCCTGTTTCTACTGCATTTACACTTCCTTTTGGCAGTCTGAGGAACTGTTTTTACTGAAGGGAACAATGATGTGTGTGGTTGGGAAGCCACAGAGTGAATCCAGCAGCACTTAAACTCTTCTGGGCAAACAGAAGTGGTGGCTGTAGCTCTGGCTGCAGGAATTTCATCTAAAATCATTTGAACACTTGCTAAATCCAGTGTGATCCAGCAGGGCAAGAGTGCTCTCAGGGCTGGGGAGTGCTTTGGAATTTCAGTGGAGGATTCATGGCTTTCCAGCTGGAGGCTCAGGTGAGGCAGCCCCAGCTGCTCTGGCAATTCCAGCCCAGCCAGGAATTCCTCATGGCCAAGATCCCATCCATGGCTGCCCTCTGGCACTGGCAGCCATTCCCTGTGTGCTGTCCCTGCAGGCCTTGTCCCCAGTCCCTCTGCAGCGACCCTGGAGCCCCTGCAGGCCCTGCAATGTGCTGGAAGCTCTCCCTGGAGCCTTCCCTTCTCCAGGGGAACATTCCCAGCTCTCCCAGCCTGACATAGGATCCATCTCCTCTCCAAGACATTCCTGGACCCAGGGCCTTCACTTGGAATCTCAGGAAGCCATGAAGGGTCTCCCTTCCCTTCTCCTCTCTTTTCCATCTCCATTTTCCATCAAAATCCCTCGGGATGGATTCTGAGTGTCCCAAATCCCAGAATCCCAGAGCAGTTTGGGTGGGAAGGGACCTCAAAGCTCATTCCGGGGACACCTCCCCTATCCCAGGGTGCTCCAGTCCTTCCTTGGACACTGCAGGGATGCAGGGGCAGCCCCAGCTGCTCTGGCAATTCCAGCCCAGCCAGGAATTCCTCATGGCCAAGATGCCATCCATGGCTGCCCTCTGGCACTGGCAGCCATTCCCTGTGTGCTGTCCCTGCAGGCCTTGTCCCCAGTCCCTCTGCAGCTCTCCTGGAGCCCCTGCAGGCCCTGCAATGTGCTGGAAGCTCTCCCTGGATTCTTCTCCTCTCCAGGTGAGCACCCCCAGCTCTGCCTTTTCCTTCTAAGTTCCAGTTCCATTGTCATAATCAATGGGCTTTTTTTTTTGCCTGCCAATAATAGAGGAGGAAAAATAATCTTTACCTGGGAATTGAAAGCCTCTTGCTTCTCCCTGCCCATTCCTCGTCCCTATGTAGGAATTAATTTCATTGTTCCTACTCCATCCCTTTAAAGGAGTCAGAAGTGTCTTGAAGGTCACATTCCTCCTTGAAAGTAATGATGGTGTTTTTCCTAATCCCATTACAAGGCCCCTGGTATCATTAGATGGAGCTGGTACTGTTGAGCTTCATTTGATAAGCTGATGAAAGGGGGAGGAAAAGGCTCCCTGATGCAGAAAGGCATTCAGGGATCTGCTGGAATGGAACATGTTCACAAACATTATAATCTGCTTAACACTGGCATTGTGGTGCTGCACCTTTAGAGAGCAGCATAAAAGGCAGAAGGGAGCAATCCTGATGGAGGCTTTAAAAGCTGGAATGCCTCGTGCACAGCAGCTGGAAACAGCTGGAATTTTTTTATTTATTTTTTTTTTCCCCAAACCTAAAAATGGGAATTTTGTCTGTGCTGTGAGCTCCCCCCTCTGGCTTCACAATATTTGGAATAACGTCAAAGACCCCGAAGCCTTACAGAAACAGGTATTTCTGCAGCCAGCTCAGGGGCACTCTCCTTGTTAAAATGTGATTTTTAAACCTCCAAAACCAGGCAGCTGCCAGCACTGCTACAACTCCCACCCGTTTGGGAAGGGGATGAATACAAAGCCATGGCTATTGTAGGTTTGACAAAGAGGTTCTGTAGTTCTGCTCTCATTTCAAAGACCTCAGTGGCCTTAAAGCTGGGCTTGAAATGGTGGCTGCTGGGTTGGTGTCAAAGGGGAACGTGGCCTTTCATCAACCTCGTGGTGGCACTGGGCTTGTTCTACAGAAAGCTCCATTTCTGCCCTGGAATTTGGCTGTTCTTTTGTAGGAACTCTTCATGCCTCTAATTTTCGGGGCCGTGTCTCTCTTTTAGGTGCTTTGCCTCTGGGCTGTGAGTTCAGATGTGGTTGGATCTTGGAGGGTTTGGTCAATTAGAAAATGCCAGTGTGGGTTTAAAAGGGGTCAGGAAAGCATTTGGGGTTGGTTGAAGGGGGATGGTGGGTGCCAGGGTCTTAAATCTGAAAAGGGTGAGATCTGAAATCAGTTCTGGCATGGAAGAGATGAAATCTCTTCCTGTGACATCTGTTTAAAAACCTTTTCTAGATAATGAGGCAACAACCCCGAGTTTAACTATAGCAGATTTCCTTTTTTTACTCCACTTTTCCTCCTTCACACCAGTCTGTAACTCCCTTTTTGGGTGATGTCTGCTGTTACAGCAGCAGATTAGGAAGAAGTGGGTGGAAGTTTCCTGGGGTGGAAGTTTCCTTGCTCATCCTCCTTTTTTTCAAGTCACTCTGATGATGTTTTTAATTGATCTGGAGGAAGATGAAGCAACTGGTGGCTCTTTAGTTCTCTTGCTCACTTCAATTAACTTTCATTGTCCTTCCACCATTTCTTTCTCACTGTTTTCTCTCTGTTTGCACTCTGCTCTCGCTATTTGCTATTCCAAGGCCAAAGTCTCTGCTCCTCAAATCCCTTGCTCAGCCTCTGAGCTAATCCCAGGTGCAGCTGCTCTTCCCTCAGATTAGGATTGGAACAAATGTTAATTTTACAATAGTTTGCCATAAAGGATCCTTGGTGGATCCCACAGCTGTGGTGGCTGCTGGGCAGGATGCACTCACTGATAACAAAATCCACATGTCCCTGCCAGAGAGTTGAAACCAGAGACTGAAATCCTCCTGGTTTATGAGAAAAAAATCTTAACTCAGATTTAAAACAGGCCTTGGACTCATGTCTGAGCACCATATTCAGTTTTTATATTGGTTCCAGCAGGTCTGGAGGTTATAAATGTGCAAATGCAATAAATTATCAGCACGAGGGAAGGAGCCCAGGGCTCGACCTGGTCACTGGGAGCATCGTGGGTGGCTCAGGGCTGGAGCTGGGCAGCAGCAAGCAGCACTCTGGCTGCTCTCAGGAGAGTCTGGCACCAGAGCCTGCTGCAGACACACTAAATTTCCTCCTGCTGGAGAAGTTTGTGTACTTTTGACTGGTGCTAATTGATGGGCTGTGCCCTGGAGGGGCATCAATCTCTGCGAGTCAGATTTATGAGGACCCTTATGTTTGTTTGGCAGCGTGAGGCTCGTTCCAGGGATAAATGGAGCGAGCGGGGAGAGCTGACACGCTGAAAAATGGGAGATCCTCTTTCTCCCCTGGAACCCTGCACTTCCAGAGCCGTCAAACCTGAATTCCTGGCGTTTGGGACGAGCAGCTCAGAGCTGGGGGGCCGAGGGCTGGGAGATGTGCAGGTGTTTCCTGAGGGAAGCAGCCCCAGGTATTTTTGTTCCCGTGTGCTGGAGGGATATCACATGTTTTTGTCAAGTGCCTGATTAAGTTTGACATTTGAAAATAGAACTTCACGCCGAAATAAGTACTGTACTTGTGAGTATTTAATTAAGATGTTTAGTTCCTGTCAAGGTTGGTAGTTTCTCTTTCCTGTTAAGGGCAATACGTCTGCAACTGCTGAAATTTCAGAAACCTGTACTTAACCTTTCCTCATCATTCCATTTACATAGAAATCTGATTAACAACTTTTAAAGTTCAGAAGCTGCGGCTAAATGCAATTAAAGCCCTTGTGGAGTCTGTTATTAAGAGCTGGCATTTAATGAAGACTGAGGGCACACTACTCTTACCATCCACACTGGAGCAGGATGTCTTCAGCAATTAGCTGAAGGCATGGGATGCACAAAGTGTGCTGTATTAACATGCTTGGTATTTAAGCAACATGCTGCCTTTTTTTTTTTTTTGTTCTTTTTTTACTTTTTGCCCCTCTCTTCGCTGCATTTTCTGTGGCAGTTTGAGCTGCAGAAGCTCAGCTCAGGTGGGTTCAGCACAGCCCTGGGTTTGCTGTGCATTAGAATTCTTCCCTGCACTAAACACGAGTGGAGGAAGCTCCTTTCTTTGTGATTTAAAAATGTTTAGCTGTACTTCACTTACGGGTATAAACTTCTGTCTGTATTCTTCCCCACCTCCAAATTGTGCAGAGCCACTGGAGCTTGGCTAAATTATAATTACAGAGCAGAAATCTGTACTCAATTACTTGTTCAACTCTTCCACTCCTCCTTGACCTTTCTGTGTGCTGCACGAGCAAAAGGAAGTCCAGCCAAGCTGAGAGGGGGATTTCATCCTCCAGGGAACTGCTTTATTTTGTGCCATCTACAAAGCAGGTGGCAATGGCACCTTTCTGATCAGGTTCCTTGTTTTGGTGCGTTTTGGGCTGCATTTGGCTCATAGCTGGGCCAGGTTTATTTCACCAGCTTATCACTCAGATCAGAAGGACCACGTGCTGAAGAGATACATGGACTAGAACTGTAGAACCATGGAATGGTTTGAGTTGGAAAGGACTTCAAAAATCATCATTCCAACCCCCTGCCATGGGCAGGGACACCTTCCACCATCCCAGGCTGCTCCAAGCCCCATCCAGCCTGGCCTTGGACACTTCCAGGGATTCAGGAGCAGCCACAGCTTCTCTGGGAATTCTACTCCAGCCCCTTCCCAATCTCCCAGCAGGAATTTCTTCCCAATATCCCATCTAAATCTCCCTTCCTTGTGTGTAAATATATGTGCAGACATAATATGTAAAAACACTCAAACACAAAGATATTTTTATTTGTTCATCAAAACCATAGCAATTACAAACTACCACCCTGAAGCTGACTGGGCTCACTTGGCAAATATTCCAAAAGGATTTATTTTTCTTTGTTTGTTTTGTGTTTTGTTTGGGTGCCAAGAGGCTGATAGTAAAATGAGGAAGTGGCCTTGTTACTCGGATGGTTTCTGCCACTGTAATCTGTGTTTGCAGAACAGCTGAGGTGCCTGGAGAAAAATAAATGCTGTCCAATTGTTTTATGACCCAGTTAGTCAAATTGACTATTGGTAGCTGAAATAAATTTGTCACCAGTGTTTGTTCTTCTTTCATTAAAATATATAAATAAACCAGAAGAACTACTGGGAAAGATGGGAGGGAAAAATGACAGCTCAGATCTTCTTCCCTTTTATAGAGATGAGGTTGGGTGGGGTGTGGAGCAGCCTGGGACAGTGGGAGGTGTCCCTGCCACGGCAGGGAAGTGGAATGGAATGAGCTTCGAGGTCCCTTCCCACCCAAACTGCTCTGGGATTCTGGGATTTGGGACACTCAGAATCCATCCTGAGGGATTTTGACGGAAAATGGGGATGGAAAAGAGAGGAGAAGGGAAGGGAGACCCTTCATGGCTTCCTGAGATTCCAAGTGAAGGCCCTGGGTCCAGGAATGTCTTGGGGAGGAGATGGATCCAATGTCAGGCTGGGAGAGCTGGGAATGTTCCCCTGGAGAAGGGAAGGCTGCAGGGAGAGCTTCCAGCACATTGCAGGGCCTGCAGGGGCTCCAGGGTCGCTGCAGAGGGACTGGGGACAAGGCCTGCAGGGACAGCACACAGGGAATGGCTGCCAGTGCCAGAGGGCAGCCATGGATGGGATCTTGGCCATGAGGAATTCCTGCCTGGGCTGGAATTGCCAGAGCAGCTGGGGCTGCCCCTGCATCCCTGCAGTGCCCCAGGCCAGGCTGGACACAGGGGCTGGAGCAGCCTGGGACAGTGGGAGATGTCCCTGCCCATGGATGGGAAGTGGAATGGGATGAGCTTTAAGGTCCCTTCCCACCCAAAACCATTCCATGACTCAACACAGCACATTTGGCTTCAAACTGGAACATAAAATTGAAATCCCTTCTCATTTTCAGCAATATTCACTCACGGGCCAGGCTCAAAATCCTGGCAGCACTTGGCCTCCAAAAACAGCCTCAGGTTTCCCTTGCTCCCTCCCTGAGAGATCCCTGGTGCTCCCCAGGAATCTCCCTGCATTCCCCGTGGCTGCACAGCCCCAGCTCCCCCCTTGTTCTGCTCTCATCATCCTCCTGGAGCATTTTCATCAATCTCAAATTTCACTGCTACAAGTTGTGCTCTGGCCCTGTGCTTCTTAAACACCACAACCTGAAAATCCACTTGAAAGGCACGAAAACCCAGATATTAAAAATATCCACTTAAAAGCCATGAAAACCACTTCCATTTAAATCCTTAGACTGGTCACTTGTTACTGAGCCAGGGTTCCTTCTCTGGGAGCTGCTCTGGTCCCTTCTCTGTGGCAGTTTGGATGCAAGTTGGGCTTTTCAGATAATTTTGAGCTTTGTTCCTTCCCTTCCTCCCTCCCTGGAGGGGGATGGAAGTTCCCAGATGTGCAGTAATTCCCAATTAGCATTGATAATGAGGGGAGCACTGATCTGCAGAGTTTGGGAGGGACTTTTTTTTTTACTCTTTCCCAAAAGATAAAAAAAAAAGGAATTCTTCTTGTACAGGAGTAGAATTGTGAGGTGCCTTTAAAGAATTAATTCTGGAAGGGATTTTATTATTAGGCTTCAGTGAAATGAATTGGAGGAGCAACAAGAAGATTAGGTAACAGGTTGAGCTGCATTACAGGTGTTCACAGCCCCTAAAAATTTTAAATTTTATTCCTTCAGAGTTCCCTTCTTGCTTCCCCTTTGGTGTTTGCCAGGTACGTGCTCAGCCCATGTTCTCCATGTGATAAAACTGACACAGGAAGCTCAGAGCTCTTTGAATTCAATTATCTCTTCCTCTTTTTTTAAATTTTTTTTATTTTATTGAAATGCCACAATTCCTGCAGCATTTTAATTATCAAGGCTTTTGATACAGCAAATTACTGGTAATTAGCTACAGACTGCTGCCTCACCGAGCTTTCCTTGCCTGGTTCTGGCACTTTGTGAGCAGCTCTCCTGTCTCCAGAGCTTGTCTCTCACTTTGAAAAGCCAGGTGTCTGCTGAGGAAGGCAGGAGCCACCCCAGAAATGGAAAATGCAAACCCCCTCCCTACAAATTATTGTCATGTTGAAATTAAGGGGCTCTCAGGCAAAGATATGGGAATAGGAATAACAGTTCTTTATGAGGAAAATTAAAAATACAAATGCAAATAATGAAAACAAACCACTGCCAGAGCCAGAACAGACCTGACCCCCTGCGGGTCAGGGTGGTGACTGAAGCCACCGTTTAATGGGACTTTTAATATTAAATGTCCAGGCTGCTCTCGTGCCCCTTCCATCTCTTTTCCCTGATTTCTTGGTTTGTCAGGCTGGGGTTTGATTTGGCATTACAGATGTGAGATCAAAGCTCTGCTTTTTGCAGCCATTTCCAGTGAACTGATTAATGCCCATTGCCTTTAACATCCCCACATTTTCCAGACTCAACTTTACACAATAATCCCATAGATCAAGACTTCCTTTTACTTTCTCTGGAAATTTTCTACAGAAATATTTTACTTCTGTAGAAGTAGAAATTTTCCTCTGCTGACATTGAAATCCTCCCAGTACATTGATTTCATTTTTGAAAATAGGAATAAAAAGCACCAACAGGAGATGTCATTTTCTGTGTTCACTGTATTGCTTGCCATTTTTCTCCCCAGACATTATAATTTATAACCATTCTCTAGTAATTTTCCATAGGAATGTGAGCCAGGTCCATTCAACCCAGAAAGGGATTGAAGCGACATTTACAGAATTTAAATTTAATTAACATTTTAAGCCACATTTGAAGAATCATGGAATGGTTTGGGTTGGAAAGGACCTTAAAGATCATCCAGTTCTAACCTGAACACCTCCCACCATCCCAGGCTGCTCCAGCCCCAGTGTCCAGCCTGGCCTTGGACATTCCAGGGATCCAGGGACAGCCCCAGCTGCTCTGGGAAAAACCCTTTTCATGTGCTATCCTTGGTTCACCTTCTAATTACTGCTGATTTAAAAATGAAGATGAGTTTAATTGAGAAGTATCTATATAATTATATATATTATATAATAATATAAAATATACTTTATATATATCTTTATATATTTTTATATATTTTTATATATATTATATATATATATATTTATATATATATATATTTATATATATAATGGGAAGGTTTCCATCCAACAAAAGAAAAGGAAGCTGGAATAATCTGGTATTTCTCTTGGAATACAGAGGACAAAAAGAGGAATTAAGATTTCTGGGAGCTTGTAAAAGCCAGTGTCAGTGATTTTCTCATTTCTAGTTGAACATTGTCCTGCACCTGCCTGGATTTCTTTGTTGGCTTGGGGTGTTTTGGCTTTTGTCACATCCTTGGTGGACATAAATCTTTATCTCTTTCTGTTTATTTAAAGCTAAATTTGTCACCATCATAAGAATACTTTAACCAGGACCTTTTCATCTTCTGGAAATCCCTGTTGCTGGACATGAATTCTATTATTCCCCCTTAATTCTTTTTTAATAGAATCTTCTATCATCTGTTCTGTGATATTGCCCCTGATCAATATGAGGAGGAGAGGCCAATAATTACTTGGTCTTCTCATTCACCCTTGAAAAATCCATGGTGTGTTGGTTTTCCTTGGATTTTCTGGACCCCCCCCAAGTACAGGAAGGATGTGGAAAATCAGGGTTTATGGTGTGGAGTTAGAAACTGGTTTGGTGATGGAGCAGAGTGTCCACACTGCAGCTTCCATCTGAATTCAGGGGATGTGAGGGTGTGAATTACCAACTAAAGCTTTTAATTATAGAATAGAATTTACTCAGAGCTCAGCCCTCCTATCTGAAACCTCACAAAAGGTACAAAAAAAAACCCAAATGAATTTATCTGTCACCCTGGCCAGGTGTTTTACTGCCCATGCTTTGTCCAGGTCAATCTTGGGCATGATAAGGCATAAAAACCTATCCAGCTTGTCCTGGGCTCAGCCAGGGGAGGAAAATGTGTGTTGGATTAGGCTCTTTTTTGACCCAGAGATGGGGCAGCTGAGAGGTGTTTTAAAAACTTTTATTCCATTTTCAGTCCCGTGGGAAGGGTGAGACAATTACAGATGTTATAATTCACACCATCACAATCAGAAAAACAAAATTGTGTAGTTGTAACTACCTTATATCTCCAAAGTAAATTCATAATTACTGTTACTGTTACCAACTAAAATACATTCTAAGTGTTTCTTGGTCTGTCAGCTTTAGCCACACCATGCTGTGAATGCCCTAAAGCCAATCATCTAAAATTCCCCCTCGTGGGTGCCACTACAATGCACCTTTCACAGTTCTGTTTCTCCAGAGTTTCCAGTCTCATTTGCAAGGCCACCCTCTGGAACTTGTTTCCAGCTCCATTTCTGTCTCAGCAATGGCTGTCCCATGCCAGGCCATTTCTCAGTCAGCATTTCTCATCTCAGAGTTTGCACACAGATGTGAGCTGTGTGTCAGGCTTTGGGAATTCCCTACAAATCCATTTCCCCTCTTTCTTGAATGGAAAAAGCTTCTTTGGTGGCTTTGTTTATTGTTTGCTGTGCGCAGTGAAGCACACACGGCACTGTCACTAATATTGTCACTGGAACAATCAATGTCATTATAACATTAAACTCAGTTTCTTTAATAAATTATTTTAGTTGCCCCATCAGTTGCGCCATCTCTGGGTCACAAAAGGGCTCAATCCAACCTCACAGCACTTTGGTTCACAGGTTTGGCTTGAAGGGACCTCAAAGCCCACCCAGTGCCAGCCCTGCCATGGCAGGGACCTTTCCACCATCCCAGGACATCCAAGCCCTGTCCAGCCTGGTTTTGGACACTTCCAGGGCATTTTCAGTCAGCATTTCTCATCTCAGAGTTTGCATACAGATGTGAGCTGTGTGTCAGGCTTTGAGAATTCCCTACCAATCCATTTCCCACAAATGAGGGTGTGGAGTGTCCCAGGAGCAGATTTGTCCTCGTGGCAGTTCAGAAAGACAGAGCAGAGCCAGTGTCACCAGCTCAGTGTGACAGACAGGCCACACACACTGCCCCGACCTTTTGGAATTTCAGAATTGAATTACACCTCCAAATCCATAAAAATTGCTTTTTTTAATAAACCACTTTCTATTCATTTTCATCCGCAGAGAGCAGCTGGATGCAGGGTGCTTTGTGGCCCTGCATTCATGGACAGCTTTATTTGTTTGAGGGGTGTAAACACAGCCCAGGGATGGCAGGATTCAGCCACGGAGCACAAACTCGAAATCCTTGTTCCAGATGAAGGGAAATGCTGCAAACTTCACAGTCCCTCATAAATCTTGCTGTGCAGCCACGTGATTAATGTCTAACGAGGTTTCTGATGGATGCCTCAGCAGTTCCTAAGCAGGTGTTGTGGGATCAAATCAGGAAATCCCTTACTTGGCTGCTTCAGGAAAGTTCCTTTGGCTTACTCAGGTAGGAAGGGCCTGGTTTGGGTGGCTTTTAAGTGGATATTTTTAATATCTGGGTTTCCGTGCCTTTCAAGTGGATTTTCAGGTTGTGGTGTTTAAGAAGCACAGGGCCAGAGCACAACTTGTAGCAGTGAAATTTGAGATTGATGAAAATGCTCCAGGAGGATGATGAGAGCAGAACAAGGGGGGAGCTGGGGCTGTGCAGCCACGGGGAATGCAGGGAGATTCCTGGGGAGCACCAGGGATCTCTCAGGGAGGGAGCAAGGGAAACCTGAGGCTGTTTTTGGAGGCCAAGTGCTGCCAGGATTTTGAGCCTGGCCCGTGAGTGAATATTGCTGAAAATGAGAAGGGATTTCAATGTCATGTTCCAGTTTGAAGCCAAATGTGCTGTGTTGAGTCATGGAATGGTTTTGGGTGGGAAGGGACCTTAAAGCTCATCCCATTCCACTTCCCATCCATGGCAGGGACATCTCCCAGTGTCCCAGGCTGCTCCAGCCCCAGTGTCCAGCCTGGCCTGGGGCACTGCAGGGATGCAGGGGCAGCCCCAGCTGCTCTGGCAATTCCAGCCCAGCCAGGAATTCCTCATGGCCAAGATCCCATCCATGGCTGCCCTCTGGCACTGGCAGCCATTCCCTGGGTGCTGTCCCTGCAGGCCTTGTCCCCAGTCCCTCTGCAGCTCTCCTGGAGCCCCTGCAGGCCCTGCCAGGGGGTCTGAGGTTCTCTGAATCCTCTCTGGAGATCTCTCCTGTCCCCTTGGCTGTGTCCTGTCACTGCTCAGCCACATTTCCAGTTAATTGTTTCATCCCAAAGAATTTCTGGAACTGTTGAATTCAGGGCACTGGAGCAGAAAGAGCTTTGATCCTCCTGGCCCAGTTTCTGCTACACTTGAAATTTTTAACTCAAAAATGAACTCCCAATTCCTGTCTCCCTGCTTTCATCTTCTCAGAGGTGCCCACATCCCTGCAGTGTCCAAGGCCAGGCTGGACACTGGGGCTGGAGCAGCCTGGGACAGTGGGAGGCTCCCTGCCCATGGCAGGGGTGGCACTGGGTGGGCTCTGAGATTGCTCCCAATCCAAACCATTCTGGAATCTGATGAATTTTAAGGATAATTATCAAAATCAGCTTTTACAGCTTCTGACTATCTCATAACCTTGTATCCAGCCATCCTCCCCTGTTTGTTTAGTAAATAGTTTCACAGAGTAAATTAACAATAAATTAACATTTTCCCCTCATTTTTCCTAATTTTTGGCATTTCCTGAGTATCTCAGAGCAAACTCATATCCCAGTTCTCTGTTTCTCCTGTTACCCACTGGGATAATTCATTCTGCTCCCAACCCAGACCTGTCTTGGCTCATTGTAATCCTGGATTTCACAGTTAATATTCCCCACTCTTGGATACAAAGTGACACCAGAATCCTGGAATCCATCACAAGTAGGTTTCAGCCATAATGGAGGAACAAATTGCTTAATTTTTTCCCTTTTTTTTCCCCCAACTTGATTAAGTTTGAGGGTTTAATTAGATTTTTGTGGCGATTTTCAGGTTGTTAATTTAAGTAGAGAAGATGAAATGCAAATAGGTGAATACAAACAGGTTTGTTAAATTAGTGTCAAAAATTAGCACGGTGATTATTTTTACCAATAAACACGAATTTTCAAAGCCTGTGCTCAGGTAAAGTTTTAATTGAGATGGTTGAGGAATCAGATTTTCTCTGTGTGTTTGTATTATTATTTTTTTTTCCCAAGCCATCCCAAATTGTTTCTAATTAGGGGCACGATTCCATTTGCCTGGATATTTATTCCTGTGTAATTTGTTTCAACTTAGGCAGCACAGGAGTGATGAATTCTTTTCATTACCTCCAACTCTCTTTGATGGGCTTTGACTGGCTAATTATTCACACGGAGCACATTCCCAACAGCCTAAAAAAAATCCTGAAAATAAACAGACTTTTGAAATACACTGACAAAAGTTCATTTTTGAGGGCTTTCGTTTCATCTTCAGACGCAAGGAAATTCAAATGGAATCACTCGGAGTCTGGTTTTACTTCTGCACCTCGAATAATATCAAATATTGGGCTGCAAAGGTTTCCCAGGGGGACCCTCGTGTCACAAAGGGAGTCCCCAGCCCCTCACTGAGTGATTTGGGGTTGGAAAATCAATCCTGTAATCCACTGGCAGCTGCAGGAATTCATATTTTTGATGATGAAAGAGGCATGTTTGGGTTGGGAGCGATTAAAGGACAATTTTTGCAGCTTTCCAGGGTATTTTCCATCACATGGGACCCCCCAGCACACACATGGATGTTTCCTATTTCTCCATATAAATATATTGGAAGTATCTAAGCACATAAATACATTTATAAACCAATGTATTTTAACTGTGCTGCTCACTATTGCAACCCTTTGTTCTTGAGAGCATTAATTATGTTTATAATCACTGTATAAACTCACCCACCCTCTTCCCATGGCTGCCATGGATGGAATCACTTTTGGGAACTTTTTACAGGTTCCTTTTGGGACCTGGAGCAGATTGAGTTGGTCAAAAACCCCATCCCTGGAAGTATCCCAGGCCAGCCTGGACAGGACTTGGAGCAGCCTGGTCTGTGGTCATGGCAAGGGCTGGGACTGGCTGATCCTGAAGATCCTTCCCATGCAAACCATTCTAAGGAATATAAATTAAATTTTTACCAAATTGGAGCCAGTCCTCAGGATATTAATTTTAAAAATAAAGCTGCATTTCTGTTAATTAGAATTTTTGTGAGTTTTGGTTGTTTTCCCACGCAGAACCTAAAAATCCCAGGCATTCCAGGGCCACACTGAGGCTGTTTGAGCCCAGCTGCTGAGCTCTGTCCTGTAGGCACAGAGTTTGTGGTGACTGGGAGTGGGGCTGCCCCATCCCCAGGGGGGATGCACAGCTGTGAAAAGCAGATGGGAGCTGTAAAAGGTTGAGCTAAAAAACAAGAAGGGCCAAAGTTTGAAGCATTCTGAGGTGGGGTGGTGTTACTGGGTATGGGGTGAAGCCCTCTGAAATTGTGGGTGACACTGTGTGTCGTGGATGTCTCAGCTGTGACACTAATGCAGTGCAGGATTTGGAAAATATAAAAGCTAAAATTCTAAGGCATCCCCAGAATGTTCTTCAGCCTCATCCTGGAATGGTTGGGTGGGAAGGTGCAGGCACACAGTTTGTGGTGACTGGGAGTGGGGCTGCCCCAGCCTCATCCTCAGTGGATACAGGTGAGCAGCACTGACAGCCATGAGCCATGGGGTGCCCAGGTGTGCTGAGCAACCACACAGGGAGCAGAGGGCACACGGGGCAGGGCATGGACACGAGGGGATAAAAGGCTGGGCTGGAGAACGAGAGCAGATGCTGGCAGCCCTCTGAAGTGGCCTGATGTTACTCTGGATGGGTTGAAGCTTTCTGATATTGTATGGTGACACTCTGGGCGTGGTGGCTGTCTCAGCTGTGACACTAATGCAGTGCAGGATTTGAAAAATAATAAAGCTAAAATTCTAAGGCATCACCAGAATGTTCTTCAGCCTCATCCTGGAATGGTTGGGTGGGAAGGTGCAGGCACACAGTTTGTGGTGACTGGGAGTGGAGCTGCCCCAGCCTCATCCCTGATTTGCTCCAGCTGTGAACAGCAGGTGAGCAGCATTGAAGGTGATGAGCTGATGGATTAATGGAGTGCCCGGGTGTGCTAATCAATGACGCAGGGAGCAGAGGGCACACAGGTGTGGGGCATGAACACGAGGGGATAAAAGGCTGGGCTGGACAACAAGATCAGATGCTTGCAGCCCTCTGAAGTGGCATGATGTTGCTCTGTACGGGGGAAATGCTTAAAGCCCTCTGAAGTTGCCTGGTGGTTCTGTGTGTGTGCTGGCCCTGTGGCGTGCAGCCGTGCTGAGCTCTGTCCCTTGTCCCTCCCCTCAGATGCTGCTGACCGAGTACCTGGACATGAAGAACACGCGCGCGGCCTCGGAGCCCTCGGCCCAGCTCAGCTACGCCAGCTCCGGCCGCGACTTCGCCGCCTTCTTCGCCAAGAAGAAACCCCAGAGACCCAAGAACCCTCTCTTCAAGTAAGTGCAGGGGTTTTTCAAGCTGTGCCTAAGCTGCCTTTGGTCCCTGGAGTGCTGCTGGTAATGGCAGTTTCACAGTGAGAGGTGTGCAAGTTCCTGGGTGGGGATTTAATGCCCGCAGCTGAAGATCTGTTACGGTTTCAGTGCTGGGTTTTAGAGCTGAGCTCTTCCCAGGGCTCATTCCAGGACTGGGAATCCCATTAGAGGAGCTGCTGCAGAGCATGGAGTGATCCATTCTGCCTCTCTTTGTCCATGGTAAATTCAGGAGCTGTTAGAGGGAGCGATAAAGGGCACTGGACAAAGGGAATTAAGATAACTGTGTAATTACTGCATAGACTAAGCACTTAATCCTGTCACTAACTCCTTTAATTCAGCGGTCAGGCTGCAAAGAATTAAGTGCTTTGGAGGAGAGTGTAAGGGAGAGGAGGATGAGAGAGGCTGGGTGGCCAAGAGCAGGATTTGGGAGAGCAAATTTGTGCAGCAGTAAGGAGTGAGGAGTTGCTGAGCAGCGCTGGTGGGACAGGAGATTCACACCTGGGTTTGGGGGAGCTGTGCTGGAATTTTCTTCTCTTCCACCACCTGCCTCTGCTGGCCATTCTCTTGGGCCTCTTGAGGATTTTGGAGAGGGCCTAAAAGTGCTGTTTTGTGCTCCCAGTAGATGTCCTCTCACAGTACCTGAGATCCCAGTTAGAAATCCAAGTCTTCCACTTTGCTCTCCCAGGATGCGCTCTCCTGCAACCTCCTGTTACCAGAGGTTAAATGTTGCCTCCTTCCCCTGTCACCCCATGATTATTACCCCTCACCCTTTTTTTAACCCCACCCCCATGGCTGTTTTGGGCTGAGAATTCCACTTGGAGTTTACTCTGACCTGCAGATGGACATTGGAGCTCATGCCATGTCTGTCCCCGGGGGTTTGAGGACTAAGTTTGGGATTAAAATTGGAGGAGTGAGGATGCTGTGGCTCACCTGGAGCAGGCTGAGGCTGGCTAGAGTTTGTCAGCAGAGAGGAGGTGGCTGTAATTGTTCAAAGGAGGGTGAATCACCTCGTGGGAGCAGCATGTCTCCCCACCCCTGGTGCTGTCACCAGGTGATGCCGTCCCTGCAGTGACAGCAGCACTTGTTGGGATCTCTCATTTGCTTATCTGTCAGCTGTCACCATATCTCTGGAAATCTCCCTTGAAATGGAATTTCTCAGCCCACTGAGGTTTGTAGCCGTTTGATGGAGTGTTGCTCTTGTCTCCTCTCCCATCTTCAGTGCTTTCTGTGCCAGGCTCCTCTCCCTGCCTTTCCATTAGCTCTGGCCAAATCTTTCCTCTTGTCACCACAAAATCTGCATTTCATTCCTCAGCAGTCTCTCTCCTCCACCTCGTGTTTTGCTCACAGGGGGATGCAGGTGTAGGTGCTGTGTCCTGTGGTAGCTGTGAGCTCATTTAATTAATATAAAATACTGAGCTAATTTAATTAATATTAAATATGTCTGCTAGTTATGCCTTCAAGGACTTGAAGGTAGTTGTGTCCTGCTCTCTGGAAATCAGGAGCTGGTGTTCAGATGAAACTCTGAATCCTTATTTCCTTTAAAATAAGTGTAATAAAAAATTATTTAGTTAGTTGCAATGTTTGCTTGAAAAAGAGAGCTTCAGGTGAAGAGGAATTTGGATAATTCATGCCATGATAAACTTTCTCTCTTTTTTTTTGACTTTTTCCTCTTCCCAAAAGTAGCCAAGTGCACGCTCAGGTTGCAAACTCAGTTCTCCAAGATGGAAATCAGGAAATAAGGCAGGAGTGAATTGTACAGGCAGGAGTTGAACACCCAAGAAATCAGTCCCAGACTTGGCTGTAATTCTGTGTCATTCTAAAGAAAACAAATGTGTTTTGAAAGCACTGTGGGAGGATCAGCATTGGGAAGGGAGTTAGAAGGAGTTGAGTGGGAACAATTTGGGGAAGGGCAGCTAGAGGAGGTGGCAGAGGAAGGGAAATAGGGGATGAAACCAGGATGGTTGTGGAAAAGAAGGGAAATAGGGGATGAAAACCTGGATGGTCGTGGAGGAGAAGGGAAGTAGGGGATGAAAACCTGGATGGTCGTGGAGGAGAAGGGAAGTAGGGGATGAAAACCTGGATGGTCGTGGAGGAGAAGGGAAATAGGGGATGAAAACCTGGATGGTCGTGGAGGAGAAGGGAAATAGGGGATGAAACCTGGATGGTCGTGGAGGAGAAGGGAAATAGGGAATGAAACCTGGATGGTCGTGGAGGAGAAGGGAAACAGGGGATGAAAACCTTGGATGGTCGTGGAGGAGGAGGGAAATAGGGGATGAAACCTGGACGGTCATGGAGGAGAAGGGAAGTAGGGGATGAAACCTGGATGGTCGTGGAGGAGGAGGGAAATAGGGGATGAAACCTGGATGGTCGTGGAGGAGAAGGGAAGTAGGGGATGAAACCTGGATGGTCGTGGAGGAGGAGGGAAATAGGAAATGAAACCTGGATGGTCGTGGAGGAGAAGGGAAATAAGGGATGAAAACCTGGATGGTCGTGGAGGAGAAGGGATGAGGTCTGGGTTTGGTGCCTGGAATGACCTGTGGGAAAATGCTGCTCTTATTGTCTCACTAAGAACAGAAAGGAACATGTGGGTAACACAGAGCCAAGAATTTACAGCTGTTTTAATGAAAATCAGAAGGGTTTGGTGTATTTTGGTAAATCGTTGTTAGTTTAGTTGCGATAACACCAACACTCAGAGTCCAAATTAAAGCAGAAAAGCCTCATTAATAGTAATAATCTTAACACTAGTGCCCAGGAAAGCTGTGAAATGCTTTTCCCTGTCCCTGGTGTGATACTTGTGTTGCCAGTGTCCCTCTGGGCAGCACTGAGGCTGATTCCACCTTCCTGAGCTGTGGCACTGGGGAGGGAGTGAGGGGTGTTACAGCAAATCCTCAACATCTCGAGGTCTTCTTGTGACAGAAGTTTCCTTTCTGCAACTGGTATCTGATGCCTGAGGTTTGGCTTTTATATTTTTCACGTTCTCTGCTGCTTCAGTGTGTGGCTCTGGGTTCATATTATGGGATGGTGAGCTCTCTGCACAGAGCAGGGAGACAAAACAATTCCTGCTCCAGCTGGGACCAAGGACAAATGAGCCAAAGCTCAGGCCAGGAGCACAAACAGCGTGGGCTGCAGAGAGACAAACAAGCAGGGTGGGAGTGCCTGGGCTAAAGCTGGAACGGGACAATGAACTGCAAGGGGCAAATGGAGCAGAGCTGAGCCAAGGGAGAGACCCCGGGAGCGCTCGTGCATTTTGGGACCATTTGGGTTCCTCTTGGCTGCAGCCCTGGCTGGGCTCTTGTGCTGCCCAAGGTGGATCCATGGAGGAGATCCTTTCAATAAATCCCTGCTTTATTCTGTGACTCTGCCCAGCCTCTGCTCTAGCTCAGCCTCCACAAGGCATTTTGTTCACTGGGGCTCTTTGGAGGTGCTCTGTCCCCACCACGAGCTCCCCGGTCCCCAGAGCCCATCCAGGCACTCCCAGGAAATGGATTTTTTGCTTCTTTTTTTTGCTGAGGTTGGGATTAAATGCATGAGATGGTATGTGTTGTTGCACTCAGATGTTTATTAGTTCTTATCTATATTACACTCTCACAAGCTGTGAGTTTTGTAGTCCTTAATTTTAATAAGCTAAAAATGAAGACTTATCTCTCTCTCTCTCTACAAGGCTTTTTAAGGATAAGCTGTCTAATTAAGAAATGTCACTTAAATTATTTTTACTTTTAACCCAATAACTAACTACTCATGGCTTGTAATGCAGACTTTATCTAATTACACAAAACCACCCAAAGTTATGAAGAAGGTAAAGAAGAAGGACCAGCTTCTGCTCTAAAACCTCTATCTTGCTTTTTATATATTACTATGTTCTAAACCCTTAAACTCAGAGTTTTCTACCCTGTGGTATTACACACTTCTATTCAAACTACACGCTTATAATCTTAGTTTTATCATTCATTTTTGGAAGCTTTTTCTACAGCCTCAGGTCAGTGCAGTGTTCTCTTGGCAGCCAGTGCCTGTCAGCACAGAAAGTCTCAAATTCTCAGCAGCCAGGGTTCCAACACCCAGGATTGGTTTTTTGTGGGTTTTTTTAGGAAGTGCCTGCCTGAAGCAACAGTCCTTGGCCGTGGGGGTGTTCCCAGCACTTAGGTCAGGCACAAAGCCCATGGCCATGGGACACTTGTGGTCACAGGGATATTGAGCTGTCCCCAACCACTGAGGTGTCAGATCAGAGGCCAGTTTGGGGCCTTTGACTGTAAGTGCCAAAAATCCTGTTGATGGGAAAGAAATAGCTGGAAAATACTTGGATTGGTCTTTATGGATTATTGAAACCATACAATAAATAATAATTGATTGGTCCTTAATTTCTAGGAGTACAATAAATTTACATTTTTATGCTATTAAGAGCTGAAGGGTGCTTCCAGTGCCTGAAATTGACTGAATTCCTTTAAATTCCAGGTTTGAATCCTCATCCCATGCCATCAGCATGAGTGCCTACCTGAGGGAGCAGAGGAGGGAGCTGTACAGCAGGAGTGGGGAGCTGCAAGGTATGCAAAAGGATCCTTGGTAATTGCACAATTCCCTTCTGCAGGAGCTGGAATATCCTGCCCAGCCTCTGGCAGCTATTGATCTCTGCTCTGAATCTCTCCAGGATTTAAGCTCTTGTTTATTATGAGGTTGTGAAGGGCTTCTCTTTATTCTCTGAGCGTTTTCAGCTGGAGGTCGAGGTCTTAAAAAATATACACAAAACAAAAGGTGAAATACAACCAACCTCACCTTGAGCACTGGGTTTGGGCGTTGGAGCTACCTTGGATATTTATCTGTGTCCTTACTGTGATGCTTCCCCTGCATTGCTGTGGCAGCTGAGCTCAGGCAGCTCAAATTTGAAGCTAGATGGATTAAAGTGACCAATTCTTTGTGTTTTGCACACTCGAGGAGCTGCAGAGCATTTGCAGAGGGTGAACCTGGGGCTTTTGCTGGTTGATATTGCCCATGGCAGTGCTGTGTGTGCCCAGGGAAGTGTTCCCTGCTCTTGCACGGCATCGTTTCCCTTGTTTTTCCTGGATGATCCAGTGCTTGGGTTTGGCAGCAGAATCAAGGGAATATCCCAAGACTACCATGATCATCTACAGCAGGGCTCAGTTCTTTTGTATCATCTATTCCAGTTTCTTCCTGGGCTAATCATAACAAGAAAATAATTTCTGTTCTTCAAATATTAACAGCAGTGACCAAGGGCAGAATTTCTCCTGGAACTTTTGCCCATGATCCTTTTCAGCTGGCTTTTAATTGATAATCATAACAAGGAAATAATTTCTGTTCTTCAAATATTAACAGCAGTGACCAAGGGCAGAATTTCTCCTGGAACTTTTGTCTGTGATCATTTTCAGCTGGCTTTTAATTGAGAATGTTCTATAGTTTGCGGGAGAATTTTTGGATGCCTTTGTGTTCCCTTCCTCCTTTCCTGTCACTGTCCTCAGTGACAACTCAAACCCACAAGGGTGTGGAAAAAAAAGCCTCGAGAGGCAGAGATTGTTCTTGTGACAGCTTGATTCACTTGGGTGACTGCAGAGGTGATCTCAGCACTGATGAGCAGGGCTCTGATGGCTCTGTGGTGAATTCTGAGACCCTTTTGGGTGGGCTGAGAAGGAAGAACCTGAGGGTGCCAGCTGCCCACCCCCGATCCCACAGCGTGGGGGAGTGAAGGGATGTGGAGGTACCTGCCACCTTTCACACACCTGCGAGGTGCTGAGCTCACAGCTCTCTGCCTTTTGGGATTCACCTTCTCACCTTCAGAAGTGTCACATGGCCAGGACTGGCTGGGAGATGTCCCCGGGCTCAGGGGGATGAGGCTAATGTTCCATCCCATAATCAGGGTTTATTCCAGGAGGATTTCAGTAGTTCCTTCTCCATAGTTTTGAGCTCTCTGTTACAAACTGTGTGGGACAAGTGTGGGCTCAAAGCCAAGAATTTTGTGGCCGTTGAGAATGTTGAGCTTTTTGGGGCTATCAGGGAGCCTGCAGCACTTGCTCCAGAATTTCCCATCCCTTTGGGATGAGTCCTGTTGCCTTCTGTCATTCCCAGATGTCCATGTGGCTTTAAAAACAAGCAGAGAACAGAAGTGACCTCCTCCATATCCCTGTCCTCCTCCAGGTGCCTCGTGGCTGAGATTTGGGATTTTTGTGGTTAGTGCTGTTACACTGAGGGTTTTAAGGAGCTCCTGTCCTGGGTTTGGAGCTCATTCAGAACCAGATTTCATGGAAGAGCAATTCCTTAGGAATACAAGACAAATCTTGGGGCAGCATTTGGGATGAGCAGGACACTGGGAGCGTTTCCAGGAGAGGAGGCTGCAGCAGAGCTGCTCAGGGAGCCTGGGTGGGCAAGAACAAAGCCCTGGAGCTGACAAAGAAGTAAAGGACAAAGCAGGACTTAGTGTGGAGAGGGCCAAGATCCCACTGCCCTTTGCAGCTCCATTGGAAGAGCCTGGACCTGATGCAATAGGTGACAGAAAGTCAGTGTGGGGAGGCAGTGGGGACAATAGATGAGATGACTTTGCTGAGATTCTTTGCAGCTGAACCATCAAGAAAAGTTTCCCTTTGAACTTCATGTTAAAAATGCAGTAACCTCTGTCTCTATTATGAGCTGCTGTTCCCTTTTAGGTTGCTCATTAATCTTCCTGAATCCCAGACCACAGCAAGATCTGCATTTGGATTTTTTATATATATTTTTTTTATTATTTTTTTTATCCCTTTTAAAGAGAAATACAATTTAATTGTTCAATCAGGTTAGTGGAAAGCAGGCATGTGACACTGTCTTCTGTGAACACTGCACAGTTTCTGTTCCCAACAGCCTTATCCACAGGGATGATTTTTCAGTGGCAGCAGGGGGAGGGTGACTTGTAGGGAATCTTTTTTCCTGAAAAGATCTTCAAAGAAACATATGCATGAAAAGAAAGGAATTTATAAAAGTTTAGCTCACGCTAACTTTTCGACATCAGAATTTAATTTAAATAGCCTTAAAAATGTGTGAAGATCAGAGTGATGCTTTGTCATTAACCCCTTTGATTTGGACTGAAATAGTGCAGAGCCTGAGGCTCACATTATCCCTCAGTGGGAGAAGGGGACCTGCTGCAAGTGGTTTAGGGCTGGAATTCTTCTGTCTCATTCCACTGAAATTGCAGGAGAAAGATTTGGCCATGTGGTTTCCCTTGAAGTTGGCCACACAAGTTCCCTGACAACTGTCATTAAAAAAATAAAGGTGGGGGCAAGTAGAGAAGTGAAATATTTCCTTCTGGACTGATGCAGTCTGGGGAGAGCTGGGGGTGTTCCCTGGAGAGGAGAAGGCTCCAGGCAGAGCTCAAAGCCCCCAGGGCCTGCAGGGGCTCCAGGGTCGCTGCAGAGGGACTGGGGACAAGGCCTGCAGGGACAGCACCCAGGGAATGGCTGCCAGTGCCAGAGGGCAGCCATGGATGGGATCTTGGCCATGAGGAATTCCTGCCTGGGCTGGAATTGCCAGAGCAGCTGGGGCTGCCCCTGCATCCCTGCAGTGCCCCAGGCCAGGCTGGACACTGGGGCTGGAGCAGCCTGGGACAGTGGGAGGGGTCCCTGCCATGGCAGGGGTGGCACTGGATGGGCTTTGAGGTCCCTTCCCACCCAAACCGTTCCAGGATTCTCTGAATGGCACAGAATCCCAGCTGCCACTTCATCACTTGCCCCTCTTCTGGTTTTGCACTTGGCTTCCAGAGCAGATTTCTATTCAGTGGGGAATATTCAGGAGTTGTGCGCTCTGTTTAGGCTGGGTTTGGTTGGGAATTCCAAGCAGGTGCCACTCTGTCAGTGTCACAGCCAGGTCAGCTCTGCCCTGTCCTGCAGCTGGGGATGACCATGGAATGGGCAGTGCTCCAGAGCTCCGGTGGTTCCCAGGGATGTGAATGGACTCCTCACCTGCTCAGCACCTCCAAAAATTTAGACGTGTTGTTTTTTTCTCCTCAGAAATTAGAGTTTAGGCTTGTTTTCCCCTGGAATTTTTCCTGGAATTTTCCCCTGGAAGCTCAGTGCACTTCTGCAGTAATTCAACTTCTCCATGGCTTTGTGGAGCAGGATTTTATTGGGAATGTGAGTGTGGGATGGACTGTCCAGGGAAGGATGATGGGAGCAAGAGTAACATCAGAATTCCAGAGTCAACACTCAGATCCCACTGGTTTTTATGGATTTTTGAAGGTATTGATTTACAGACAGACAAACAGTGGCTGCCCTGCCACTCAGGAGGATGCTTCAGGTGCTGTTCCTTGAGGAATCACTCCTACAAATTCTTGTGTTCCATTTAAGGATAAAAAATATTCTTGGATTGTTGTCATGCCTTTTGTTTTTCTAGTTTCCATTTGTTTTGGGGATTTTATGATGAGTTCTTTCTCTGATCCTGCTGCTTTGGCAGCTTGTGGATGAGTTTGTGCTGGCACTGGAATTTGGGACAGGGCTTGTTGTACAAGGAAAGGAGGAAAAATGTCCCCTGACTTCATAGAGAAAGTGTTTGATAGAACAAAGGATGAAATTTGTGCCTCAAAGCTGAATCCTCCGAATTGCTGGACACACTTTGTGTGCTGAACTGAAACAGCAAAAACTCAAATATTAATTCATGAAGTTATTTAGGCAGTTTCTGTCCAGAGATTCCAGGGATGAAGTGCACTTGTTCCTACTTAAAAAAGCAAAAACCAAAAATTGGATAAGTTCCCCTTGCTTCTGTGTTAAGGAACAGGAGGGGAATTGAATGAGGTGATTTTTAAGGACTCTTCCAACCAAACCATTCTGGGACTCTGACGTTTGTTTTTCAGAGGTGATTTTAAATACCCAGAACTTTTGCCTAGCTTTTTTTTTCCCTCTTGTTGGGAGTAGCAAGACTATTGTATCAATGTATTTATAAACTAAAAATCTAATGCAAGAGGCTCTTGTGAATTGTCAATATGCAGCACTCAAATATCTAAAAGCTGACCAGGAGTTTTGCTGGAAGTGGAGAGCACTTCCACACCTTGGCATGTCCAAGGCCAGGCTGGACAGGGCTTGGAGCAGCCTGGGACAGTGGAAGGTGTCCCTGCCATGGCAGGGGTGGCACTGGATGATTTTAATCCCAACCCAAACCAATCTGGGGTTTTAGGAACCTTCCAGATTGCTCATCTCTGGCAAAGGATGGCAAATGTGGCAGTAAAACAAAGCTCTGAGATAACGACACAATAAATTATAGTGGATAATTTTTAGAATTGAAAAAAATCCACTTTTTTTTTTTTTCTTTCTGGCTGGGTGATAAATGGAAAGCTTTGAATACCCTTCAGACACAAGTCTAAATTTGAGAACTGGATTTGTGTTACTCCTCACTCTGCTGCTCATCCACTCTCCACCCAAGCCTGAAAAATTCCTTACCATAAGGTTTCAAGCAATTAAAAAAATCAACGAGCAGCTCTGCTAATTAAGATTTTGACGCCAAGAAATAGCAGCAGAGGCACGGAGGATCCGCTGTGACAAGGGCACCGTGTAAGGCCAGGTCCAGGGAAAATGCAGTGATTTGTAGGTGCCTTGTTCCATTTGGATTCACCCAAGGGCTGCTGCAGGGAGCCAGCTGTGCTCGGCGGTGACAGAAAGCAAAGCTGACATTTGGGATAATGAAAACTCGGTTCAGCACCTCTGCGAGATGTGGATGATAATGTGTTGTCACTCAGAGGCGCTGGGGAGGGGGAGAGGGAACAGGATTCGTGTCTGGTTAAAGGAGATGTGGTGACAAGTGGCCTGGGCTGGTTAAAAAATATTCCTTAAGGAAGGACGGGGAATAAACCAGCAGAAAAATCAGCTGGGAAAGGGGGAGCTGATGTGATATCCCGAATTTCCTGTCACACCACTGCTTTTGTCTCATGATGAGCAGGATCACAGCTGGCTTTGAGCTTGGGCAGGGCTGGGGGAGAGGGGCGAGCAGGGATTTTCAGGGTTTTGCCAGCTCTGAAGCGATCAGCTCCCCCAGCCCCTGCAAACACTCCTGATTTCCTCGGCGTGTGTTTGTCCCGGTGTAGCGGATTAGCGACACGGCCTCTTCAAAGGCTGCCCAATCAAGGAGGGGTTATTAAAGCCAGGCTGCTTTATGACTGAGAATTAATTAGAGCAGCATTTTCATGCAAAACATCCAATTTTTTGATTAGCAATGGAGCAGGGTTGCAATTAACACTCTAGGAAACTTAAATTTCCAGCGTTTTGATTCTCGGGAAATGAGATTATCAAACTGGGGTCGGGCCCTTGACAGCAAAAGGGGGATTACGTGTAAGAAAATCGTTTGTTTCTTGATTTTTCCTCGGAGATTGTTATTAAAGCCACAACAGTTCAGAGGGAGATAGCTAAAAAAAGGAGGCAGGAGGGTCCCTTGGCTTTGTCAGTGCAAAGAGCTCCTGGTGTTGGGGAGAGCACGTTTGGCATTTCATCTACAGCAACAGGTTCCCATTGCTAGGTGGGGTCAGCCCTCCTTTTCCCATCCATGTGGGTTTGTTTCTTGCCTTTTGAACAACGTTTTTGATCCCTTCCAGGTGTCTAAATGTGTGTATTGCTGCTTATTAAAGGCTGACCTCAGCCAGCAGTCGAGTCTGTGAAAAAGGATCAGGGCATCTCTGGTTAATCCTGGAGAACATTTTGGGGGGGGGGGATGAATTTCCCACTTAATTCTTGTCACTTCCCAGGGATATGGGAGGTGTTGAAAGTCAGGCTCCGGCTGTGAAATCTCTGCTTTGTGTCCAGGACTTTGAGCAAGGTAAGGCGGGAGAAGGAATTTTGGTGTCAGGGCAATCTTTGGTGCCAGGGAGCGCCGGGAGCGTCGCCGTCATGGAATGGTTTGGGTTGGAAATTTGGAAGGACCTTAGAGATGACACAGTTCCAAGCGCACTGCCATGGGCAGGGACACCTCCCACTGCTCCAAGCCCCAGTGTCCAGCGTGGCCTTGGACACTCCAAGGATCCAGGGGCAGCCACAGCTTCTCTGGGCCTGCCCACCTGGGTCTTGACCTCAGGCTCCTCTTCTTGAGTCTTCAACCCTTGCACTGTTCTCACTTCAGAGCCCAAACACCCCTCAGGTGCCACAGGGTCCTTTTGGAACAGGAAAACCAAACAGACGGGCATCGGGGTGGTGTATGAGGAGGGGAGCTTCTCAAATAGTGATGGAGAATAAATGCTGGAATGATGGCTCAGGGTTTAGGTTTCATATTTTTCACATTCTGTGCTGCTTCGGTGTGTGGGGCTGGGTTCATATTATGGGATGGTGAGCTCTCTGCACAGAGCAGGGAGACAAAACAATTCCTGCTCCAGCTGGGACCAAGGACAAATGAGCCAAAGCTCAGCCAGGAGCACAAACAGCGTGGGCTGCAGAGAGACAAACAAGCAGGGTGGGAGTGCCTGGGCTAAAGCTGGAACGGGACAATGAACTGCAAGATGCAAATGGAGCAGAGCTGAGCCAAGGGAGAGACCCCGGGAGCGCTCGTGCATTTTGGGACCATTTGGGTTCCTCTTGGCTGCAGCCCTGGCTGGGCTCTTGTGCTGCCCAAGGTGGATCCATGGAGGAGATCCTTGGAATAAATCCCTGCTTTATTCTGTCACTCTGCCCAGCCTCTGCTCTAGCTCAGTCTTCACAGGGCATCAGAATCAGCTTTGATTTCTGTTGCCAGTCTGGATTCTCCATGCTCACAACTCTCCCACCTCTGCCATGCTTCTCTCCCCTGCTGATGTGAGGAAGCACCATCCTCCTTTTATGAAAATCCCTGGAATTCTCCACTCTCACTGATTTTGCTGGAAGCTGCTCCAGCAGGACTGGCTGGGTTGAGTTGTTACAGTCGGGACTCGCTGTGTCCCAGTGCCTTGCTTGCAAAGCAATCCTTGATTTTCAAGGCACTTATTTACAGCTCTTTTCCAGCTTTGAATCTGGATTACTGAAGCATTTGAGGGCTTTGTGGTGAATTTACAAAGACAACATGGAATTATCTTGTATTATGCAGATTAGAGCAGAATAGGTGGAGAATGTTTACGCCTGTGAACTATAATACCCTGCTTTATATCAATTACTGGAGTTTTTT